>NC_140594.1:848928026-849230526 GCF_964204655.1 Triturus cristatus | reverse complement strand
GTTGAATATATTTATATGTTTACTTTATGTTAATTTTATTATTGTTTTATTTATTTTTTAATTTATCTTCTTGGTGTTTGTGGTTTTTTCAGTAGTAGCGAGATAAGTGAATTCTACGTAGGTTTATTTAAATATTTCATTTAATTATGGATTTGTTTTGTATATTTATAATAAACTGTGCATTTTATTTAAATGTATACAATATATAATTTCTAGTTTAGGTATGGTTAATCATTTTATGTTTTTAGGTATTTACATTTTTTTTTAGATGACCGTATTGGAATGATATATGTAACCTTTCTGAAGTCCAACACTTTCCCTACTGTTGCTTAAATTAAAGTGGGAACAGTAAATTTAGTCCATCCAATTTTTATGCTTTCATTAATATTGAATTTGACATTGTGTGCAAACTAGGAGCATTCTGTTAACCAGGAGACTGTGTGGGGGGGGGCGAGGTTTGGAGAGGTCTCGCCCGTGATTGAGGCTTGTGGCTCTCTTTCCAGACTCACGCTGTCATTTTCGGTCCTCTGGGCTCCCGTAGGGTGGAGCGGGGACGCCATCTTGGCCAGCAGCACTCTAGTCATGCAGGCTATAAAAAGAGAGGCCACTTCAATGAGTGCAACAGTAGGAAAAGTGTTGGATAGCGGAGGGATAAAAATTACTATTCCCACTCCAGTGAGTGCAACAGTAGGAAAAGTGTTGGATTACAGAGGGGTAAAAATTACTATTCCCACTCCAATGAGTGCAAAAGTAGGTAAAGTGTTGCATAGCGGAGGGGTAAAAATTACTATTCCCACTCCAATGAGTGCAACAGTAGGGAAAGTGTTGCATAGCGGAGGGGTAAAAATTACTTTTCCCACTCCAGTGAGTGGACTTAAACAGCCTCCAGGGGCCCAAAACTGGCACCTGACCTGGCATCCCACCGGGGAAATGCCCTGTGCCTGCTACGGCTAGTCCGGCCCTGCTCTAACCCCTCAAAAAATCAATGCTTTCCCTACTGTTGCTGAGACTGAAGTGGGAATAGTAAATCTAAACACCCAGAAGTTCAAAATGTCCCTTACTGTTGCTTAGAGTGTTTTCAAATATTTTTGATTCTTTTGTTTATTTTTTTAATATTATGAGTTTAGCAATGTTTTTATTAAAAATGTTTTTATAACTGTTTTTTCATATGCACTATACTATTTCGAAATTTATGCACACAGTTTTGTAAATTATTTTTGAACATTTGTTAAATTAATAAAATGCTATAACTATAAGTTAAAATGGTTTTATTTGTAAATTTACTGTAAAGTATAACTAAATAAAACGTGTTTTTATATGGGTATTTTATAATCTAAATTAGGTTAAATACCCCTCCGTTATCCCAAACTTTCCCTACTGTTGCACTCACTGGAGTGGGAACAGTAATTTTTACCCCTCCGCTATCGAACACTCTCCCTACTGTTGCACTTATTGGAGTGGTAATAGTAAATGTATCCCTCCGCTATCCAACACATTCCCTACTGTTGCACTCACTGGAGTGGAAATAGTAATTTTTATCCCTCCGCTATCCAAAACTTGATGTGTCACACAAGAAAGGTAGTTCCTGCAAAGGGGACAGTCTTGCGAGCCTTAGGATCTCTGTCTTCCCTCTATGTAGCTCAGATGGTTGAAACATATCTATGTATTAATGCCAGGGTGTAGTTTTTAGGGGATTATTTGGGATGGGACACCCTCTAAATAAATGCATACATGCCTTGGTAGTTAGGTCTGTGGGCCCTGAGTCCGTTCTGGTATGTCTAAGTTTTTCTAATTGTTCGGAATTCACTAACACTTTTTAACTTGTTCATTTTGAGATCAGGAACTTGAATATATAAAGTGACCAGTTTACAAAAAAACGTAGCAAATCTGCACTGTTAGAGGAAGTCCTTGAATGGATGCAAATCTACTTCTTTTTAGAATCCACAAGCATTGGCAGCAGTAGGTTTTTTAAGTTGTGCCAGTCTCTGGTTTCCAAAGCAAAACCAAAGGCAATGATGGACGGAGTGTTGAACATTGCAAGCGCTCACCCCCAGTCAACTGAACTGGGTTTAATCCATCATCATTCTTTAGCTCACTCCGCTACCCCAGGTGGAATTATTTACATTGTTTCACTGAGATCACTGGTTCAGGAAAGAAGCAAACCACTGAAGAACAGTACCATTGATGCCTGCACACTGAGGAAGGGTGTTTAGGAGGATCTCATGGTTGACATTATCAAAGGCTGCAGAGAGATCCAGGAGGACTAGGAGGCAGGCCCAGCCATCTTCCAGAAATCTGTGTAGATCGTCTGTGATGTTCAGTATTGCACTTGCTGTGCTGCAGCCACTCTTGAACCCAGACTGGGAGGTGTCGGAAAGTTTTCTTTCAATGTGGTTGATGACACACACACCATAAGGGTGGTTGGGTCTCTAATAAGATGTGACAGGGTGAATTGAAAAGTACGAGGAGAAGAGCGACCAAACAGGTACTAGTGAAAAATGATTGACAACATCCTAAGGTGGAGCATGATAGACAAGGGTTATTCTCTTGAAGTCATTGAGGCTCTCCCCAGTCTACAACAATGTGAACCTTTTGTTGTCTGTCTATTTACTCCTGCCACTCCTCCCCAATTTCCTCTGTTCCTTTTCCGCTCACCCCACCAACAAAGAGCTCTTATGATTCCACCAGATTTCCATGCGCCACCAGATCTCTAAGGCAGTTTTATCTCTCTTTGGCCGGCAGGGCTCAAGGATAACTGGACAATTGCATATAGAATCACATTCTATGATCTACACAAAGTACCATCCTCCATGGTCCTCATAGCTCAATTAGCTTGTTGTAGGTGGTGGACATGCGCATTTTTTTTTGTGGAATTGGGATTTATTATTCATCATCGGATTTATATCCAGCACGAGCGCGAAAGTCAGGAAAGAGGCAAAGAAGAAGGAAGGGTAGCACACAAAAACAGTAGCAAAAGGACAATGCAGGGACAAAAGGAAACCTGCAAGAGAAGGATAAAGGGGCAGGGTGTTTAAGGTGATAGAAGAGGGGAATGAATTTTAATCAAAGCTATGCAGCCTTGACAGTCGGCTTCTTATCATTCGTCCGCGGGCTTCTGCGAAAATCTTTGGGTTCGACGCTTATTCTTTTACAAAAAAGGCACTGCCCACAATCATGGTGTTCTCCAAGCCACTAATCCCTATTTAAGCTTATTTTCCATCCCAGCCCCAAATATTTGTGGCTCAAAATCCAGCCATGTTTCCATCCTGTGGCTTCTAATTCATCCTGCTGCCACTGTGGGCAAATGCACCTTATGCTAAATCAGCTGTGTGCCTTGGTCACACCTGTTTAGAACCAGTTTCATCAAACTTAGAAACAATGGGCCAGCTCATTCAAGGTACAAGAATACACAATTGCATTCAATATGCAGTTCAGCTTCAGAAATACTGCAAGCATGATAGCTGGTTCAGCATTATAATCGGGGTCACTGGGATTGTCCAATTAACTAGCTGTTGTAGTTTTCTCATAATTATGTATTTGCTGCTAATGCTACATAATTCATCATCTGCACAATCCAAAGATTTTAACAACATGCAATTCAGTTTCTAGCTCGAATGGATCAAACGTTACTAAAAGCGTTGCACATGCCCTGCACTGAAAGGCCATCCACAAACTGGTCATCTTTCAGTTGGAAAATGATGCATTTGGGTGTTAAACTGGTACTAAAGAGGTGAAAGCTTGACCCCATACAGTGCTTATATGAGTAAAAAAGCAAAATAATGAAGGACAACTGTCACAAAATGTGCCTGGATAGTTTAGTCAAGCCTCCCGCATAATTTCCTCTTCCCTTGCCACATAATTGCAATGACCCTGATTATAATACAGTATTCCACTGGTTTTAAACAGGTGAATCGGTATAGTCTTGTACATAGTTCACGTTACAGCTGCGATACTGTGAACACTTTCCCTCATTTCACCTTCACCCTGCACAATGCACAGGAATTTGGAAGGACATTGTGATATTTTTCTTTCTTTTGAAAGCTTAAAAGTTAGATAAAAGAACATATCTTCTAGCCTAGTTCTCCAAAAACTGGTTAAAATTGCATCAGTTATTTTTAGTTACATTTTTCACTTCATGGCTCCAAACGGCAGACCTAGGGTGATCGCTCTATAGCATTCACATCTATTGTATGTTTTCATGATATGTTTTGGCAAATACTTTATGCCACTGAGATTGAATTCCACAACTTTAATGTTTAAACAAGTTTCTCGTGTTACAGTAAGCCGTTAGTTAAATTATTGAGTGTGGCTCTATAAAATCGTTTTTTTTCCTTTTGTTTAAATTAGAAGATAGAACACACCCTAATGTTTTCCCTATGCCGTACGATTTCTAAAATGCTGTTGGAAGCACCTGAAAACGAGACAGGTTTGGTTTTTTTTAACATAAAATCGCGCTCTTCTGGAAGTGGCGCATAATCAGGAAAAATTTCCGTTTCGGGCCACAGTGACATTCTGGCTGGAGCTATCATCAGTAATTCAAATAACGGCTTACTTTAACATGAGAAAATTGTTTTAACATTAACAGTTGTGGAATTCAAGCTCAGCAGGATAAAGTATTTGCCAATACTACTGCTCTGACTGCCATCCGTTTAAAGGTATGTCCGTGGAAGCACGACCCATCCCCCAGTCTGGGCGAGGCACCATGCTCAGGTGTTTCCAGCGAGCAAGCCTCTTGACATGTTAATGAACCCTTTGTAATGCATGAATCGGCGTTTGCACATCTTTGAATGGCTGTGCTGAAGCCCGGGTTTGTGTTTCCGTTCTTTTTAGGGGAAAAGAAGCAGGGAATAGGACATTGGGATTTCTTTCAGCAGCATTGTTTTCTTAACACTTGAACTTGCGCTGGCTCATTATTTTAAACAGTGAGAACTAAATGTAACATACCATACCAGGACATTTTGGATGAGTGGTTTAGTTTACTGCTGCGTGTGGTACCAAGAGGCATGCTTTGTATTTATGTTTCCCCAGGTTCACCTCACATGATCTTAAGCAAATAACATGATCGGTTTGTGTCCCAAGCCCTTTATTCTGCAAACATCCTTGACATGACGTTTTGTATGAAACCGAAACAATAACATTTACAAGCTGACATTATAACAATCAGCAATTGCTTTTCTCAGGCGTTCTGTTTTTTTTTGCCCACATGTTTATATTTGTGTAGTTTCAAAGTAATGGATACACGCACGTGCATTTGTTATTACTCACATCTCTATTACCCACTCCAGCAGTTGGTACGCACACAAACTATGTCGCTTTCCACCTATCCGCCATTACAAAATAAGTGTGTAGCAAAGCAAGAGAGAATGTGCATGGTTGCTCCAGTGAAGTTTTAGCACTATCGAAGTACACACATCATTAAAACTTTATGTATATTGGTCACCTATGCTAATTCCAAACTAAAAACACATTGAAAAAAACAACAGGTATGGCTTTTGTAGGGTGAAAATAATTTGTCTCTCTTTATAAACTGAAAGATACAAGTGGGTGGAGGGGAAACAAGAAGAGCGGAGGCACATGGAGGGTCTTTGAAGAGTGGCATAATGGCACTAGAGCAGGGGCCTCCAACCCTATCTCTAATGGGAGCTACTTATGTTCAATGAAACTCATCGAGATGTTTTATTATTATTTGTGTTGTAAAAGTGACCACATGTGACAAAATTAGATTAATAGCAACCATATGCAAGATAAAGACCAGCAGTAATCACTTCAGGTCATCATGCGTGGTTGCCAAGCGTAATATAAGAAAGGCTTTGCTAGTATGCTTGCCTCTATTTGGGTTATACATAATAGCCATAGCACTACCAACTCTGGTACCAAAGTGATAACATTTATAGAACGTCTCCCCAATGCCACATGATTTATCACTAGAATATCCAATTTAAATACATTTTTCTCCAAAAACCCGCTGAGTTCTGATAAAAACATATTTTTGTCTACAACATATACTCTCAATTTTGGTACAAGTATATTGATTCTACCAAGCAAAAGCTTCTCATTTAGTAAGCTTGCCTGAACAGAGGAGAGCTTCTCGTTGGAGAAGCCTGCACTAGAGCAAATGCAGGATACAATACAGGTCTTAATGCCTATTCTCAATGCACCTTTGGCCCTCTGCTACATCCACTGACTATCATCTAGGTTTTTACAATTACCAAATGCATTAATCCACGCAATCTGAGAAACAAGAAGGAAGTATAATTTTGCATGAGCATGTGGGAGGAAGACCTGTTTAACAGGGGCGTAACACAGGCCCCGCACCCCCCACGGTGCGGGGGGCCCCGAGCTGCAGGGAGCCCCCTCGGCACAGTACTTCTGCCTATGCGCTCCGAAATAAATCTGGAGGGGGCCCCTCTGTGTATATTGCAGGGAGGCCCCTTGAACTTTCGTTACGCCACTGCTGTTTAACAGACTGACTATAACAATAAGGGGTACTGCCTTACTATGTAGAATGGAGAAGTGTGCTAGAGAGTGAGCTTGCTATGCACTATGGCTTTAATATGCAGCAGCATTTCCTTAGAAATGTTTGTTCATATCTCACTGTGTACCTGTAATTGGGGTGGGTATGGGTTTTTGGGTGGCGAGGGAATTTTTATCATTTAGGGCAGTTATGGGTTTTTGGGTGGCAAGAGAATACTTCAGGTTTAGAATAAGTGTAGGTTTTAAGGGGCAAGGGAAATGTTATGGTTTAGGTTAGATATGGGTTTTTCAATTATAAGGAATTTTTAGGGTTTAGGGTGGTTATGGGTTTTTGGGTTGTGAGGTTTGTCTTAGGGTTTTAGGGTGGTTGTGGGTCTTTGGATGGCAATGGACCTTTTAGGGTTTAGGGTGGGTATGGGTTTTTGGTGGTAAGGTATTTTTTTTGCGTTTAGGGTGAGTATAGGTTTTTTAGGTGATAAGGGCTTTTTTAGGGTTAAAGGTGGGTATGGGTTTCTGGGCGGCATGGGAATTTGTAGGGTTTAGGGTGTGTATGGGTTTTTATGTGGTAGGGGATTTTTTATGTTTTAGAGTGGGTGTGGGTTTTTAGGTTATATGGGATTTCTTAGGGTTTACGGTGGGTATGGGTTTAGGGTGGCAAGGAAATTTTGAGGTTTAGGTTAGGTATGGGTTTTTGGGTGTCAAGAGAATTTTTAGGGTTCAGGGTGGGTATGGATTTTTGGGTGGTAAGTTATTGTTTAGGGTGGGTATGGGTGTTTAGGTGGCAACTGCATTTTTTAGATTTAGGGTGCTATTGGGTATTTGGGCGCAAAGGGATTTTTAGGGTTTAGGGTGGATATGGGTTTTTTGGGTGGCACGGGTATTTTTATCGTTTGGGATGGGTGTGAGATTTTGGTGGGAAGGAATTTTGTAGGGTTTACAGTGTGTATGGGTTATTGGGTGGCAAGAGAATTTTTAAGGTTTAGGGTGGGTGTGGGTTTTTGGGGGGCAAGGGAAATTATCTGGTTTAGGGTCGGTATGGGTTTTTTGGTGATAATGAATTTTTAGGGTTTAGTGTGAGCATGGGATAATGAAATTAATATTAGTACAGCAATAAAAAAAGAATAAGGATAGCACATCTATCTGAGATGCAGGTACATTTTATATTTTGGTGTTACTTTCTCAGAATGGGGTAAAAACGCAATGTGGACTTATTGATGAAGAAGAGGTAAGAAAGAAACAAGTACAAATTTCAAAAAGTACAGTTTGACATTTCATTGCACCAGCTTTAGAAACTAAAGTGCAGTATCAGTACAATCAAAATACATTTTGCCATTACAGAAGTGAGAGATTGACTGCCGCTATATCTTCAGAGCTTGGGCCAAAAAGGTTGTACTAATTTTAGTTCGTTGTTTGATTATTTTAAAAGAAAAGATGATTGATGATCAAATAATTATAAGATTAATTCTATACAGCAACCAGAGCCCTCATCTAATAATCCTCATCTGGCCAAGGAACTTTGCTACAGCAGATGCATAAAATAGGCGTGGTCTGCACTAAGAATGCAGAGGTCAGTAAATCTGCTTTGGGTCCGTATTTGCCAATAGATGTATTTGATCTATTTCTGGCATGAACCAGCATATCCCAAACCAACAAATAGGACGTGGCATAGGGAGTTTTTGTATTTAGGACATAACACATCTTCATTTTGGGCCCAGATATGTGAAAATGTTTTAAGGAGCAATGTGCCAACCCTAAATTGAAGATACAGCTTCCTGTCTAGAGGGACAGTGATGACATCCCAAAGAGGTTCCAAGAGGCTGCTGCACTTTAAGACTAAGAATCTCCCCATCAATGTTGAACGAACGGTTGCTTTGATCATATTTTTGCCACCCCAGTGTCAATATTGTTTTTTTAACGCCTTGACCGCCAATGAAGGTTTAGAAAGTGGATTGTCCCAAAGAATTCTCAGACCGATAGCTGTTAATAACTTTATTTGCCTATGCCATTTGATTTTATGAAATCTGTCAACCTCCATCACATCCTTTAGGGCCATGGTGCACTGGGCAAGTTGAGGTTTTTGCCATATCAGTCTCCAAAATAGAAATGAGCGAAGTCTAGCTCTAGCTGCTAGAGTATTCCTTACCACGTCAATCATCAGGGGCTTCAATGAGGTACTCGGTGGCAGCCAGCTAAGTTTCTCGCAAACCTATTTTCGGATCTAGTCAGGGAAGATGAGTTTGAAAATCCCCAAAGTTCTGATCCATATAGAACTGAACTAACCTCTTTGGCATCATAAATCTGAAGCACTGGTGCAATGGGTTTACCTATGTTGAAGTGTCAGTAGTTCCACCTGGTGTTTCCATGAGTGGTTGGAAGATAGAGTAACACTAAAATAATTGATAACATCTACCCTCTCGAGTGGTGTACCCCTCAGCTCTTATCTGCCTCAGAATCACTTATGTTTTTTAAAGGACATAAAAGTAGTCCTAACAGAATTGATCTCTAGATATGAGCAGAGCAAAACTCCTTGAAACTGGATATTGTGGAGGAGCCTAGCGCGCAACCAAGATGGCCGCGTAGGTGCGAAGCTCCCGAGGACCTCCGCGACCTCCTGAATTAATCCTGATTATATCCTTTTTTTGACGAGGGGACTGTGTCTGTGTACCCGAGCTGAGGCGGCACCCGTTTTCCGTTTTCGAATCGGACCCTGGTGGGAGCACCGCTCGAAGATTGCGGCCTTCTCCGCGCCGGCCCCCCGGATTGGAGTTGTGGGGCGATCCGGGGACAAAGCGAACAACAGCGGCGGGCAGGGCTGGGCGACTCGCGTACGATCAATTAAGTTGATAGCGATATGGATTTTTTATATTGCTCTAAATTAAAAAATATATATAAATAATGTATAAATTTCTAACATGAAAATACTTTATTAATTTTTTAAACCTTGATAAACTTTTTACATTTTCGTTATACCTTACCACAGGGAGATCACCACCTCATACAAAAGTGATGCATATGTGGTGCAAAGTGTTGTGTTGGAATTTACTTTCCAGTTCAAGTCCCAATTTCTGTTGGAAAGTTGCCAAGAGTAATGCAAAGTAGCGCTCCATGCCACTTTGCGCTACCTTGTAGTAAGGGAGCATGCCATGGGTGGTGTAGTGGCATTCCCATGGAACCACCCATGGGTTTTGGTGCAAATCCCTATCTACTATCATTTGTAGATAGTGTTCCGGGTGTGTATGAGACAAACATGGACTTTTCCTGCATGTACTGTGAGAGAAATAGAGAGAAAAGCTTGCTGTGCTGAGTATAAGTAAGCTTGCACTGCCACTGCCCAAGCTTTATACTTGTTTTGTGTGTGAAAGAAGTAGCACTTCTTTAACCTGTGCTGTACATATTCTGTCTATACAAGAAAGAGGTTTTCAGTTCTACCAATGGTGTTACAACTGTTCAGTGTGTTTGCATTAGTGTAAACTGAATAGTACCTATTGTATATGTGTGAGGGAAATGTAGTCTATTTACAATCCCCTGTTCTGTACACGTGAGCGAAGAAAACATGACATTACAACACAAACAATTACAATGCATGCTTTCACAACACGGTTTTTACATCGCAACTACCATTTCATCGCATGATTTTACAACGCATGCCACTACAACACATTTTTTAAAACTACCAATACAACGCATTCCATTACAATGCATACCTTTACAACGCATACCATTACAACGCATAATACATTTTGGGCAACAGTAGGGTAAGTGTTGGATAGTGTAGGGGTAAAAATTACTATTCCCACTCCAGTGAGTGCAACAGTGGTTTAGTTTTGGATATTGTAGGGTTAAAATGTGCTATTCCCACCCCAGTGAGTGCAACAGTAGGGAAAGTGTTGGATAGTGTAGGGGTAAAAATTACAATTCCCATCCAACCCAAAACCCGTACCCACCCTAAAACTAAAAAATCTCCATTACTTACCTTATAATGTGTTTTAATGGCATGAGTTGTAATGGTATGCGTTGTAATGGCATGCGTTGTAGTGACTTGTGTTGTAATGGATGTTTCCTGTCCTGTAAAGGAAAGGACACTTGCAACACTAATGTCTAAAACTTTATTGTTTTCTGTATTTTGGAAGCTAGCGATGTTGCTTGTTCTATATGTGTTAAAATAACTCCGATTATTCAGGACTCTGAATGATCTATGCTGCACCTATTGTATAGCCCTTAATATAAATTCAGCAGTGAAGGGTAAAATACTGTTCTACCCAATTGTAACGGGCCTCGTATTTTCAGACTCAGATTTTCTTGCTGCAGAAACACAAGTATAGGAACACAAGACCCAAATTTACCCGTAGTGAATTAACCCACCAGAATGTCTGTCCGGTGCAAAGAAAATTGAGGCTGAGCTGCAAGACTATCCTTACCTCACCCCCTAAAGCCCCATCTAAATTAGCCCATCCTACTGCACTTAGGGGGAGCAGGTAATGTTGACAACACATTTGTTCCCTTTCCCCCGTTCCCTTCCCCAATTCCTCACTGCCCCTATATACCCCCATTAGAGCAGGTGCTAAATGTGAGCATTATTCCACATAGAACTTGAAATTCTATGCAGAATTTCCACCTGAATAAATGGGTTTACAAAGTATTCGCCATACTGTAGTCATGAACTTGTAATTGCAAGGTATTGGCAGCTTGTTGCCTCACTGTGTTTACAGGTGCAGAGTATCCAGTCCACCAGTACAGTGCAAAATGTAACCAGGCCTTATGTGTTATAGAAGATTCAGAAAACCCATATAATTCCTTTAAAAGCCAAGAAAACTCACTTTGTCAGAGTAGCATATCTTTGTTTGTGCAACGCCATGTGCAGTGTTGAAGGTGGAAAAGACATAGGAACAAACATATTCCTACGAACTATCTATGCATTGGACACATATATGTTTATTAAGAGTGTTTAACATTTGCATAATTTGCTGTTGTGGAAGTGCATGGAATTATAACAAAACCACGTGAAAATATCCATCAATTTGCATAATATTTTAGCATGTAATGCATCCTTCCATCAATTTTTGGACCAGGATAGCATTTAAACAGGAGCTCCGCAAACACCCACTTATGTTCTACTGTTCCAGTCCTTTTGTAGTAGTTTTTTAACAACACATTGCGCCATTTGCAGTAAATGCTTATCATGAACAGTGTATAATTATGCAAAGTGGTGTAAAGGCATCATTTTGGGATTTTCCAGCAAGAACTGTGGCCTGATATTTCCAAATCTTGTGAATTATGCCAGTGTAATTTAAATTTCACCCAAAAATGTAGTTTTAGCTCTGATAATGATAATATCCCTTACCATGACGTGCACAGCCCAAATCAAACAGATCACTTTTTAGGGCCCACCATTACCGAACCTAATTACATTGCACGGATCAGGACTTAACCCATCAGTGAACCCCCAGTGTAGTCTGGCTCTCAGCCTAGTAAATTACCCTTCTGGCCTACCCCCAGTGCAGGATTAAGCTAAGCATCATTTCAAACTCATTTGCATCATGTGCTTATTTAGAGATGATGTTTTAGTAACGGTCATATTTGTGCGTGCTAGTCCAGGAATGAGATAGACAGTGCTCTTGCAGATACTCTAGTATCATGGCCTGCAGACATCATCACATCATTTAAATACGATGCACTTGTGTCATAATTGAAGTTTTTGCAGTTTCCCTGGACTTTGACACCCAGTGGAATGTGTGCTCAATGCACTTCATAGGGGTTGAAGGCTGCCCTACTGCCCCCAACCATGGCGTTTTTAGTGTCTAGAGATTCTTGTGGTTGTGTCACTTATTTCACAATAAACACTGTCCCACCCGAACGGAATGCAGCATTTCCTCTTCTATCACTTTCCCGCTTAAAAATGAGAAATGCTTTGGCTGCCCAGATCAGAAAAACGTAAAGAAAACCTTTCAGAATATTTATAATTTCCCCTGGTTTCCTGTGTTCTCTTTAATATGACAAAAAATAAAGCTGTGACACGAAGTACAAACAAGTTACTGTTACTAAACAAGGACATAAGCAGGTCCTGCAAGTTGGCTTTTACAAAATAAAGACATTCAAAGACGCACTGCCGTCAGTAGCTGTTGGAGCAGGAGCGCTGCATTAACAAAACAAAGGTTTCTATGGAAGCACCCAAAGTGACCGGCATTCAGGTGTGAATGTATGCAGATTGCATCCTTTGACTTCTCGGCCTGGAGACAGAGGTCACAGTCAAAGCGCTGAACCTCGCGCTGTGGAATGAAAGGAGCACCTCTCCGCACCCCCATCCCAGCCACAGCCCGTTTTGGTTTTGCACTTGAAAGTGCAACGGAAAGGAGCATTCAGCATAAAAAAAGTGATGGGGTTCTACATATGTTTAACATTATGCCTGCACTGTATTTATTTCAGCGTCCATGGAATTTACATGTATTTGACAATTGTACACACCCAATGATCGGCCAAAACTTACGATTTCAAATTGCAAGGTGTTCATTTCATTGCAACCGATAATTCTTTGGCAATCTGAGTTGAATATTTTTAAACAAATTTGATTAGGGAAACAAACTAAACGATTTGGTACAAATAACCAAATCATTTCTTTAAACTATGATTCCATGGAGAGAAACGGCACCAGCATATTACAAGATGCTACATATTTATGGTGCATTTCAGCTGCTTACCAGTGCAGGAAAAAGGTTTCTAGACCTGAACAACTGTTTCTGACCTCCCAAGAAGAAAATGTAGTATCTATAGGCAGATTCACACTTGCTGTACATACTAACTTGAACTTTACATTGAATACATATTGGGAACGCAGTGTTTAAAGCAAAATAATTGAACCTTGAGTGTAATAAAGCCAGAAATTTAGTTTAATGTTGGCAATAGAAGGCTTTTTGGAATTCTTAAAGAAACACACAGGGCTTACTATCAATAGTGCAGCAGGTGAAGTGACCTGATGGACCAGGGGCTCACTACACTCTAATTGTTACTATTTATTTACCACCAAAGCACAGATTGGTAGACCTATTTTCTCTGCTTGCATTAGGGCTCAGCACAACCTGGCTACTTCAATTAAACACTATCACTGGTGGGGCCTACAGCTCTCAAATAAGCACGGAAATTAGGCTAGCTTTGGGCGAAAGTTTAATTACAGTGGCATGATTCCTGTAATTCCTGGATTTTCACATGGTTGTTGTGCAAATTTGCCAAAATGACACCATTATTTCACTTTGCATATTTACACATCATATGTCTACGCGCGAGGACACATTTCAAACTAAATATAGCATAAAATGACAGATTTTCATTTTTCTGCACAATTTTGGGGGACAGAATCATAATGAGGCCAATTTATCATACCTGAAGAATTCTAAATCTGAGGTACTGGATTTACTAGTGGGGAAGGCTATAAATAGCACCACCCCTTCCAGGACACTCATCTAAATTAAATGGATAGGAGAAAGGGTGATTCTTGAATGTAAGTAAAGCATCTTAAAGTAGCATGTTGTCATTTACAGACAGCACATTTTCCGTTGAAATGACCACTAAATTTGCACACACATACAGTTTTACTGATAGAACCATATACACACAAATGATATTTTGTGGGAATCGGGTTTCTGGGAATCATTTGAGCATGGCAAAGTAAGTGTCTTGCTTTGTTTTAATCCAAGTAAAATCTCTGTTTCCCACACACTTCAGAATACAGTGCTTCATTTCTGCTTTCCTAACTGCTGGATGTGTACAGTTCATTTACAGGTATTTACAATTTGTTGTGTATTGCAAAAAGCAACATTCTACATATTTCACTTTAAAAACTCCTTTCACTTTGCAGTCAGAGCAAACACAAGGAGATGATGGACGGAGCGCTGAAACTTTTCAGACACTCACCCCCAGTCACAGATCTGGGCTGAATCACTTCGCCACCCCAGTTCAGGCATAGCTATATGCAAATCAGTCTTGACCCTGTGCTTCATGGGAACAGTCCAGCACAAGCTGCCAAGCCATGTCTTCCCTGGACTGGAAACAAGCATCCTGGGAATGGTTTCAGGCTAACAGCCCTCATCAGCCAGGCTAGCTTGAATCCAGTGACAAAGTGAGCAGGGGACCCACGTCTGGGCTTACCCTGCCAACTTAGGGCGAACAAAGCAAACACAAGGAGATGATGGACGGAGCGCTAAAACCTTTCAGACACTCACCCCCAGTCACAGATCTGGGTTGAATCCATCATCGGTCTTTAGCTCACTTCGCCACCTCAGTTCAGACATGCTATATGCAAATCAGTCTGACCCTGTGCCTCATGGGAACAGTACAGCCTGAACTGCCAAACCATGTTTTCCCTGGACCAGAAACAAGCATCCTGGGACCGGTTTCGGGCAAACAGTCCTCATCAACCAGGCTAGCTTAAATCCAGTGGCAAAGTTTGCGGTCAGAGAAACAAAAGTAAACACCAATCCTCATGTTAGAAGAATAAAGCAGCATTGAATTTCTGTCTTTGCGTTACCTGCAAGAGTGAAAAGTTAAACACAGAATTTAAAGGCAACGGTTTTTACTGCTCTGACTTTCTTAAACCACCAAACATTAGCTCGCTAGACATGACCCATCAAGTGGATCATGACCCTCAGTTTGGAAAACACTGGTGTACATACAATAGTTGGACTTGCGGCAGGACCCGAAGAGAAATTGAGAGCTACATAGCTACCCCTACCCAGACGAATGCTGGCAAGGACCAGATGAGAAGTGCAGATGGCTCAAACATCTTTTACCTACAAATACTAGGTTTCATGTATCAGATCAGGAGCTGAATTAAAAATGGGGACCATGTGACAGTGTTGTGGGGACTGCAGACGACTACAGAGGCCATACTGCACTGTTTCCTGAGAGAGGAGCGGCCTTGCATCACAGTGCTTTAAAGTGTACTTGTGCTTCCTACTGTGTGGGACACTGTCATTGTGGGGACTGAGGAGGACTTCAGAGGCTATACTGCTCTGATTCTTGGAGGAGGACGAGGGGCCTTGTATCACTGCACTTTAAAGCGTGCATCTGTTTACCCCTGCATAGGACACTGTGACAGGGCTTGGGAGTCTGAGGAGGACCACAGGGGCCATATTGCACTGTTTACTTGAGAAGGCTGGTACTTGCACCACATCACTTTAAAGCACGCCCCTGTTTTCCACTGCTGAAATGCTGTGACATTGTTGCAGAGGAGGACTACTGGGGCCATACAGCACTGCTTCCTGAGGACGATGAGGGGCCTTGCATCACAGTGTTTTGAAACATTCCTCTGTTTCTCATTGTGCACAATGCTGTGACAGTGTTGTGGATGTCACAGGTGACTATAGGGACCATACAGCACTGCTTCATGATTAGGCCGGGCCTAGCACTATGGTGCTTTAAATAGCACTTCTGTTTCCTTTTGCTTGAGACACAGTGACAATGTTTTAAGGGCTGGGGAGAACAGGGGCCATACTGCACTGCTTCCTGGAGGACATGTGGCCTTGCACCACAGCACTTTAAAGTAAGCTTCTGTTTCCTGATGTGTGGGATGCTGCAAGTCTATTAGGGGTCAATGAGGACTACATGGGCCATAATGCACTGCTTACTGAGAAGCTGGGGCCTTGCACAACAGAGCTTTATAGTGCACCTCTGTGGAGCAGGTCTGTCTGTGCCCGTCCACGGCCGTAAGGGGCTAGGTTGGGCCACGGCATTATGAGCTCCACCACAACAACTAAGTGTGCCACAATGTACTGTTTTATAGAGTGTGAAGTGGGTGTCCTATTAAAATAATTTGAGCTTCCTGCATGCCACCTTTCTATTGATGGCGTAAATCATGCAAGTATTATAAATGGGACACCCTCAGCTCTTCACTATAATGGAAATCTTACTTCTCTTATGATGGCTATTTCCTCTTGTTTAATTTCTGCTGTTAATACCCTCAACTCAAAATTAACCAACAGCTAAGTATGAGAGGAAAGCTGCAACTTTCACCAAATATTAGATAAATGTGTAAAGACCTCCATGGAATTTTTACCATATCATGCTTTTCAACAGTCCATTTTTGATGAGTTGCATTTTAAATTAGATGCAAAGTTTGAAAAAGTGGTCCAGTCTCTTCTTGAGCAAGTTAATCACATTGAATTGCATTTGGTAAATATATTAAATTCCTCAATTGTTTAATTGTACAGCCTGCTTGGCTCAATTATGGTTTACATTTGTACTGACCTTTGCCTCCCCTCCCGATCTCAGAATAATGTACCATCTTCAAAGCCATCTAATGCCTGTTCTTAGCCTTGTCCATTAATTAACTTTACGTAGTGGGATGAACTTAGAAGTGACTGACTCAAGGCCAAGTTGCGATTCGGCCACTTCAATTGTCCCCTGAGCTTTTACGCTATTATGCACACCCAACCATAATCCAATACAAACTATGCCATCTGTTGTTAACTTTGTGGCTCCACTCGAGACTGCAGTGAACCCACGTAGGAGCACACACACCATTCTAGATTCACCACCAGTGGCATGCCTGTATGTGGTAATATAAATAAACTCTAAAATTACTCTAAACACCATTTACCACTACCTACCCTAAACCCTAACATTACCCTTCCCACACTTCACCACTACCCACTCCATAACCCTAAAATTACCCTTAACACCCCTTACCACCTCAAACCCTAAAATTACCCTTTATACACTGCCATTAGACACCCCGAACCCCCAAATTGCCCCTACCACCCTTTACCACTAAGCACCCTTAAACCTTACAAATACCCTTACCACCCCTAAACCCTAAAATTACATTGTCCTCCCTTTACCCACCCCTAAACCCTAATATTACTTTAAACACCATTTACCAATACCTACCCCCAAACCCTAAAATTGCCCTTCCCAAGCTTTTCCACTACGCACCCCATAACCCTACATTTAATCTTACTGTCCTCTACCACTACACACCAGACACCTAAAAATGTACTCTTAACACCCTTTACCTCTCAACTTTAAACCGTAAAATTAACCTTTACACCATTTACCATAATCCACCCCTAAACCCCCCTACTGCCTTTTCCACTACCCACCCTTAAACCCTAAAAATACCCATACCATCCCTAGACTCTTAAATTACCCTGCCTGCCGTTTACCACTATCAACCCCAAACCCTAAAATTACAAAGGCAAAGCAACATAAAGACTCTGGATTCCTAGAACAAGCTTTAAAATGCAACAATAAGCATTATTGCCTCTAAGTTACTTGCCAAAAATGATAAAACTAGTTTATATTGCATTGCAGCATAACTAATAACATTTAAATGCAAAAAGGCTAAATAAATACTTCATGTAAAAAAAAGTTTTATTTTATTAAATAGAGAAAAGGTTAATTTACATGAAAAATATTTGCATAAATAGGTTTATGCAGCTTTTCCTTTGAAATGTCTGTCCTTTCTGCTGCTAGAGTGTGTTTCCGGTTAGCAAAGTGTGTTTAAATGCAAAGTGTGTTTAAGACTTCAGTACCACCTCCTGTCTACAGGGGCAGAGCGAGCACAAATATAAACACACTTGATGAAACACAGGTCCCCACAAGGCAATTTTTTTAAAAGTTGTAAAAATTGACACGGATGTTCCTGAAGCCATTTTTTATCATTTTGAAGACATTGCCTTGTGGGGACCTGGGTTCAAGTCCCCACAGTGCAGTCAAGTCCCCACAGCGTGAGTGTGTTATCACACCCAAGTCCCCACAAGGATAGTAACACACACACACACACACACACACACACACACACACACACACACACACACACACACACACACACACACACACACACACACACACACACACACACACACACACACACACACACACACACACACACACACACACACACACACACACACACACACACACACACACACACACACACACACACACACACACACACACACACACACACACACACACACACACACACACACACACAGCCTTTGCAGGCTGAGTGTTTGGGTGCAAGACAAAAACAAAGTCGACATGGCACACATCCCTGTGTGCCATGCCCATCACATACACTGCCATGGCATACATCAGTCACCCCTCTAGCTGGGTGCCTTATGCCAATGGTGTGGGCACAGGAGCAAGAGCCCTGTGCCCCTACAGTGCCCAGGTCCATTCCTGAGCCCTGTAAGTGCAGTGCTGTCATTTAAAGAGTACATGGTGCTGGGAGCTCGTCAAACACTAGCTCCACAGAACCATAATGGCAACACTAAAGACTGGGAAGTTTGGTATCAAACTTCTTAGCACATTAAACCCACACTGATGCTAGTGTGGGATTTAATGTACCCAGCACCCCAGAGGGCATCTTAGAGGTGCCCCCTCGAACCTAACTTACAAATCCACGTCTGCTCTGAGGCTGCCTAGGCTGCCACCCAGCAGACATGTTGCTGGACCCCTGGGTAGGAGAGCCCCTGCTCTCCTGGTCCTGCAACAATGCACATCCTGGGCGAGGTGCTAAATCTCCTCCCCCAGGATGGGCAGGGGGAAGCTTCAAAGGCATGCCGCCTCTGTGAGTTTCCCCAGGCCCCTGCAACCCCCCACTCTGGCGGGAAGCTTTGGCCGGAAACCCCAAATAAGGACAGGGGATGTGCCAGCCTGCCAACCCCACCCCTCAGGTGGGGGAGGCGAGGTGAAGCACATCTCCGGGCTCTCGCCATCTTGAAGATGGGGAGCCCTACCCTATCAGGACTAGGCTACTGCCCTCCTCCCACAGGAGAGAGGCAGGATAGGGGGTGTACCCACCCCAGGACGGGAACCCATTGGTCCCTGCCCTTCACCTACCTGCAACGCCCCTAAATCTAGTATTTAGGGGCACCCTGAACCTTCCTTCCCCAGATTCCAAACTACGAAGAGCAAGAAGAAAGAAGACCTGCCCTGCAGCTGCTAAAAAGAGGAAGACAACAACTGCTTTGGCCCCAGCCCTACCGGCCTGTCGACCCTCAAACCTGCTCCTGCTCCAGCCCGGCATCTCTTGTGGCTAGCAACCTCACCAACCCCGGAGGACCTGGCTACATTTTGGCTCTAAGCCCCTGGGACTCCCATGAGTAGAGGCTCTACTCGAAACCTATCTCTAACCCCTGGCAGCAGCCCGGAACCGCAAACCCAGCACACTCTGCACCAGCCGAGCCTGGCCAGTGCCGGAGTGAACAAAGACCCTGAGGACGACCCCACGGCGACTGTGACCCCCGAGTCCGGCACCCAAGGCCCTCCCTCGACATTCCTGAAGAAGACTGCAGCCTCATAACCAGGTGCCCCCCCAACCGCGATCAACAGAGGGTAAGATTTCCCGACACCTAAAGGAACCCCTGCACGCGGCGCCCCACGGCCCCCTGTGCCCAATCCCGGGGTACCTACCTATCCTCCAACTACCCAACTTACCTCTCGAAGTGGTGGTGGCACCTGAAGAGTCCTCGTCCCCGAGCTTGCAGTCTTTTTCCTAACCGGAGATTTCCCATTGAAATCCATTGAGCGCCCGAAGGCTCAAAAGCACTCTGCACCCAGCCGCCCGAGTGGCCCTGGCAGTGAAAACTCTACTCCTTCCTACTTCCCCACTTGCCCTGAGTAAGTGACCAGGAGCCCAGCTCCCACAGCCGCGTGGCTTGCCAGTCAGCAGCCACCAAACAAGGACCCCCTATCCCTCATAGGATAACATTGGGCCTAACTCTCTCTGCACCCGGCCGCCCTAGAGCCGCTGAGGGTGAACCAACTGTACCTACCTGACCCTGGGGGACCCCTGAGTCTATGCCCAGAACCTCAACTCTGCCAGTCGAGTACTTACCCTTAAACCGCAAACTCTATTTTCCTCATAGGGTAACATTGACTGGCTTTTTCCTGAAATTTCTTCTAAGTGTGGACTTTTAAACTCTTCAAATCTTCACCAAAAATCAGCCGAGTGACAAAAACGAATTTACTCACCTGTTCTTAGGTGAGCTCCCAGTGCTGGTTCTTGGTGCCCAGCACTGACTCTGAAAAATCTCTACAACTGTACTTACCCGTAACTCAATTTTCTTCCATAGGAAACCATTGACTGTTTTTCTGTTAAATTTCTTCTAAGTGTCGATTTCTGCAATCTTTAAAATATTCTTCAAAAATCGTATAATATCTGAAAACGTAATTGCTTACCTGTTTTGGATAAAGGTCCCAGTACTGAGTCTATGCACCCAGTACTGGATTACAAAAGTAACGAGAACATACTGTACCTATAACCTGCATTTTTTTTCCATAGGGAGTCATTGACTGTTTTCTCTGAAATATTTTCTAAGTATCAACTTTTAAAATAGCTAAATATTAGTTAAAAATCATTACAGTACTTAAGTCGACTTGCATCACTTGATTCTGAGAACTGACCCAGGACTGAATCTAGGATCCAGTCCTGGAATTCCAAAAGAGCTGTGGAGCTGCCTTAGCTCTGGTTGAATGAGCTTGAAGGCCTTCACGAGGCTGTTTCTTTAACAAAGCATAACAGATTTTTATGCAGAGGATAACCCAACAAGTGATGGTCCTCTTCTGTACAACATGACCACTCTTTGCTCCAGTGTACCCTACAAAGAGTTAGTCATCCAACCAAAACTCTTTAGTACGATCAAGATAGAACGATAATGCTCTTTTTTAGTCTAGACTGTGGAGACGCTCTTCTTCATTAGAATGATGCGGAGGAGCATAGAAGGTGGGCAAGGTGACAGATTGCCATAGATGGAAAGGTGTCACCACCTTAGGCAAAACAGAAGCCCTAGTGCAGAGCACTACTTTGTCCGGGAAGACTGTCAGGTAAGGAAGCTGAGAGGATAGAGACTGCAATTCACTCACTCTCCAGGCAGAAGCTATTGCCACTAAGAAGGCTGTTTTGATAGTAGGCAGCCAGAAGGACCAATTGTGCAGTGGCTCGAAGGGTGCACACATCAAATAGGTGAGAACCAAGTTAAGTTCTCACTGGGGCATGATAAATGATGAGGGAATCAAATGTGTAAGCCCCTTCAATAATCTATGTTCAATAGGAGATTTTAAAAGTCACGGTTGATCTGGCACTCGTAGAAAAGCAGAAAGGGCCGTAAGGTAACCAGTCAGAGTGCCCAGAGCAGAACCCTGCAGGGCCAAAGAAAGAATAAAGAGACTAATGTCGATGAGGGAGGCAGACCGGGGAGGGGAGGGGGGGAGGGGGGGGGGGGGGGGGGGAGGGTTAGGATCCTTTATACCACAACACAAGCATTTATCAAAAGAGAGGTAGGACTAACCCTACTTAACTCTATTCATACCAGATCTTGAGGTTGGGAAACTGTAGTAGGACATCTCCCCTCTCTCAATCAGATGAGTAAAGACAGAGGTAGGACTCCCTTCTTGGCACTCCCCCCCCCCCCCCCCGCCCCCTCATCTCCCCATCCCAATTCCCATAGTTTCCTTAGTAGTTTCCCTCTTTTAATGAACCTACTCCCGAAGCCTATAATTATTACACCTATACGACCCACTCCAAAACTTACTCTGCCTACCCACTAGGTCTTCTATCAGCCTAATTATACTTTAATTGATAAATTAAAACTAGCTTCACCTCAAACTCCTTACTAGGGCCCCTCCCTAGCCAGGTCATACTACCAAAAATGGAGATAAGTCCCGATCCCACATGATCCAACACCTTCATTATCACTTACCTGCCTAACCTATCCAAAAATTCCCCCAAAAAACACAAACATCGCATACTCAAGGCCAGACACGAAATTTTCATCTCAGATGTCTACTTCTGTGCACACAAGGGTAGTATAGTTAATGACCTCATCGTCTATACCAGAAAACGAGCATGCTGGTAGAATGTTTTCTACTCCATGATTCGAATATCAGGCACTAGGGAAACGCCTCATGGTCTCAAATTCACTACGCCTCATGGTCTCAAATTCACTATGTTGCCCTCGATCACTCTCAACGTTAATGCCACTATGACCCTCTACAACAATGATCTCATCCGAATCCAAGCCTCTAATGCCAACCTAGTTAAGATGGTCAATAGCTTCCCTACACTCAAAAACGCGGTCTCAGCGAAATCCAATGACCCCAACCCACACCCTACCATTACGCAGGATCTAATCAGTCCTCCCCATACCACAGCCGGGAGGTCCGCACTCTCTCTAAAACATTATTCACCTTTAGATGCTCCCAGAGCCTCTCAGTCCCCTTTCGAACTGGCCCAACTCACTGGACCCTTGACTCAGAAGTCGGGTGGGCTTATGGATTCGCTCTGCCCGCAGTTCTCCAGTCCGATACGGGCTGATTCTCGAGCTGAGAGGTTCCTCGCGCCCTACCGCCATTGCTCTCAACAAAAGATCCCTCTTCCGTCATCCCTCTTTCCACGCCACCCGTTAGGCTGGAGAACTGGCAATTGCCCTCCATGGACCATAATTGGCCAAAAACATTCACCCCTGACTGGACCGTCCCTGACTCGCAGGATAATGGCCCTCCCACCCTCTCTCTTTTACCTACCTCTCCATACAAACATTCCGGAACACCTCTAGTCCCTAATGACCAACTCCCCCCGCCGGAACTCCACATCACCACCTTAGACCCCCCCCCCCCCCCTCCCAGGGCACACATCGAGGCCCCTGCTGTCCGCCAGATCTCCCAACACAACCTCTACACCTCACCCAATACTCAGACATGGTGGCGCGCCTGGATGATTTATCTCTCCAGTTGCACCTTCTCACCGTCGAATTACATGACTTGAAAGCCCTCTCAATTGAACATTCCCCCTTGATCAGTTCCCTCCTCTCCGAGCTTCCCCACAGCCCACCGTAGTGATAGAGTTCACCTTGGCCAGTCTCACCACGCGCCCCCCCCCCCATCTTGAAAAACATACCCCTACCTAATGCCCCCTCCCAACCCAGAAGACTGAAGACATTTCTTGCATCTAATGATATCAATGACCTACTCAACTCTTAGTCGCCTACCCTAGACATCAACACGATCCCCCCGGGGCAAATTCAAGCCATCCACTCTAACCCGAACAGAGAACCCCCTCACAATCTTAGTCATTAATAATGACAACCTCATGAGAGTGATCATCATCCAGACTCCCTCCCCCCTTACTCCAGTACGACTTAAATGCGTACTACTAAACTGCAGGCCTCCTATATCTTTGACCTCATCCAACACAATGAGTTAGACATCAACATCCTCACCGAAACTGGACTCAATCCCTCCTCCACTCCTATCCTAGACCTCCTACCCATGACATAAGTCTAGACAGAGCCTTGAAGCTGGGTGATGGCCTAGCCTGTATACACCGGAGCACACTCAGTTTCCCACCTGGAGTCTTCTACGCCATTCTCCTGCAAATACCTTTGTCTCAACATTTCTAGTAACAACCTTCCGGTGTGCAGACTTCGCACTTTTTATCACCCCCTGGAGGAAAATCTCCCCTTCATCGAACAATTAATGGAAATCATCTCTGGCAATGTCGACTCCGTAATGTCCCAAACCTTCCTCGGTGAATTCAACCTTCCTTGGTCTAACCCCAATGACCAAGATGTAGCATGCCTTAAATCATTCTTAAATGAACAAGAGTTGATTCAACATTGCGACCGGCCAAACCATATTAAAGGAGAAACTCTAGACCTCATCATCACCAAAGGACGCACCACAACACTGGATACCATTACCCCTTGCAATTGGTCTGACCATCACAGCATCTTCTTTTATATTAACAGGGAGGTGTCTCTGAGAAAGGCTCAACCAACGAAATTGAAGATTTGGAAAAGGGACCTCAGATCTATCAATACAGATGAACTTGCAACTCACTGTAAATATGCCTCCCAAGCTCACTTGTCTGAGGTTCAGGTACTCACTGACTTCTACAATTCTACTATATCTAGCATCATGGATTCCATTGCACCACTCCAACAAAAAAATGGCTCATCAAAAAATATACAAACAGTGGTTCAATGACAATTTAAACTCGGAATGCCGCAACCTTAGGGCAATTGAACGATCTTGTAGATCCAAACCCTCCTCGATCAACTAAAACTACTTAGAGAGGTTAGGAGTTCCTATAACAAACAAATTAAGAGCGCTAAGGCAGACTACTTCAGATTCCAACTTGATCAAGCCGCTAATCACCCTAAGAAACTTTTTGAACTGGTTAAACAGCAATTGGTGGAAGCTCCAAACCGCAATGACTCTGGAGTCAGCCCACCCTCATGCGACGAACTGGCTGCTTTTTTTTACTAAGAAATTAAGACTCATCAACATTGAACTTGCTTCTAAGAAGGCTCTATTGCCATCCTATGGGTCTGCGTCACCTCCTACCCTCTTAGAGAAGCTCAAACCAATCAGCCTGAGCACCAAGAATAACGCCTCATGAGGCACCTTTACTCCTCTCACTGAAAGAGATATCAACAAGATTCTTCAGAGTATCAACCCATCAAATCACTTTACCAACCCGTTGCCACCCTCCATCTTCAAAGAAATCAAGGATGCCGTCATCCCCATCTGGCCAAAGATTATCAACGCTTCACTGTCACAAGGCATGATCCCAGATTGCCTAAAAGCAGCTCAGGTATCACCTATACAAAAAAACCTAATGCAGATAGTGCTGACCTTACCAACTTCCGTCCTATCTCTAACATCCCCACCCTAGCCAAACTCCTAGAAAAATGAGTCCAATCACAACTCTGTGCTCACATCGAGAACTTCCAACTCCTGGACCAGCATCAATCTAGCTTTTGGAGTGGGCACAGCACTGAATCGGCTCGCACTCACGTTATGGATGACATTTTAAAAATGCTTGACCAGAATTAATCTGGTCTCCTAATCCTCCATGATCTTTCCTCTGCGTTTGACACTGTCAATCACATCAACCTCCTATTCATTTTGAAGAACAGGATGGGCCTCTCTGGTCGGGTGTTGCAATGGTTCTCGTAATACCTCCACCACAGATCACAAAGAGTCAAAGCAAACCACTCTCTCTCCCAGCCCTCTCTAGTATCCATGGGGGTCTCCCAAGGGTCCGCCCTATCACCTATACTCTTCAACTTATTGTTAGAACCATTAGCTAATGCACTAAACTCCTCGAACATTCTCTTCCATATGTATGCGGATGATACACAATTTTATCTGAAAATCTCCTCCCCGGATAACCTCATATCACTCAACACTACTAGCCGAGAACCAACTTCTGCTCAACACCTCCAAAACAGAATTACTTCTCATTTCTCCTCCGAAACACATCCCCAAGCTAGGCCTTTGGATGAATCACCTCACTGCCTTCAACTGCTCCCCCCTCATTATTGACTCAGCCAAATCTCTCGGAATCACCCTGGACAAGCATCTGGACATGAAGAATCATATCAGCAATGTATGCAAGGGAGATAATCACCTGATGAGGATACTCCGGAATATCAAACCATTCCTTCCGCAAGCTGATTTCAAGCAGGTAGTCCAAGCGCTTGTTTTGCCCAGACTAGATTATGGCAGTGCTACGCTCTGTGGCCTCTCCAAATATACCTTGGCCCCACTAAGGGCTTCATTGAACGCTGCTGCCAGATTGGTTACTGGTACCAAAAGAAATGCGCACATATCCCCAGTCCTAAAATCCCTTAAGTGGTTGCTCTACGAAGCACAAATTCAGCTAAAGAGTGCCTGTCTGTCTCACAAAGCCCTCCATTTCAAAACACCAAGTTATCTAGCGCAAAAGCTAGAATTATCCGGAGGGGGTAGACCCTCTAGAAGTGCTAACTCTTTCCTCCTGAAACTACAGATCTTTTGCAAAAAGAGAACGTGTCACCGTGCATTCTCCGGCTCCGCCCTGAAGATCTGGAACTCTTCCATTGGAAGTACGCAGAATCTCCTCCACGGTTGCTCTCAAATTGGAAGCTAAAAGCTTCCTTATTAACAAGTTCTTACCCTAAGTAGCTTCTTCGGACTTTTTGCAAAACCCACCTGTCCAAGGTGATGTTCCAACATTGGTGGAGGTGATGGCGTATCTTGCCACCAACTGGACACCCATCAATTGAAAAGATCGGACTAGGAAGGTTTCGAGGCGGAAGGGGAGGGGTTTGGGGCCATACAGGACTTCTGGCCTCCCGACCCGTGGGGTCAGGGAGAACCACGCCCATGCGGAGTTTATGGAACTTGCGCTGTCCTCCAGCTGGGGCAGGGCTGGTGCGGTTGAAAGCCCCTTCCACAGCCATGAAAGGAGCAAAAGGTAGACGCGGGCCGGGATGACACGGAGAGGCCCAAGGACTTGGCGTAGCCTGCGACTCCTTAAAGTGCTCTAGCACCGCATCCGCCCTGTCCCCAAAGAGACGAGAGCCATCAAAGGGCATGTACATAAGATTGGCTTGGATATCCTGCGAAAAGACAGACATTCTCAGCCAGGCGTGGAGTCTAACGGCCACCATCAAGGCCCAGCGAGTCTGTCGTGTTCAGGCCAGAGTGTATGACAAACTTTGCTGGATCTCTACTGTCTGCAACAGCTTGGGACAGATGAGCCCTGGCCTCCTACGGGACTTGTGGCAGTACTTGTCCAACCGTTTCCCATAGTGAATGGGAGTAACGGCCCAAGAGGCATGCAGTGTTTACCAACCACAATGCAAGGCTGGTGGAAGAGAAGATCTTCTTATCAAAGCTGTGTAGCCTTTTGGATTCCCTATGTAGGGGTGCGAAAGGGAATGCACCACAGGAAGTTGAGGCTTGGACCATCAAGCTCTTGGGGGTTGGGTGGCTGGAGAGGAAAGCTGGGTCACCCGGTGCAGGGCAATGGCGCCAGACGATAGTACTGTTCACAGGAGCATCTGTCAAGGCCTCGTTAAATGGCAGCAAGGGTTCAGAGGTGGAGACACCAGGCTACAGGACTTCCATCAAGACATTGGTCTTGACCGCCACCGTAGGAAGCTGTAGGTCCAAGACCTCCGCAGCCCTGCACACTACTATTGCAAATGAAGTCCCCTCCTCTGTAGCCAGCTTAGGAGGAGACAGCATGCCAGGTTCTGGGGAGGTGTCCAAGCCTCTGGCATCACCCATGTCCTCGTACCAGTCCATTTCTTCATTGGAAAGCAGGATTTCTGAGGGATCCTGCTGCCCCTCCAAATCCTTATCCAATCCTAGCACTTCAAAATAAGGCAGAGGATACGGCCGCAGGTCTCAGCGTCGGTGTATGCCCAGCTGGCAACGTGTCGTCTGGAATAAGGATAGGGGGAAGCACCACTAGTGGATGACAGCTACGTCGAGGGTCTGTGCTTCGGACGAGGTGTCGAGGAGGTACGACTAGCGCTGGTCCGGATCCAGGAACGGATCCTAGAGGAGTACTGGACTCTGGGGCTGGAGCAGACAGAACCCAGGGGATATCCTTACAATGAGCCTGCGGGCCCGAAGACGCGTCAGCAGGGTTAGGCTAACCAAATATGGCGCACATGGTGTCATAAAAAGTTTTTAACTGGGCGGGGGTCCCTTCCGGCTCTGGAAAGCGAGGGAAAGGCAGAACAGACCCAGGCACCCGCTCTGCAGAGCGGGCCCTCGAATGTCAAGACTCCTCCATCTCGTCAGGTGAGGGACGGGGCGTAGTCAAAGAAGATTCCGACTTCTTGCGTTTTTTATGTTGCTTCTTACCTAACCTCAACGACTATGTGTGAGAGGAGGAAGACTTAGAAACCCTCAGAGCGGTGCTCGGACTTTCCTCTCGACTGGGAGCGGGAAAGATCTTCGGGGAAATCTCAGAGGCACCAGATGCCAGGCCACAAGCAGCATTAGGCACTGCTCCCTCAAAGCTTTCAGGTTGCATGGTCTGGCAGTTGGAGCATTACTTCGGGTCATGGTTGCGTTAAAAGCACCTAAGACATACAAGATGGGGGTCTGTAACCGACATGGTGCAGTGACAGATGCCGCACGGCTTGAACCCAAAGTTTTTTTTACTTGCCATGTCCAACACACCAAAAACATGGACAAAAAGTAAAAAAAAATTCTGTCAAAAAATAACAGGGGGGTAGCTCTCTTTGACGGATCTGCGCTGCCTGGCGTGAAAAGAAAAGAACTGAGGTCAGCGTGCCGAGGTGGTACCTATATAGACGATGTGTAAGTCACGACGACGAACCAGATGCCTACGATGGCGTGCAGGGGAACTGCTATCAAAAATCTTTCCGATCAAGCCTGACACCTGGAAGTTCTACGGTAAGGATTCTGCGGCTAGATGTCTCTATCAGATATGCGCTCACATCCTACATACAGTCCATCGCGAACATCCCAGAGTACTCATGCCAGGAGGCAAAGACCCTACTTACCAATATCAAGGACCACAAACTGTACGTTATTTATCAAATGTTGCTGTGCAATCTACCAGACCTGCTGATTGGGGGTGAGGGAGGCGTGGGTGTGGGACCTGGGATCACTGGAAAATGAGGTCTGAATCGAGGCAGTGGCCACCCCAGGGTGGTGGTGACAGACAGCCTCCCAATTCCGACTAAATTCAGCTTAAGCTGTTACTCCCCACTTACCTCACAAGGACACAATTGTTTAAAATGGGGCTGATTAACACAGGAGATTGTCTAGACTGTGACGACCCCACTGGGGATTTGCTGCATACATTCTGGCACTGCCCGGTCATATTGCCCTTTTGGGGGAGGGGGGAGGTCCTGGGAACTTTGGAAAGAATCCTGGGCTGGAGGATACCCAAATTTGATACTCTTACACATCACAGGGGACATAGAGGGAGACCGATACTAGAAAGAGTTGCTCTGGTAAGGCCTATTGGTCACCTAGCGGGACATAGCACAAACATGGAGAGACAATGGCCTCCTTGTCTGTAGCCCATCTGTCGGCAGTTGGGCCACCTGTATGAATCACTGTAGGAGTGTGTGACGCCCACGTTTATTTAGCAAGAGGGTGCCCTCAGAAACATAAGATATGGAAGGAGTAGGCCGGTCACAGAGGGATACTGATGGAACCCTGTCCAAATAAGCAATGGTTAATGAGGGGGGACATGCACCTTCATCTCCGCCACCCCGACAGGGGGTGGCGGAGATATGGATCTGTCTCTATATGTTGATTCTCGACTGTGCATGAACCATCAAAGCTGCCAAACTGGCAATCTAATGTGCACTGTTGTGGCTCTGTTTTGCCTTGCCATTGGCTTTGTGCCAACGTGGATGTTGTGTGGTTAAAAATCAATAAAAAATGTATAAGAAAAAATTAACAAGGGGAGCACTTCCCACATCTGCACTGACTGGCACGGAGAGAAAAGGGCAGACTTCAGCGCGCTGTGGTGGCACCACACACGTCACT
Source organism: Triturus cristatus (assembly GCF_964204655.1). NCBI lineage: Eukaryota > Metazoa > Chordata > Amphibia > Caudata > Salamandridae > Triturus > Triturus cristatus. Next base: position 849,200,742 of record NC_140594.1, on the reverse strand, counting down.
TCCAGTGTGGACGATGCCATGTGGAGCTGAAAGACACCTCCTACCTTTGTACAGGGGAATTGCTCAAGAATTTCTTTTTGGATCCAGTCTGATGCCCGGGGACAATTCTAAGGTAAGGAATCTGCGGCTAGAAGTCTATCAGATACTAGAGTTAGATATAAACTAGGGGCACCTGCCACAATACTGCTATTCAAATAGCTCTCATATTTCTCCATTACCTAGGTGACAGTTAGGAACGCACATGTAGCCATCCCACAGCTGGCTTGTTTCAGAGATAATAAAAAAGACTTTTCAGGCTGCCCAACGCAGGAAAGTGATCCACTTATTTGTTTTACTGCTTTTTCAGAATTGTAGTCCTAAATTTATAAAAGGAAAATCCAAACTAAAATAATGCGAAGAACCGAGCCTGGCCTAGTCAATCTACTCACACCTGAAAACAAACAGTTTAACAACTCTGACTAGCAGCTAGGGAATATTTGAGGAAAAACTATTTGACCAAAAATGGAAAACAAATATTTAAGAGAACATGTTGCATATATTCAGAAGATGACAAACTGAGTGCATTCAGGAATGGTGTGAGTGATTTTGCATACAAGGCAAATAAAAACTTTGCCGAATGGGGTGATCCCAACGCAAAAAGTCAATTTTTGTCCCTGTTGTAATAATTTGGCAATGCAGTTCGGTGACAGTATAAGACTGCTGCAACTACAAAAAATAAGTGAGTGCATGGGAACTCTGAAAGCGGGGTTACTCTCATCTAATTAAAACAAAATAAATAAGTTTGAATTACATTAATTTAAAAAGTTGGGAATCTGGAGCAAAAGTCTCTGGCATTCAGAGACCATACTCAACACACTCAAATGAATGTGTAAGTAGTAAGCTGACAAAATGTTTGAGGGTGAAAACAGACATAATCAGAGGCACACCTTGGGTGTACTTTGCTCCCTCAGTCTTATTATTGGTATAAGTATGCTTCTCTTTTGTACGATTTGAACGAAACAATTCACTATTAATATTAGTAGTCCCCTAGCTTAATTGGTGCGCTGCTTAGTCAGTCTAAGTGTAAGGACTAACTAAACCTAACATGTTGAATTTATAGTTCATTAGCAACTATAAGATTCTTATATTGTCTTAAAAGAAACACAACTAAAACGGTTTTCAAGTTGAATTATTTCACTCACGTTACAAAATAAATAGTCATGTCTTATCAGTATTGTGGAGGCTGCTGCCTTACCTCACCCGATAGAAGTGAAGACCCTAAGAGCATTTTTATAACATATTTAAAGTGCTAATTCATTCAAATATTGCATTTGTACCATGGGAACTTGCTACTATGTATCACTGTTATTTCATTTCTGATGTGGAAGCGCTTTATCATCTACATTAATAAATCATATGACACGGCTGTTGCTGGTCGAAGCCTGAGCCTGTATATTTGGCGTAATTTTCTGAATAAGTCTCTAATCTCAATTTGCAAGGTCTCTGAAATCTGAGTATTATTTCTATGGGATGAGCCTCTGACATCCAATTAACCCCAGGGCTAGGTCTGTGTTAACCTAATGTGCTCTGTAAAGCTTATTCTCCTCCTCCCCCCCCCCCCCCCCCCCTCCAAAGAGGTTTTTCAGTTATATCGGACTATAATGCTACTTGGTAGGAGCCGACTGGAAAAAATGAAGGGGGTTGATAGAAAGTAACACAAGTTCACTTAAATACCCACTGGTTTACCCACGTTTGGCTTCCTTATGCATTGAATTCCCCCCACCCGCCCCAAAAACACTAAAGTGGATCGGGTGTGCCTGACACAGGAAGAAAGTACTGTAAAATATCAGAAGATCTCCTTCAAAAGCCCTGACAATCCTATAATTTTTAAGCCAATGTACATGAAAAAAAAATACTGTTAGATGCACGATTTCAAACATTCATTGGTGGCAAACCTCCTCCCGCATTTAAACCATATTGGGATTCATGGGTGCTTCTTGCTAATGCCCCACACAAAGAGCCAAAAGTCGGCAAGCGGGAGTAAGGAGCAGTCTGTCAGTGAGATACTCAGTGTAATGACCATTAGCTGTCCACATGAAAGAAAAGATGAAATGCTCAAAACATCAGCCACTCAAGAGCAAAGTGAAGACAAGACAAACAATCAAGAAATGTTAGGTTGCTGCTGAAATGCAAAAATGCTTATGCCCACAAGTAAGTGCGACTAGTAACAACCCTGTATTTAGTGTACCTCCTATAAATGGTGGCTTCAACTGACTGAAGGTAGGACTACTTCGGTTTTCTTTTTCCTCCAAGAACTGGCTGTACACTTGTTTGATCTCCTTATCGTAGTCCTGCCATTCCGGGACAATGCGTACGGCTGCCTGCAGTTTGGGTTCCTTCGTCATAGGGTTATTGCACTGTAAGAGATAAAGCAGTACAAATACTCTATCAGGACAGGCATTTTATTGTAGATATGTACTAAGTATCAGCCTTATCAAACAGCCAATGAAGGTCTGTAGAAAATTGTCAAAAGGATAACTTCAGGCATAGAGAGACAGAGAAGACATGAGAATTTAAGTTAAAGCTCGGTGACAAATCCCATGCTAATTTGGCTGTCCTGTTCTGGTCCTACAATGAGATTGGATCCTTCTGTGAGAATGTTATTCAAATCACTCCTTAAGTAACTAATCATAGCTCACAAAAATATGAAGATCTGTTTGCTGGGCATGACACTCCCCTAAAAACTAAATTAAAAAAAAGTAAATATGCACAAAATTGAATGGCAAGTTCTCCCCATATTTCAAGCAGTGGAGGCAACAATTTATCAAATGAATGAAATCCAGGTCATGACCACACACCATAAACAGAACAAACCGATAGATGTGAAACAGTTGTGATACTATCTGTCAAGATCTATGACATGGCAACAACAGACCCCACCTCCCCCACTCCCTGAAATGTGACTTGCTGGACATGATAGTAATTAATAAATGTAACTTGAGAAACACAAACTGTTACTTCACAACATGTAATGAACAAATTGCTTACATTTTGTAATATGCTTTCTGGTGAATGTTCTATTTAACTTCAGATTTTTCACCTGTAGAACTGGCCCAGGTGCCCCACTGGATCCAGAAATGTTTTCAGCAGTACTCCCACATGCTGCTAGGTGGCGCTGTGTGGCTCTGCATTGTATTCATTCCGCCCCAGAACTAACAGAGCACAGTCACAGATAATCGCTGCCCCAGCTCACTGACATCAGTTTTTACTCGACTCTTTCCTGACCCTCAAACACCCAGCACAAACAATATGGAGGTACCAGTGTGCAGATCTTCTAATTGATTCTCCTAACTGCAGATTCCTCACCGTTAGAATCGATACCACAGCAGTACCTCGAGGAAGTGGAACGTTTTTGAAGTGGCTCAGACTAAAAAGTACTACAAAACCGAAAGGGCAAAATGCCCTTACTGTCAAAACCTGGATGTCAAGGCAATCTGCAAACATGTGCACCGATGCAAAGGCAGTGGTGGCAGCTTTGGCCCTAGCAGAGTGGGCCCTCTGAGCATCCGGAGGCTGCTCCTGGGCAGTGCGTAGCAGATCTTAAGACAGGGGACTATCCATCTCAACAGAAGTTGATTGATGTAAAAAAAGGCTTAAATCTCTTGGTGTCAAGCGGATGGAGTTTCTCCTCTTCCGAGGACTGAGATGGGGCACAGAATGCTGGGAGAGAGGTGGATTGCCCAACATGAGAGGAGTTGCGCCCTTTTGAAAGAAGACCGCCTGAGTACACAGCACCAGCTTGTCTGGAAAAAAGATGGTGTATGGCAGTTGTACTGATCAGCCACTTATGCAATGAGCTGATATCCCAATGAGAAGGACCGTCTTTAGTGTCAAAAGAAATGACAAGTAGGTGTACACAGGTTCAAAGGGAGTACAAGAGAAGAACAAGTTACTTACCTTCGGTAACGCTTTTTCTGGTGGATACAGTATTTGCCTGTGGATTCCTCACCTTTTGAATATCCCCTGCGCCAGCATTCCGCAGAAACTTTTTCCTAGCTCTCCACGCCGACGAGGACGTCACAATGCTACGGCTCCGCTCGCGACTCCGCATGACGTCACCAGAGCCATAAGAGAGCCTCGTCGGAGTGAGGACGACAGTTCCACCCATTTTTTCTGTGCCTCCGAGGCGAACGGGTGGACTGACAACAGATTCAAAGTATACACAGTACACAATATTCATACAAATACACACAGCGCAAATTTAAGAAGGAAAGCCAAAGAATAAAAGCATTTCCTATAAACCATACAAAGGCAGATTGAAGAGACAATGCAAAACAAACATGTTAAACAATGCCACTTTTAAGGTATACAAGGGTGGACATCGGGGAGGAGGGTGGGACAGTGAGGAATCCACAGGCAGATACTGTATCCACCAGAAAAAGCGTTACCGAAGGTAAGTAACTTGTTCTTCTGATGGATACATCTGCCTGTGGATTCCTCACCTTTTGAATAGAATCCCACAGCAGTCCCACTCCCGGAGGAGGGTGTCCACCCTTCTATACCAAAAAGTCCTGCAGGACAGAGCGCGCAAAATGGCCCTCCCTCCTCATTTCGGAATCCAAGCAATAATGCTTTGCGAAAGTATGGAGCGAGGCCCAAGTCGCAGCCTTACAAATGTCAACTACAGGAACACCTCTGGCCAAAACAGAAGTGGATGAATTGGCTCCGGTGGAATGAGTTCTAATGCCTTCAGGCGGTTCCTTACCAGCCAGGGCGTAGCAAATCTTGATGCACAAGATGATCCATCTGGAAAGAGTGCGCTTATGCACAGCCTTGCCCTTCATGCGTCCAACATAGCCCACAAAGAGCTGATCGTCCAATCGCAAGTCTTTGGTCCTATCCAAATAAAAGCTCACCGCTCTTTTTGGATCCAAGCGGTGAAGTCTCTCCTCCTCCTTGGAAGGGGGAGGGTAAAATACAGGAAGAGTAATGGACTGTCCTAGATGGAAGGGAGTAACCACCTTAGGCAGAAAAGCAGCCCTGGTCCTGAGGACCATCCTTTCAGCATGTATGGTCAAAAATGGGGGTTTTGAATAGGCCTGGGCGAAGCACTACGCTACGCTCGCGTAGTTTGCGAAGTTCGCGCTACTTCGCACTACGCGAACTGCACGTAGCACAGTGCGAACACGCGTAGCGTAGTGTTGCGCAGTGCTGCTGTCATTTTTTGCTTGCTCGCGGTCCTCAACGTCAAGTTGGTGACCGCGAGCAAGCAAAATGACATCCCGGCGAGACTTTTTCCTTGTTCGCGATCAGCAACTGCAAGTTGGCGATCGAGAGCATGGAAAATAAACCTCCCGGCGAGATTCCCAACGCGAGGAGGTCAGGTTTCTCATTGCGAGTGGTCGCGTATGCTCGCGACCGCTCGCGATGAGAAACTACCAGTTCGCGTTGAGAAAGCTGAAGCTCGAGTAAAAATCTACTTGAGCAGCAGAAAACTACAGCTCGCACTGTGCAAGATGCCATTTTCAATGATTGCACAGTGCCGGTTGCTTGTCCGCACTTTGCAATCATTGAAAACAACATCTTGCACAGTGCGAACATGTTACTACGCAGTTCGCGAAGTGCTACGCATAGCTCGCGTAGTGCGAACTTCACTTTGCGTAGCTTCGCGAAGTGCTACTTTGCGAACTACGCCCACCCTTAGTTTTGAACTGAGAGCCTGAAGCTCACTCACCCTCCTTGCTGAGGTAATGGCCACAAGAAAGACCGTTTTAAAAGACAGAAGTCTCAAAGGACAACTTTGTAAGGGTTCAAACGGGGAACCCATCAAGAAAGTCAAAACAAGATTTAAATCCCACTGAGGCATAACAAAGGGAGTAGGCGGAAACTTATTGGTAAGGCCCTTAATAAATATCAAAACAATGGGAGATTTAAATAAAGACGGCTGATCCGGCAGACAAAGAAAAGCCGACAAATAGCCCTTAACAGTGGCCACAACACAACCCTGCTGGGCCAAAAACAAGCAAAAAAAACTGTAGAATATCTGACAAATGAGCCTTCAAAGGATCAATGGATCTCTCTACACACCATTTAACAAATCTATACCATCTTGAGGAGTAAAACGACTTAGTGGAGTGTCACCTGGACGATAAAATAACATCCACCACATCCGGCAGAAGAGAGAAGGAACTCAGGTTGCCCCAATTCAATCTCCAGGCATGAAGGTGCAGGCTCTGGAGGTGAGGGTGTAGAACCTGCCCCTGCGAGAGGAGGTCTGCCCTGACAGGGAGACCGAGCGGAGGGTGCGATGAGAGGTGAAGTAGATCTGTGTACCACACCATTCTTGGCCAATCCGGAGCAATCAATATAACTTGGGCCCAGTCTTGGCGAATCTTCCTCAGACCCTGAGGAATCAAGGGTATAGGAGGAAACGGGTAAAGGAGTTGCGAGCTCCAATCCAATTGAAACGCGTCCCCCAGAGCCCCCTGCATCAGATACTGGAGACTGCAGAACAACGGGCAGTGCGCGTTCTTGTGAGTGGCAAACAGGTCCAACCGAGGAGACCCCCACATCTGGAAGATGTGATGGACCACCTCCGGATGAAGCCGCCACTCGTGATCGGCTGAGTAATGCAGACTGAGACTGTCCGCACGAACATCCAACACACCATCTAGATGATTCGCAAACACACAGATCTGATGGTCCTGAACCCAGGACCAGAGTCGCCGAGCCTCTCGACAGACAACACGACCCTACACCTCCCTGTTTGTAGATGTACCACATCGTGGTAGTGTTGTCCGTCAGGACTTGAACCGACTGACCGCGAAGGGAAGGAAGGAAAGCCTTTAGTGCCAAACATATCGCCCGCAATTCCAGAAGGTTGATGTGAAGCAACCTTTCCTCTGGAGACCAAAGACCTTTGACCTCCAGATCCCCCAGATGAGCAACCCACTCTAGAGTGGTGGTATCTGTGATCACAGTGGTCACTGGCGGAGGAGGCTGAAAGGGCTTTCCTTGAGACAAGTTGTCCTGCACACTCCAGCAAGCCAGCTCCGCTGCAGCGTCTCTGGAGATTCTGATTTACTCCCTGAGATCTCCGTTGTGCTGAAACCAGTGCCTGCGGAGGCACCACTGGAGTGTCCTCATGTGCCAGCGAGCATGACTGACCAACAGTATGCAGGAAGCAAATAGACCGAGCAGGCGTAGGACCTTCAGGACCGGAATAACAGCTCCATCGTAAAACAGAGGCATCATCTCCTGAATGTCGAGAATTCTCTGTGGAGTTGGAAAAGCTCGACATACAGTAGTATCCAGTACCGCTCCTATGAACAGGTTGCGCTGAAAGGGCACCAGGTGAGATTTGGGCACATTTATTGAAAAGCCCAAGTTGGACAACAGCTGTGTTGCTACTTGCAGATGATGAAGCAACATCTCTGGCGACTCCGCTTTGAGCAGCCAGTCGTTCAGATAAGGGAAAACTGGAATCCCCGACCTCCTGAGATGAGCTGCCACCACTGCCATCACCTCTGTGAAGACTCGCCGTCCAGTAGTAAGACCAAACGGTAGGACCGCAAAATGGTAGTGCTGGGACCCTACCGTGAAACAGAGATACTTCCTGTGTGACTTCAGGATGGGGATGTGAAAATACGTATTCTGTAAATCGATCGACACCATCCAGTCCTCTTGCTGCAGAGCCAGAAGAACCTGAGCAAGGGTCAGCATCTTGAATTTCTCCTGTTTTAGGTAAAAGTTCAAGACCCTGAGGTCCAGGATTGGACGTAATCTGCCATCCTTTGGGGGATCAGGAAATACCGGGAGTAGCATCCCTGACCCCTTTCCTGCTACGGAACCACCTCGATCGCACCTTTCTGTAACAAAGCAAGGTCCTCCTTCTGTAGAAGAAGCAGATGGTCCTCCGAACAAAAACCTTGGCAAGGAGGGTAAGGAGGAGGCAATTCCCGAAAGGGAAGGGCGTACCCATTCTCCACAAGGTTTAAAACCCAAAGGTCTGACGTGACTGATTTCCAACCCTGTAGAAAGTGAGACAACCGACCTCCTACAGGACCTACATGATCCAGGATGGGGGATCTAGGGCTGCTTTCCTGCGTTACCAGGGGGAGCAGGGGAGGTAGAGGAGGAGGAGAGATTGCAGGCCGACCCATGTTGGCGACCTCTGGTTCTTCCTCTATAGGACTTATAAAGAGGATTTTGCTGCTGTTGCTGCTGAGGTTGTCGCAAGCTACGAAAGAAGGATCTCCCATACCCTCGATATTTTTTCTAACCAAACCCCCTTGACTGGGTTTGTAATCCCAAGGATTTAGCCGTGGCTTTGCGGTCTTTAAACCTTGGAAGAGCAGAATCTGCCTTTTCCCCAAAACGTTTTGAACCATCAAAGGGCACATCAAGAAGGGTAGCCTGTACATCCGGGGAAAAACCGGAGGATCTAAGCCAAGCCTGTCTCCTGGTAACTATGGAGGAGCTCATAACCCTGGCCACCGAATCAGCCATATCCAGGCCAGACTGTATCATCTGTCGAACAGCAGCCTGAGCATCTGACAGAACCTCCATAAAACTACCCCGGTCTTCAACAGGCAACTTGGGCGCCAATTGCTTAGCTGGGGGGGAAGGCTGCCTTGGCAAATAATCCATACATTGCATTTAAAAAATGCGTTGGCTCTGAACCTGGAGTAGGAAATTGAGGATACGGATTCGAGTCAGCATCCACAGGATCATCCTGAACTGGCAAGCCCTCCGAGTCTGGTGAACCCCTCGGCGTCAGCATCGGAGTACCTATTAGAGCAGGAGATCTTTCTGGAGTCGCCCTAGGAGATGGCGAAGGCGACACAAAGTCTTTCTGACTAAGTTGAGGAGCCGGAGAAGGAGATCTCGAAGCCTTCACCTTCGATGAAATGCGCCGAGAGCCATGTCTCCTCTTCTTCTTGTGTTTCCTCGACTTTGATGCATGCGAAGTCGAGGACTTTGACCTTTTACGTCCTCTCCTTTCCTTCTTAGTTTTAGCCATAAATAGCTTGGCCTCCCGTTCTTTTAGAGCCTTCGGGTTCATTTTTCGACAGCTGGAACAGTCCTCCACATCGTGCTCCGACGACAAACACCATAAGCAGTCCTCATGGGGGTCAGTAATGAACATCTGACCCCCCACACTCTATAGGGCTTAAATCCAGACTTCCTCGAAGACGCCATAGCAAGGCAACAGTTAAGCTGAAAAAACAACAAAGTAACTCGATATAGTATGGAGAGTACCAGAAAACTGTTACGTGTCTACGGCGCGGAGAAAAGGGAACTGACGCCATTACGCCGACGAGGCTCTCTTATGGCTCCGGTGACGACATGCGGGGTCGCGAGCAGAGCCGTAGCATTGTGACGTCCTCGTCGGCGTGGAGAGCTAGAAAAAAGTATCCGCAGAATGCTGGAGCAGGGGATATTCAAAAGGTGAGGAATCCACAGGCAGATGTATCCATCAGAAATGTCAGGACCAAATTAAGGGCCCACTGTGGTTCCGCACACTGGAATCGCGAGCTGATCCCTTACCCGAGACCGCTCTTCTACCGATCCTGCTATTTTAGCGTTATCCGTGCGACCCCAGTTCCCGCCATTTCCTCAGCGGGTCCTTCTCCTCGAGTGACTTCGTACTGAGCCCTGATGAGTCACAACAGCTACACGTTGTGACGAAACACGTGTCGGCTGATCTATTTCTTTTGTATATTGAACTGAAACTTTTCATTAAAAGGAATCTTGCACGCAACACGCCTGATGTCGACCAGTGTTTATCCATTATTAAGAATCTGTCTAACTCCTTCTGGCATTTATTGAATACATACAGAACCAGCTAATTATCCATACGTGTGCACAGGATCTCATTTTCAGTGGTATCACATATGGTTTGGGAGGGAACACGTGTTAAACCTTTAAGAAAACATATCAAAACAGGTAGTTTGAATAAGGACGGTTGGTCCAGCAAATGTAAAAAGTCTGAAAAGGCAAACTACCTCTAATAGCGCCACCAAAAATAATTGCCGGGCCAAAGATCAAACAAACAATAACATATCTGACAACTTTCCTTAAATTGTCTGTGTTGCAGACTCCAAACCAGACTACAAATGTGTCCTAGTGCCTGGTGCAAATGGACTATGTAGAGGAATGAATAGCAACAAGGATGATATCCACAACCTCAGGAGGTAGATAAAGACAATTAACTGCTGCTTCATAATCTCCACGCATAGAGGTGCAAATTGTGCAGGTTCATTTCCAGGACACCGCAATGCTGCTATGACAGAAGATCCTCCCAAAGCAGGAGCCTGATCGAAGGACAGATTGCCCATGCTTGGAGCCACGAGGATGACTTTGGTTAGGTTGCTCTTAATCTTCAGAACTCTGGGCAGGAGAGGTATGGACGGAAAGATGTAATGGAGCTCAGGGCTCCACATTTGTCGGAATGCTTATCAGAGAGCTTTCTTGGGAACTCCAACAAGCAAAAGTTTTAGTATTGCTTGTTCTCAACAGTGGAAAAAGGATCCAGCCAGAGTTCCCCTCAATGTTGGAATATGGCCTGCACTATCTCTGGGTGCAACTGCGATTCATGACTCGCCAGGCACGGTCGGCTGAGCTGGTCAGCCCTGGCGTTTAAAGTTTCAGCCAGGTGGTTCAGAATCAGGGAGACACCCCAGATACCCCATCCAACTTCAGAGGTGCAGAGCATCCTGGCACAGGACCCCACTCTGTCCTGCTTATCGCAGTACCACATGCCAGTGGTGTTGTCCGTGGGAACCTGCACCTGCCTCTCTTTGATGAATGACAGAAATGGCTCTATAACCAGGCGAATGGCCCACAACACCAATACATTGATATAGAGCAGGGTTTCTACTAGAGATCAGTCCTCTGATCACCAATTCTCCCAGACAACCTCCCCAACCCAGCAGTGAAGCATCCGTCGCCACTGTCAGCTCTGAGTGGGGCAGGGAGAGGATCCACCGATGGTCCAATTGCAATCAAAATCTGGATAGAATATGACAGATGTCTTGGTTGCTGCACCAACTGTAACTTCAGATTCCACAGCAGGGCCTGCATATAGTAGACAAGCAGGATGCAGGAGGCTAGCAGGCTAAGAAGCCTCAGAACGACTCTCACGGAGATCCAGGATCGAGAGTGAAACATCAGGATCATAGCCGAACATCCAGGGCTCGTGTGAAATAGGGAAGTCCCTGAGTATCAAAGACAGTTCCTAAGAAAGGAGGCGATAATTCTTAAACATAAGAACCACAGGCGTGGATACATAAGAAATAAACTAAAGACCTGATAAGGTCAAATTACAAATGGCTAGCAATGAGGCATTGTACCACAATATCAGCATGGTTGTCAAATAAACAGGCTCCATCAAAGGGCAAGTCTTTCAAACTCTCCCAAACATTATCTGGAAATCTCGACTCACACAACCAAGCGTGTTTACGGAGAGCAATTGATCGAGCCATAGCTCTGCCAATAGAATCTGTTGCGTCCATCGTCAACTTAATATTAAACTTTGCCATCTCATGGCCATCTGGCACAAGTGGAGGGAGTAAAGCCTTGACCCCTTCAGGAAGGGAAGGAAGCAGTTGGTTCACAGAGTCTCACAAAGTATAGGAAGACCTTCCTAAGACACAAGATGTGTTGAACGACTTCAAGGCCCAACTAGTCGATGCAAAGATATTCCAGCCACACATCTCCAACCACCTAGAATCTCTACCTGGCGGAAGCAAAGGAGAAACCTCCAAACTTGACGAAGCTGTAGCAGTTTGCACAAAAAACCCTTTAGCAGTAGGGTGTTAAGAAAGAGAAGCAGGGTCATCCAGAGCAGGACGATGATGTGAAATGGCATGATCAACAGAGATAACGGACATCGCCCTTGTCAAACTACCCAGGAGAATGCCGCACAGAGCTAATAATGGTTCAACACCTGTGCCACTGATGAAGCAGATCCAAGAACAGATCAGATGTTAAAGTCACCGACGGAAGCTGCAATATTATTATTCTAGCAACTCTATTAATAGCCTCAGCAAAAGCTGCACTAGCCTCAGTCACCAGTCGTGGCGGAGACAGCAGATCATCATTAGGAGACGGTAGAAGACTACTATCTCCACTAAATGTAGCCAAAGAACATCGTATATGAGGCTGACCAAGACCAACCAAGCCGTCGACGTCCCCAGTGTCTACAGATTCTTCTTGCAATACTGGAGAAATAGCAACATAACCAGCTTCATCCTCAATTTGTAAAGGAGAAGGTGCATGAACTGCAGTGGCTACTAACGGCGTCTCCAGTGCCGATCGACGTGGGGGCGTCGTCTTATTGATGTGCACAATGAATGTGTCTCAGGTGTCGACGTCGTGACTTTATCCGACGCCAACAACGTCACAACGGGAAGCCACACCGGGATGTGTCCCGACGTCGGTATGACTCCAGTTACGGAGTCGAGGTCCTCAACCGGATCGGAGGGTGAACTGCCGGCGTGCTCCCGATCAAAGTCCCTTCAACCTCTCTCGGACCCGAAGGCGCACTAGAGGGAGGTGTAGACACAGAAGGATCTCAGAGCATGAAAATATGCCTGCATCTGGGTCATAGTCGCCCCGGGTCCAGGAGAGGGAGGGAGGCTCTGGGTCGAGTCCTGCGCTACAACCTCCGGTAAGGAATGGGAGGAACCAGCGACGAGGTCACAACTTTGTGAGGCCAAAGACCTTCATGACCTCGACCCCTTCGATGGGATTTGAGGGACTTGGACGAGCGACAAAAACTGCTCCTTGAATGGTCCCATGCAGGACCATCAAAGCGGAAAGGAGATATGCATCGTCAAGTTAATTCCAAAGATTTTTTGTTTGCCATCAAGCTTTTCCTGTAATTTTGTCAGGATAGGCTGAATTGTGTGTTCCTTTGATTCTGCAGCAGTCTTTGGTGTTTTTGGCGCCAAGAAGATGTTTTCGGTGCCAAGCCCTTGGATGCCAAAGATGGTTTAGGTGCCAACATAGACTTGGGCAGGAGAGACTGGTTTTGGCTCTGAACACTTTTCTGGTGTCAATGTTTGTTTGTTCAACACTGGCTCCGAAACCGGCTTCAACTTGGTAATGGTCGGTGCCTTTGTCCTTTTGGTGCCTTTCGAGGATTGTTCTAGAAGAGGGATGACTGTCTGCTCCTTTGCCTTATGCCGGATCCCTCCATGGCCAGAAGGCAGTGGGGTTCCGTGAGCCTGTGCAAGTGTTTTTGTGTGAGCTTGGGAGGCATTTGCCAGAGTACTTGTGTGTCCTGTTGAGGTGTCTGGGTCGTAGTCAAAGTCGGAACAGTCCCCACTGCAGACGAGAAGGATGGGGACATCTGCCAGCAAATTTTGTGTTTCTGGCTCTTCCTCGAGGTCATCCTCAGCATGGAGGTGTTGTGGCTGGTCCCCGCAGATATCGGGTGCATCTTGGGCTCAGTGCAATGTGCTGTAGGTCCAGCGCCACTCTCTTCGTTAAAGTGTTTTCTTCAAACGGAAGGCAAAGCATGCTCCACACGACGTTTTGTTTTGTACTGGAGACAGGCAAACCGGATGGTGATCTTGCCTGGAATATTTTGTGTGGCACTTGGGGTAGGGGCTGAAGGGCGTATTTTCCATCACTCCACGTGCGTTGAGTGAAAAAAGATGGCGGTGAAAAGTCTGGAGGCCAGAGTTGAAAACATGGGTCTAAGCTCATGCAGAAATTACTAGTTAGCTGTTTTTTGGTAATATCATTCGAAAGGTGATGAATCATCATAGAAAAAAGGTCGCTGCAGACTGGTCGAAGATTTGAGCTCTGAGGTAGACGTCTGAACCCGGAGGAGGGGAAATACAATCTAATAAAGGAGGCGATGAACATGCGCAATACAGATTAAAGACGGAGTCACTATACCTTGTGACTCGAAACACTTCTTTGAAGAAAAACAAGTTGCAAACATGGCAGGAGTATGGTAAACATAAGCATCTACGGCCAACAAATGCTACGAATATGTAGATACTCCTGAATCCTGTTTGGTGTGTAAAGTTTCTCTTTTCCTTTTTGAATTAATGTCTTAGAATGCTCTCCAAGTCACATTTTACCTACAGGCCTTGGTATCTTACGCACCGACACAGCCTACACAAAGTTGTTTCAAGTGCTCTTTCTCTTTTCAGCTTTGACTACCTTTTGTGGCCTTTTTGTCATAGTGTAACCTCAAAGTTTAGTCTTTATAAGTTGGCTCTGGTAAAGTTGTCTCTTGTTATTGGAAATCAAGCTTCCTTTAGCCCCTTTTGATATCTATCAATTTGGAAACGGAGTTGATGCCCTTAAAGTTTTTTGCTAAATTTATCTTTCAACTTTGATTCAGAGGAATGAAGTTTCAGATTTCCAATTGCTGATGCTAACTTTCACGTCAAAAGAATTTCTTTGATCTGCAAATCTTTCGACATCATTTTTCTTTGGGTTTTGTATCTTTCTTCATTTGTTGATTCCTTAGACATCTTCTATTTTCCTTTTGATTGCCAATGATTTAGTATGATCGATCATGTCAGAAAACATTTATTTTGGAAACACAAGGGTTTTGGAGGCACTTAGGGTTTTTAGATGCCCTGACAAGAATGTTTTTCAGAAAGTGACTTGAATCTGATTGAATGAGGACATTTCCTTGACTTCAGAATTAGTATCTTGTACCTTCTGAGCTACCTCTGGTACCATGTTTTCCTGATGTTTAGGCATTTCAGGCCGAAGTGGAAAACAAGTATAACAAGGGTTGTGATACCTCAGCAGACTTACCAGGCATACATGGTGTTCATATTTTAAAGGAAACTTCTTGGTGCAATTAGGAAAGCAATTGTAACTGTGATAAAGACTGCATATTTCGACATTTTGTAGACCTGGAGAATAAAACCTCACACTATATAGTCTTCAACTGGAAAAGAAAACCTTCAATTCATGGATGTCGAGTTCCATCCCCTCTGTGATGTTTCTCAAACAAAATCACATCTTTTGTTGTCGTCGATCTCTCCATTTTGGCAGTTCACCAAAAACACACAGTGACCCACCAGCAGAAAAAAATAACTAAAAAGGAGGTATTGGAGCATGGTGAGCTTACAGCCAAAGGCATGGTGAGTTATGACAACTATTACGGAAACTATTGGTGAAGCGAATATGTCTCTTCTTTGCAATCTATTTTTCACGGTGCTGTACAGTGCCAGGACTCTGTGCAGCACCACTGAAATACTTTTTGCCTAAAAAAGGCACGATGGCGGTTGTGTCATTTCACTGATGCATACACCAGTGGAAAGATGCGGGTTCCATTTGCTTCAGTTTTTTAAATTACCAATTCAAAATGGAGAAGCTACTTGGATCATTAAGTAAAAAATAAAGATTTTTTATTCAATTAAAAAAAGAAAAAAGGACTGCAAGTGTAACAGGAGGAAGGAGAAAATCATATGAGGGAGGACACCACAAATGCATGCGGAACTGAGAGAAATATGGACCACAGAGTAGGGGTAGAAAAGCACAGACCGAGAGCAACACCGAGTGGGAGGGAAGAGAGAAGCACACGAGGGAGACAGCTGGAAAACACATGCACTCATATTGAGTATAAATATGTTCACCCAAATGGAGAAGCAGAAGGATACAAGTAAAGAAGCAATGCTCCAAAGGAGGGAAAACCCAAGATGGACAAGGCAAGCCACTGATTAAGAAGCAAACAAATACATGCAAAAATAAAACAAACCAATGGTAAGCAATACGTGGGCTTTAAGCCACTTGTAAGGTCTTGGTAAGCTGACAACAGGTCTTTTGCAACCGGACAGCTTACATTGTCTGCTAAGTTCGATCTAAAAACTAACCTCTAAATACATGTCTGGACCCAGCCACTATATGTCGGAATAATGCACAGCATGTGAATCTAGAAGAGGTTCATGTTGAAAAAAACAGACAACTATACACAAATCCACCGCTGAAAGCACTTGTGTTTTGTTATGCTAATGAAGCTTTTGAGATGTAATATATTAAATAGCAATTGTAGGAAGCTGGCTCTGTATATATTATACCAAAATGAGGTATAGTGTGCACAGAGTCCAGTGGAACCCCAAAGGTAGGCAGAAGTAAAAGTAGATAGCACTTTACTCTCTATTTGTGGTAGTGTGGGCGAGCAGTTAGGCTTTATCAGAAGGTAGTGTTAAGCATTTGTTGTACACACTCAGGCAAGAAATGTCACAAACTCACAGACTGAACTCACACCAATTTGTTTGTATCAAAAATATTATTTAGTTATTTTATTTCTAGAACCAAGCCAAGCCTGGTGCAGGTAAGTGCAATAATACTTTGCAAAATGTTATGCAATAATTTACAGCTGAATGCAGGTTCAAATGCAGTTGGTTGAATTACATGTAAGTTACAGTTCAAAATTAAATTTTAGTTAACTTACAGATTACTGTGCAGATTACTTTTTAAGTTACTTATGCCTAGATATCACACGGAGACATTTCTAGACAAAAGGTAAGTAATTCATTTTTAGTACATTTGTAGTTTTTCAATGTTTCATACAAACCAACTTCACACTTTAAGGAAAAGCAGTCAATGCAATCCTATGGAAGGAAATTATGTTAACGGTTTGCAGGTAAGTACTTATTTGTGGGAGCTGGTATTCTGGGGTTAGAACCAGGGTTCCCCCAGGGTCGAGGATGCACTCTGAGAACACCATCAGCATCACTAGGGCGGCAGGGTGAGTGCTGAGGCCCAATGTTATCCAATAGGGATAGGGGGCCTACGGTTGGTGGCTGCTCACGAGCAGGCCACAAGGTTGTGGGAGCAAAGCTCCTGGTGTTAGGCTCAGGGCAAAGGGAGATCCCTGTTAGCACCCAAAGTACATCTGCAGCGGTGCAGGGGCCGCCGGGTGCAGGGTTCTGTTCTGGCGTCGGGTGTCCTGTTGTTTTCAATGGGGATTCTCCAGTTGTAACTAAGACTGCAGGATCGGGGATGAAGATCTTCTGGAGGGGACCACCAGTTGAGAGGTAAGTTGGGATGCCTGGGGATGCTGGGACACCATTGATTGGGCTACCCAAGACCGTGGGGCGTCGGGTGCAGTGGTGTCTTTAGGCATTGGGTTTTCTTATCAGCTCCGGTCATGGTTGGGGAAATCTTCCAGAAAGGGGCTGAAGGCATCGTTTGGCGATTTGATGCAGGTCAGATATCACCAGATCTCCGGACAGGATCACTGGGGAGACGTCCTCGTGGTGTTGGGCCACTCGAACTCGGGCCATGGGTGTCAGGTGCAGAGTGGTACAGACTCGTGGACTTGGCCGGAGCCAGAGTCTGTGGGTGAGCTAATCCAGTGCTCACAGGAGACAAAGTCTTGGTTTTGGAAGGCAGGTCAGGACCTTCAGGTTCTTGAGACTGCTGGCTGCAGGACACACCAGGATTTTGCTGGAGCAGGTTCGAAGTGCCGACAGGTCGGTAGGGCTGGGGCCAAGTCAGTGGGCGTCCTCTTCTTAGTTCAGCATGGCTTCTATGGTCCTTCTCCTTTTCTGGTTGGTTCTTGTCTGAGGAGGCAAGGTTCAGGTTTGCCCCTAAATACTAGATTTAGGGGTGTTACAGGTAGGGAACAATGGGTCCCCTCCTTGGGGTGAGAAAACCCCCTATTATCCATGATCATGTCGACGATTCAATTTGTTCTGTACCAAAACAGGCAGCTTGCAATGGTAGTGTGTGTGTGTAAAGGTACAGGACCTCTAAGGGTGGCACAATAAGTGCTGCAGCCCTTAGAGGCCTTCCCTGGCCACCGTGCCCTTGGTACCTATGGTACCATTTACAAGGGACTGACATGTAGCCAAAGAGTGGCAATTGGGTTGTGTCTTAATGCAGTTTTAGGGAAAGAACATAGGCCCTGGGTACCTGGTTGGCAGGACCCAGGGCACACTTAGTCAAAGTACATCAACAGTTTGGCAAAAAGTGGGGGCAACCATGCAAAAAGAGGGCACTTTCTTACAGCAAGAACCTGGTAATAGTGCACAATATTTTAGATTGTAATATTTGTAATCTAATAATAGCACATAGATCGATACGTGTGGGAATATGTCACTATTCTGATTTGCTATATGAATGAAAAAAATACAGCCTAAAGCAAGGAAGTCACCGACAGTCACAGGAAAACAAGTATTATTCAATGCTTAGGGTACTGTTCCATCAATACAGAATGGTGCCATTGGAATAGAATAATAGTTATGGTTACTGATAGGTTTTTGAGAATAATTGAAGTTGAGTCTTTAAGATGCAGCATTCTGAATTTAACTTAATGGCAGACCATTTCAAGATGGCTGCCAAGTCACAGAGAGGATGAGTCTTCTATGCTGACAGGCTAACTGGTCCCTTGTCAGTTTCATGGGCAGGTGAGGGTATAATTTGTTTCTTCTGGTGCATGCCAAAATATTGAGTAGATGTACAATAATTAATCAAAGGCCTGGTAACTGCTCTTGAAGAGAATATTCAGACATCGTAATACGGACAGGGGACCTTGGGCTACAGGGAAGAAAACATCTGCACCTCAGACTGATGTAGTGGACAGCAGAGGCAACTGACTGAACCAAGGACTTCATTGCCTAGGTGAAGCAGAGGGTAACTCCAGGCCTGACCTGGGTAAATGGAGGAGCAGTGTTGTCTGGCAATGGCGACTGTCATACCAGAACTCTCACAGATATGCTGGGCAGCACCAAAGGCAGTGATCAAGTGCAGGAGGAGGAGCAGTGAGACAGCCGGGAATCATCAGGTAAGGTCTACCAATGATCATCAAGATCCGAGTCACTAGGGGTAGGTGTAGGTGACAGGGAAGTGTATTAGGGCAATTGGGAGGGCAGCAGAGAGAACTACTTGAAGGAGAGATGGTGAACAAGTGACAAGGTTAGAGGAAGCAGGTCTTGTCTACTAAGTGGAGGATGGCAGGGAAGGAGGATGCAAGACTTTTTGCTATGGCACCTCCCTAGTTCAGGCATTTGTAACATACCCGTCAGATCTAAGCCATTTGTGATGGAGTTGAAGAACTTAGAAAGGAAGGAGCTGTCAGCTGAAGGATCCACATCCCACACCATTTGTGACTGAACAAAAAGAGGAATATTTGCAGAGCACATCATTATTTACTGAATGGATGCAGATGTTATGTTGTTATGGGCATTTATAGCGCGCACGACTACTCCGAGGAGTGTCCCGGCATGTGCCTAGGTGGTAGACTGACAGCATCAGACTAGCTTATCTGAAGAGGAATGCCTTGAGCGTCCTCCTAAAGATACTCCGGGAATGGACATCGCAAAGCTCCACTGGAAGTTGGTTCCAAGCCAAAGTAAAACCAAAGGGGATGATGCAAGCACTCACCCCCAGTCAACTGATCTGGGTTTAATCCATCATCATGCTTTAGCTCACTCCACCACCCCAGTTCAGACATGGCCATATGCAGATCAGTCTGACCCTGTGACTCATGGGAACAGTCCAGCCCTAACTGCCAAGCCACGTCTTCCCTGGACAGGAAACAAGCATCCTGGGACAGGTTTCTGGTTAATCAGCCGTCATCAGCCAGGCCTGCTTGAATCATTCTTGAGCTCACTCCACCACCCCAGTTCAGACATGCCCATTAGATGATGGAATAAACCAGGATCAGTTGACTGGGGGTGAGTGCTTGCAATGTTCAACACTCCGTCCATCATCCCCTTTGGTTTTGCTTTGTTCGCCCTAAGTTGGGAGGGTATGCCCAGACGTGGGTCCCTTGCTCACTTTGCCACTGGATTCAAGGTAGCCTGGCTGATGAGGGTTATGAACCCGAAACCAGTCTCAGGATGCTTGTTTCTGGTCCAGGGAAGACGTGGCTTGGCAGTTCGGGCTGGACTGTTCCCATGAGGGGCAGGGTCAGACTGATTTGTATAAGGCCATGTCTGAACTGGGGTGGCGGAGTGAGCTAAAGAATGATGGAATACACCCAGATCAGTTGACTGGGGGTGAGTGCTTGCAATGTTCAACACTCCATCCATCATCCCCTTTGGTTTTCTAAGCCAAAGGGCCCAGATAGGACAGGGAGCTACCACCAGCCCTGTGTTTGCGGGACCTAGGAACAATTGCCAGGAGTTTGTTAGAAGAGCGAAGCTGCCAGGTTGGGGAATAGAAACCAAATCTGGATTTAAGGTAGGTCAGGCCATGACCATTTACCGCAGAGTTCAACATTACAAGGGCCTTGAACCTCACACTCGCGCCCACTGGTAGCCAGTGCAGATCATGTAGATAAGAGCTGACATTTGCCCGCTTGCGAAGTTTTTTTAATTTATTATTATTGTTTTTTTCAACTGAACAATTAGCACAATACCGTTGTCACATATTATAGATGCAGGAGTCCATCGCATGTCGATACAAACAATATCTTCAGCAGAGAGGCCATTCCCCCATCCTTCCTTCGATTTATATAGATTAAGATTCCCCACCAGTGTTTTATCGTTCTGCTCATGGATCATTATTCGGCGTCCCGAAGGGTCGGTAAAAGTGTCATTATGAAGGTCGCCGGTCCGTGTACAATCGGGAGTTACATCATCGTCCCTTGCGTGTTCTGGGTATTGGGCGATTGTGTGTCATTGCCCCTGTTGAGTCAAAAGTATCTCCTCCATGAACCCCAGATTTTATTAAACATTTTGGGGCATCCTCTACTACGATAGGTGGTTTGTTCAGCAGTCATGTATGTGTCCAGCCCCCTCGTCCATTCCTGAATGGTCAGCTTGTCGGCAACCCCCCACTTCCTGGCTAAATCCCTCTTGGAGACCACCAGTCCCAAGGAAGTGAAAAGTAGCTGTGGTCTGGTAATGTCTACCTCACTTGATATCCCAAGTATCGCGAACTTGGGGTCCATCGGCATTGTCACCACCAGGGCCGTGTCCAGTACTTCGAATACCTGTGTCCAATACAACTGTACCTCGGGACATGACCATATCGTATGGAAGAAGTCGCCCTCGGCCATTATAAAACTCAAGCAGAATGGAGATTCTGCCCTACCTATCCTGTGCAACCTATCTCGGTCATAGTAAATACAATGCAGTATCTTGAGTTGGATGAAGCAAAGTCTCGCTTTTATGGCAACATCTCTGGGGTGCATCAGCGCTGCCTCCCAATCTATGTCCTCCATGGGCTCGGCTGCGCCCGGAGCCCCACCAAGCCATCAGGGATATTGTTATTAAAAGTCTTGTATGTGAAGGAGATCACGGTGTATGTCAACTCTTCGTGTAAGAGTCTGCCTTCCAGGGGTGCATACTCCGGGGGTTGTTCGCTGGGGAGCTTCTCTGCCCGCCAGGCATTGCGCAATTGCGCATATTTAAGGAATTGAGAGTTGTGCATGTCTTAATCTAGTTTGAATTTTGCCCATGTTTTGAGTTTCCCATGTTCGAGGATGTCCCCCACTGTGGAGATCCCTAGGATATCCCAGGTCTCAAACCCGTTAAGCCTGTGTAGCTCTCGAAACCGGGCTCCCTCCCAGAACAGTGTACTTTTCGTGATCTTTCCAGTCCATCCCATGGTCTTGGTCGCCCTCGCTGACAGAGTCACCCCGGTCTCGCTGACAATAGTCGGGATGCACCCTTCCCCCCATAAAGATAGTGTAAGTATGTGTGTGGCAACATTTCCTCCCACTCCAGGTGATAAGTGAGATGATCCCTAGGTTTGTGAATCCATTCATTTATAGGTATCAGATAGGATGCCCAGTAGTATGCCTCTATGTCAGGAAGCGCTATTCCCCCCATTATATGGATTACGCTGCAGCATCCTAAGCAATATTCTCGGGTGACCCCTTGCCACAGTGGTATTCGTATTTTACTTGCTATTTCCGCAGAGATAGACTAGGGTAGGGGGTGATACGAGTTTTGCAGGGCGTACAGGAGTTTGGGAAGGGTGATTATTTTGAATATTGCTGCCCGACCGAGTAGCGAAAGGGGGAGATCCCTTCACCTCTCCACATCTAACTTGAAGTTGTTCAGGACTGTACCAAGGTTTTCCTTCCTACATGTCTCTGAATGTGGAGTAACGAATATGCTGAGGTATTTAAAGCCCCTTTTTACTAGTCGTAACCAGCTTGGGAAGGTTGAGCAACAGTCTAGCCGCGGCATTGTGGAACACCTGCAGTTTCTTAAGCAGGTGGGCGGGCAGACCGTCAAAGAGCGTTGGCATAGTCTATGTAGGAGGTGGTCAGCGCTTGGATAGCCATTTTCCTAGCTTAGATGGGGAGCAGCGGAAGAAGCTTTTTGAGAGATTTCAATGCCGAAACAGAAGCCGGATAACCTTTTGATCTGCAGACCAAATCAAAGATGTGCGGTTAAAACTAAAAGGATCTAGGTGTACTCACAGTTAAGTAGCTTGAATTCGGTTTCAGATTAATAGATTTAGTCGCGGTTAACTTTAATGGTTTAGGGTAGAGCTATCATTGGAGTCTTTTTCCCACGTTTAAAGTTAGAGTTGGTCTTCGACCCCAAATCCCAGTCTTCTTCACAGGTCGTGCCTGTGGCTTCACTGAATACCGCTGAGCAGAGTAGACCTATTTTGAGATAATGACCACTAAGGCTGGCCAACTGTGGATAACTTTATTGCGCAAACAACCTACATCTAGCACACAAGCACCCTGCTATAACCTTGGACCACTTGTGTCCAATACTGGTCTTTCACGTCAAATGCCTGTGCACAGTGGACATTTGAATACCAGTCCCACAGCAAACCCATTAAAATGGACAAATTATTGCGCAAATTTGTCCTTGGCACCATAGCTTTTTTAATGGATCAGTGTAATCCAACTCTGAAAAGGAATAAGTACACTGTAGAACTCAAAGCTTTCCGAAGTATTCCCCGCCCCTGTACAACAACAATGGTCAAGGTCTCATAACACAACAATTTAGCAGCTGGTGTGTGAATGCTACAAAAGAGTTTGGGGGTCATTTCTCAGTCCTCGGTTCTCAGCAAGCAACCTATAATTTCTGAGTATATCTTAATTTCAAGTGCCCCATTTTACCTCCCTGGAAATTAATACTTCTTCCTTTTACAAGAAATAGCTCTGTCTGAACAATCAGTTTATATTATTTTGTTATGCTGTATTGGAGGTTGTAACTTCTCTCTATCGCTTAGGGTAATCAATAAAACCTCCAACTAGCTGCATCTTGAGGTCAGGTGCCCAAAGAAGTCATATTGTTACCCTTTATTACGCAGAACAGATACTGTGTTGTAACTACAAACAGTCTCAGAACCAAAAGAAAATACCTCATAGGGAGTGGAGTATTAATTATCAGATACAGGACAGACCTTTGGAAACAAGTGCCCCATTTGAATCATCTTGGCTGCAGAAGTGGAATTAAATTATGCCCATAATGCTGACAGAATATTTTTATTTCCTACCAGATCTATAGTTTTCGCCTTCTTCTTGGATTCCTCATCACACCAGGTCTCACACCATAGCCATTCCTGAGGGAGAGATTTTATGGGCACCTGATGGATCATGTTGTTGGGTAAATCCTGAATGCAAATGAGAAAAGAAAAAACGGATTGGTAAATTAGCTAGTGAATAGCATGCATGAAAACAATCCTAGAACGCATCAAAACACCCTTTTAAATTTCTAACATAAGCTGGATCAAAAGCCCACAAAATCATCAGAGGAGACCATGAACGTGCAAAGAATAAAGTCACAGGATATTGGAATAAATGGTCTTCGAGGACTTCTGGACTATGTATGGAAGATATAGTCCCTCTAGAAATACTGGGAACCCAAAGCCTGCTGAGCAAGGTCAAAGGCCATCTACAGATGGTCTAGGTGACAGGAACTTCGCACAGAGCACATCCGCAGGCTATGCCCAGAATCCACAGAGCACAGCAGAAGGTAACATATAAAGAACAAGGCTTCTGTCCAGCCCTTCCTGAGTGCCTTAAGTTCTGGGCAACTTCCATGAGGTGGACCTATTTTGAGAACTGTTTTTCCCTCCCTAAGTTTTCATTCAGGGACATTTGAGGGACCACCTTACGGTGGATGTAAGATTTGCAGGTTGTACGCAGATCTCTGCAGCAATCCTACTGCCACACACTATTGACAACAGGGGACTTGAATAGAGGGCTGATCAGGCAACCTGAGAAAGGCTGAAAGAGCAGAAAGGTAGCCCTTGATAATGTCCAGAGCATAGCCCTGCTGGGCCAAAGAGAGAAGGAACAAAAGGACCTCAGAAAGAGTGGCAGAAAGGGGATCTACAGCTTTCGCTGTGCACCATGCCACAAACTTGTTCCACCGACAGGCGTACACAGATTTAGTTCAAGGACGCCTGGCTGCCAGAATCACATTACAGACCTCAGGAGGCAAGTCAAATGGAATCAACTGTCGCCGCTTAATCTCCACGCAAGGAGGTGGAGGCTGGACAGGTTCGGGTGGAGGACCGTCCCCTGTTGCTGCGACAGAAGATCCTCCCGAAGAGGCAGTCGGAGCGGGGGATCCACGCTCATACTGAGTAGCTCGGAATACCAAACTCTTCGAGCCCAGTCCGGTGCCACAAGAATGACCTGGGGCCCGGTCGCGCCTGATCTTCAGCACTCTGGGTAGAAGTGGTATAGGCGAAAAGGTGTAAAATAGACCACAGCTCCACACGCGACAAAAAGTGTCGCCGAGCGAGTGCCGCCTTGGAAACTCCAACGCGCAGAACTGCTGACATTGCGCGTTATCTTCGGTGGAGAATAGATCTAACAAAGGTTCTCCCCACTGCCGAAAGAGACCTTATGCCACGTCCGAGTGAAGATGCCATTCATGATCCATTAGGCACCGGCGGCTGAGTTAGTCTGCCATGGCGTTCAAAGAACCTGCCAGGTGTTGAACCGTCAAGGAGATGCCTTGACGTTCCAGCTATGTCCAGAGGCGCAGAGCCTCCTGACATAAGGTCCACGACCCCACCCCGCCTTGTTTGTTGAAATACCACATGGCAGTGGTGTTGTCTGTGAACACCTGCACTACCCACCCCTTGACAGAGGGAAGGAATGCTTTCAGTGCAAGTAGTATCGCCCTGATCTCCAAAAGATTGATATGGAGCTTGGACTCCACCGGAGACCAGAGGCCTCTGATCTCCGCCTCTCCCATGTGGCCGCCCCATCCCAGGAGGGACGCAGCCATCACCAGTGTGTGCTCCGGTTGGGGAAGGGAGAGGGATCTGCCACTGACCCAATGCTGGTCTGCGAGCCACCACTGCAAGTCTCGTGCAGTGCCCTCCGAAATCTGGACGTAGTCGGACAGGTTCCCCTGATGCTGTGCCCACTGGAACTTCAGGTCCCACTGCAGAGCCCGCATAAGCCAACTGGCATGGTTGGTTAGCAGGATGAAGGAAGCCATGAGTCCCAGTAGTCGGAGGGCCATCTTGACCGAAACCCGGGATAGAGGCTGAAAGATCGGAATCATCGCCTGAATATCCCGGACTCGCTGCTTGGGAGGATAAAACCGAAACTGTGCAGAGTCCAGAACTGCTCCGATGAAGAGGAGCTTCTCAGAGGGAATCATGTGCGACTTTGGCACGTTGATGGAGAAACCCAGAAAATGCAGAAGGTCGGCAGTAGGCTGGAGGTGGGAGACGACATCCTGGTTCGAGCCCGCCTTCAACGACCAGTCGTCGAGCTAGGGGAAGACTGGAACCCCTGATCTGCGCAGATGAGCTGCGACCACCGCCATCACTTTCATGAACACCCATGGGGTGCTGGTAAGGCCAAAAGGGAGCATGGTGAACTGAAAGTGCTCGTGGCCTACCGTGAACCGCAGGTAACGCCGGTGGGCCGGCAGAACGTGGAAATGAAAATAAGCGTCCTGCAAGTCCAACGCTACCATCCAGTCTTGCAGGTCTAGGGTAGACAAGACCTGAGCAAGAGTGAGCATCTTGAACTTCTCCTTCCGGAGGAAGCAATTGACGTTCCGAAGGTCTAAGATAGGACGCAGACCCCAGTCCTTCTTGGGGACCAGAAAGTAGTGGGAACAACAACCATGACCTACTTCTGGCCTAGGAACGCGCTCGATGGCCCCCTTGGCCAAGAGGGCCATGACATCCTGCTGAAGCGCAAGATGGTCCCCCGACATGCAGTGGTACGGAGGTGGCATGGCTGGAGGGGAAGCTCCGAAGGGGAGGGAGTAGCCCCTTCGGACAATTTGCAGCACCCACATGTCCGATGTGATGTTGCGCCAGTGGGGGAGATGATGGCGAATTCTGCCGCCCACTGGCGTTTGATGGGCCTGAAAGGTCGGACTAGGACGGCTTTGCAGTGGATGCTGCGGGGGTGGAGGTGGACTGACCTGCCTGCTGGGCCCTTGAACCGCCTCGACTGTTCCCACGTCCGCAGCCGCGCTGAGGATGTTGCTGCACAGGCCTGTGGCTTTAGAATGAACGTATTGGGGCACCCCTTCTGTGGCACGAAAGGAACGAAAAGCGGAAGGTGGAGGAGGGTGAGTGGCCGAGAGGCCCAAGGACTTGGCCATAGCCCGAGAGTCCTAAAAGCGCTTCAACACACTATCCGCTTTATTGCCAAAAAGGCGAATGCCATCAAAGGGCATGTCCATCAAAGTGTTCTGGACATTCTCTGAGAAGCCAGTTGTCCTCAGCCAGGCTAGGTGCCGAAGCGCCACCGTCGTGGAAATCGCCCTGCCCAGCGAGTCGGCGGTATCAAGCCGACAACGAATAGTGAACTTTGCTGTGTCTCTCCCAACTGCTATAGCTTGGGAGAGTACTGTCCGTGCCTCCTCCGGACAGTTGGGCAGCACCTGTGCAAATGTATCCCACACGGAGTGAGAATAACAGCCCAAGAGGCATGCAGTGTTCACCGACCGCAGCCCTAAGCTGCCAGATGGAAACAGCTTCTTGCTAAGCTGCTCCAGCTTTTTGGATTCCCTATCCGGAGGTGCGTAAGGGAACATGCTCTGGGAAGCAGAGGCTTGGACAACCAAGCTCTCGGGAGTGGGGTATTGGGAGAGAAAGAGGGAGACACCCGGAGTCGGGCGATGGCATCGGGCCACGTTCATGTCCACAGGAGCCTCTGTGTTGGGCCTGGACCAAGTGCCCAAAAGAACGTCAGAAAGTGTGTCATTAAAAGGCAGCAAGGGTTCCGAAGAGGTTGCCGCCGGCTGAAGCACTTCTGTTAAGAGGTTAGTCCTGATGGCTACTGTAGTGAGTTCGAGGTGGAGGGCCTCGGTTGCCCTACGCAACACCACTGTGTAACTGGCTCCCTCCTCCGTAGCCACGGTAGGAGGAGACAGCATGCTAAGGTCAGGGGAGGTGTCAAGACCACTGGCATCCCACAAATCCTCTGCCCAGTCCAGATCATAATCACACTGTTGTGTGAGAGGGTCCTCAGACCCCTCCCAGTCCTCCCCTTCCTCCTCAGTCTGTGAAACAGGCTGAAAATAAGGAGGACGAACATAGGTGTTAAAAAGGCCCCATCGGCGTCGGAATCGGCGTCGGAATCCGGCGTCGTGTCCGGTTCAGGGTTGAAACTGGGGTCGACGTCAGTGGTGGCATCGGACGACGTTGGAGGTGGTGTCGGAGGAGGGGTCGACACTGGTGGAGGTGTTATTAGGTCAACCAGTGTCACCCGGGATCTGAGCTCGGATCCAGGGGGACCTGCGGCGCCGGAGCTGCCGGTGATGGGAGGGGGCAGGACCCCCAGTCGGCCCGCAGGGCCCGTAGGCACACCGGTGGGGCTAGACGGCCCAAAGAGTCGGGCCATGGCAGCAAGAAACTATTGCACCTGAGCAGGCGTCGTCGACGGACCCGGAAAGGCCGGCGGCAACGTCGCAGGTTCCGCCGGAGCCGCTGGGGTGGCACCATCCGCACCCTTAGCCGCGACAGGAAGTCGAGGAGCGACGATGCTTCTTAGACTTCTTTTTGGAATGCTTCGAGTTACCCGACCCCAAGCGCGAAGACTTAGATCCAGAGGAACGATGGCGACATCTCTGCGACCTGTCCCTCGACCTCTCACGGGACAAGACCTTGAGCGGCGTGGAGCAGACTGCCGGACTTCCAGCCACTTTCGGGACCGCTCCCACAAAGTCTTCGGCGCCATGGACTGGCAGTCAGGGCACGACTTGGAGTCGTGGTCGCGCCCCAGGCAGTAGAGACACACGCGGTGTGGGTCTGTCACCGACATCATGCGGTGACAGTCTCCACAGTTCTTAAAGCCAGGCATCCCTACGACAACAGGAGTTGATCGACATGAAAAAAGTGAGACAAAAGGCCTCAAAAAACTCAGTCAAAAAGTGACTGGGGAGTACTTCCCAGATCTGCGCTTGCTGGCGCAGAAAAAGAAAGAACCGACATCAGCGCGTGTGGGCGGCGTCTAAGTAGTACCCGCGACTTCATCTCAGTGACCACAACACCAACGATGGACGAGGAGCCACACAACGCCACCTACGGATGAGCAGGGGTACTGCTGATGAAAACTTTCCGGATCCAGTCTGACACCTGGGGGTAATTCTAAGGTAAGGAATCTATCACTATGTGTTTCTTTCAGATACAGTATTTAGGGGGTATCCCTGAACCTAGCAGTGAGTTCTTGGCGTATTAAGAAGATTGGAATCACAAAGACATTGCAGCAGTGAAAACTCCAGGCCCAACAGATTGGCCCCAGCCCTCTTGACCTGCCTGTGGCTCCGAAGAAAACAACGGCTCAAAAAAGGATCAGCGAGCTCCTGATTTGGCGAGGACTGATACACCACTTCACTAAAGACATAAGACTCCCAAGGACAGCTGTATTTTCCATAGAAGATCCATCCCCTGCGGGACCAAAAAAACCTGCTCCAGGACTTACCTCTGCAAATGTCACCCACGCCCTGTGTTCCGAGGGTCCATCCGTCCTGAAGTGGTCCCCCAGCGGTTCTGACCTCCAAACCATTGAGGGATGTTACCTCCAAGGTTCTGTGTCCACACCTGCAGACTCTTCAAGATGACCCCCCCCCTCCACCAAGACCAGACAGGTAAGCAGATTCCAGACGTCAAAAGGCACCCCTGCAGACTCCGACCCTGCGTCCTGGTGACCCGTTCCCAAACAGTCCAGACGTCAAGGGACATCTCTACTTACCTGCCCAGCTACTGGTTCGTACCAGAAGACTTCCTGGACCGAGCCTGCAGCCGAAATCCAAAACCGGAAACCTCCATAGGATTGCATTGCGCTCCCAAAACCGTCTAAGCACCCTGCCGCCACTGTGCCGCTGGTGGTGTAGACTTGGTGCTAACTTGGGACCCTCTTTGCCCACACCTTGCTGCCCAAGAATCAATGGCCTGCACGTGAGTAGCCCCCAACCGAGGAGCCACAAGCCTCACTCGCTAACATTGGCACCTTGCACTCTGCACCTGTCCACCCTAGTGAGGCTGGTGGTACACCTTGAGTTCCAACGTGAACCTTGGGGAACCTTGGTTCTACCCGCCGACAACTCAGCTATCAAAACCGTTTACATACCTGCAAACCTAGCACTGCGTTTTTCTCCATAGGATTGCATGGTGGATTTTCTCGGAAAAATAGTGTTGAACTGTCTTGTACAGCAATAAAAGTAACTTGGTGTCTTCACAGGAGTTAACCTGCTTACTGCTGTACTGTAATGCTTAAACTGTGTTGAGTTTTTCATGCCAAACTAGAAAAGTAACTACAAAGTAACTAATAAGTAATCAAAAGTAATTTCAAGTATTCTCAAGTGCTTACAACCTATTTTTCCAACTGCAAAGAGACTTTGATGCTTCTACAAATCCAGTACACACAGTGTACTACTAAATATAATTGTATTTGAAAGTATTACTTACCTGCTATTAAGTAAATCTTGGTTCTAGAAATAAAAACAACAAAGTAAGAACTTTTTATACCAACAATTGGTCTGGGTTCAGTCTTGAGTGTGTGACATCATTTCTTGACGATTGTATACAACAAATGCTTAACACTACCTTCTGATAAGCTTGCCTGTTTAACTACACTACCACAAAAGAGAGTAAAGTATTATCTACTTTAGCCTCTGCTATACCTCCGGGAACCCACTTGACTGTGCACACTAAACCTTACTTTGGTATAGTATATACAGAGCCAGTTTCCTACAAGTATCCACCAGAAAGATTGTTACCGAAGGTAAGTAACTTGTTCTCCTGATGGATACTTTTAAGCACAGATTCCTCACCTTTACAATAGAGACCAAATTAGTACCTTCTAAGGTGACGGTCTGTGAACTGGCTCAGACCAAAATGTTCTGCAAGACTGAGTGGGCGAAATGCCCTTACTGACGAACGTGACTGTGGAGGTGGTAGTGTTGGAAACTTGAGTACTGACCCCACATGGATGCCTGACAGAAATCTAGGAAGGCCATTCACATGCTACCACAGTGGTAACAGCTTTGGCTCTGATGAGATTAACCCAGAAGCCTTCTTAGGGCTGCTATTTTGCTAATGCATAGCATACCTTTATTCAAACAACAATCCATCAGGAAATGGTCCATTTTTGCACTGCTTTATGCTTTTGTTCAGGAAAACCATAAAAAGAGCTGATCAATCATTCGGTGTTTCTTGGTACGATGGATATGGAAACTTAAGGCAATTTAAGATCCAAACAATAGAGTCTCCCTTCCTCCTACGAAGAATGAGGAGGAGCAAAAAATGCCAGAAGGGTGATGGCCTGGCTGAAATGAAAGGAAGAAATCACTTTCAGAAGAAAGGAAGCTCGGATTCTCAAAACCAGTTTAACTGGTAAGAAGGTAATGTAATGTGGATTTACACAGAGAGCCAAAAGTTCGCTCACATGGCTAGCTCATTTTATAGCTATGAGAAAGACCGGCTCAAGGATTGCAGTCTCAAGAAAACACTGTACAAAAGCTCAAACAGGGTGCACATCAAGAATGTGAGAACTAAATTCAAGCCACACTGGATTATTACAAAGGACTTCAGTTGAAACAACTGTTGTAAACCTTTCAAAAACCGCAACACAACTAGTGATATACATAAAGGCTAAACTGGCATTTACAGGAAGGCCAAAAGAGCAGACATAGCCCTCAACAGTGTATAAAAACAAGTCTTGCTATGCTAGGGACAGAATAACAGAACTTCGACTCAATTTGTTGGATGCAGCATCAATCCACAAATTTTTCTCAACATCTGGCATACACTTATCTTATGGAGGGATACCTCACTGCCAAGATGACATCAATGAGATCAGAAGGCAGTTCAAAGACGGTCAAATGCCACTGCTCAATACACAAGCATGGAGATACATAGTGAGTAGGCCCGGGTGCAACACTGTCCTGCTCCTATAGTGGCAGCTTGATCAGAGGACCAAAGCTCGTGCCCAGGAGCTCAGAATACCACACACTCTCCTGGACCAATCCGGTGTCACTAGAATGGCTTGGACCCAGTCATTCCTGATCTTCAGAACGTGGGGCAAGAGAGGCAGTGGCAGGACGGCATGCAGGAGTCCTGAACCTCACGCAAGATGGAAGGCGTCCCTTAGTGAGAGCTGCTCTGGAAACTCAAGGCCGCAGAAGTGCTAACATTGTGCATTTTCAACAAAGGCAAAAAGATTGAGCCAGAGTTCTCTCCATTGCTGTAAGATGGCCTGTGCCATCTCTAGATGCAACTGCCATCTGTGATATGCTACTGGTCTGCAGCCGAGTTAATTCCCCCTGGCATTTAAAGAGCCAGCCAGGTGGTTTACCACAAGAGAAATCCTTTGGCAGTCCTGACATTTCCAGATGTGCAATGCCATCTGCCATAAGGCCCAGAACCCCAATCTACTTACTGCAGTACCATATAATGTGGTGTTGACAGTGACCACTTCCACAAGCCATCCTTTGGCGGTGGGTAGGAAGGCTTTCAACGGCAAGCAAATTGTGAAAGCTGATGTGGAGTTAATTCTCTGACAGAGGCATCTGATTTCCACCTCTTACAGATGGCCTCCCTAACTCAGCAAGGTTTATCTGTGACCACTGTCAGCTCTGTGTGGGGAAAGGATAGGGGTCTGCCCCTGAACCAATTGCAGTCCAGCTGCCACCACTGCAGATCTTTTGATGTTTTCAGTGGAATCTGGATACAATCTTACAGATATCCCGGATGTTTTGCCCACTGTAATTTTAGGTCTCGCTGCACAGCCCATCAAGTCACCAGCAAGATGCAGAAAGCCAACAATACCAGCAGCTTCAAAGTCATCTGCAATGAGATCCAGGGCAGAGGCTGAAACATGGGGATCATAGCCCAGGCACAAAAACTTACCGTATCCAGGAATTTTCTCATGAAAGGGAGTGTCTGCAAAGGATTTAAGTGTGACTTTGGCTAGTGTACCCCAGCAATGTTAGTGGGTTCACTGCTGTGTGGAGGTGGTTGATAACTGCCTGGGAGGAGTCCACCTCCAACAGCTAGTTGTTGAGGTAGGGGAAGACAGTAACCTCCCACATCTGTAGATGTGCTGTGACCATCACCATCATTTTCCTTAACACCCGAGGGGCATTAGTGGCTAAAAAAGGGAGCACTGAACAGAAAATGCCCCTGTTCCACTGTGAAATGCAGGTAGCGTCTGTGGGCCTGCAGAACGGGGATGTGAAAATAAGCATCTTGCAGTTCCAACGCCACCATCCAGGCGCCAGGGTCCAAGGCAAACAAGACTAGGGCTAGCATGAATATCATGAATTTTTCCTTCTGCAGGAAGGTGCTGAGAGTGTAAATAGCTAAAATAGGACAAAGGCCTCTGTCCTCCTTTAGAACAAGGAAGTAGCAGGAGCAACACTGTTCCTACTTCCGAGGCCGAAACCCTCTATGGTTCCTTTGGCAAAAAGGGCCTGCACTTTCGGTAGTAAGACCGACAGATGATCTGCCATCAGACACCCTACATGCAGTGGAAGGTGCGGAGGGGTAGAAAGCAATGGAAAGGCATAACCCTGGTAGATAATTAAGACCCACTTGTCAGTCATGCTAGCCTGCCACCCTTGGACGAAATATCAGATCCTGCCTCTGAAAAGGTGGATGTGAGCCGGCAAGACAGCTGTTTTGCATTTGTGACTGCAGGAGTGGTGGGGGACTGAGCCCCAAGGTTCTCCTTGCTGTCTTTGAGAGCCACAGCCGCTGCCATGAGAGGGATGAAAAGCCTTTTGTGCTGGAGGAGTCATCTAGTGTTGGCAGATGGGAAAACCTCTACTGTAGCAAATTGAAAGGGCAAAATTGCATTTTGGGCTCAGAAAGCCCCAAGAAACGTGCAGTGAAGCACTCCAAGGCAGAGTTCATTTTGTCACCAAAAATACAAGATCAGTCAAATGGCATGCTCATTATAGATGTTTCGACGTTCCTGGAGAAGTCTGTGGACATGATCAAAGTGTTGAAATGGTTACTTCAAAAATAGAACTGTAGAAACAAAATAGCTCCACCTGGAGCTATTACGACTTTGTGACGGGCACAAATCTAAAGTACGGCCACAAGGTGCGTGGGTCGGGCACGGAGTCACACGGACACCCAAACAGTACCTTGGAAAGAAAGTCAATAGACTATGCACAGCAACGTGGAGGTGAGGCGTCGGTGCTGAGGCGAAGCCAGTTCCTTTTGTGCCATGGGGGAGGCAAGGCAAGGTGCCGAATCTGGGGGTGGCAAGGCAAGGCGCCGAATCCAGGGGAAGCTACGCAGCGTCGGTTCCAGTCAGGCGGTGCAACATCGACGAGTTTGTGAAGTCGCCCTCGTTGGTTATCAGCTCCGTGATGACGTGATGCTACGGCTGGCAACATGGATGTGAGTGCTGGCATCAGGAAGGCATTTAACTGTAGGCGTCAGCTGGCATGGAGCTGCTGTGCAGGCAGGGCGTCGTGCACTTCACAAGAGGTGCCCCCGACCACGTTGCAGGTAGCGGCATCACTGGCAGTATCAGAGTTATTCTTCCTGCTTTACAGCACCAACCACACAATTCTCAGGGCCTAGGAACTAGAACTTGCTCCCTTTTTTGAATGCAGGTCCCACAGAGGAGTCCAGGTGCTGGTCAGTGGGTGCAGGTAAAGTCTTTGTGTCCCTGCAGGCCAATCCAGCAAAGCACACACAGCAAAGAGGCAGTACTCCTCCTTACAGCTCTCCGGCTCTTCTACTTGGTCGATCTTCCTCTAGAGTCCAGAAATAATCTACTTCTATGGGATTTAAGGTCCAATACTTATACCCCATTTTCTCTTTGTGGCAAGGATCTCTGAGCCAAGTCCAAACCAGTTCTGTCCTCTCTGGCCCAGCTTCCCTACAGGAGGTGGAGAAAGGATTGTGTAAAGGAGACAGCCTATTCAGGTGCGAGTTAAACTCTTCCCACTAGTCTAAATGCAGATCAGGTCTATTCTATACTTGAGGCATGCTTCACATTTAAGAAAAGGGAAGGTTAGGGCCTGGCAAATGGGTGCTCTTGCCAGGTCAACATGGCAGTTTACAACTGTGAACATAGACAACCAAAGTGGCAGGTCTGAGGCACATTTACAGGGCTACTCCTCGGGGTGGCACAACCTGTGCTGCAAGCCCACTAGTACCATATGATTTACAGGCCCTGGCAAATTCAATGCATTTTACTAGGGACTTATCAGTAAACCAACTATGCCAATCATAGATAACCAACCATAATCATAATTTACACAAAGAGCATATGCACTTAAACACTGATTAGCAGTGGTAAAGTGCCCAGAGTCCCATAGCCAACAAAAGCAGGTCAGGAAAAATAGGAAGATGAAGCAAAACGTTTGAAGATAACCCTGCAAAAAAAAGGCCAATTACAACAAGGGAGTTGTAGGGAAGGCATCTTGGATGACTCTGCTGGTGAACACCTGTACCTCCAGACTTTCTGGAGTCAGATTCCGTGTTAGGAAGGCAGGATCACCAGGTGTAGGATGACTGTGAAAGGCAATTTGTCTTTTAACAGGGCTTGGCCAAGAAGCCCAGAAATTAGTGTCTCATTAAATGAGAGCAGTGACTCAGTGGCAACCAGGCCAGGTCCTAAGCCTTCTGTCAATACCTGAGCTTTCACTTCCAGGGTTGGCAATTGTAGATCTAACACCTCAGCTACCTTTCACATCACTCCAACGAAAGAGGCACTTTCCTCTGTAGCAGTACCCAAGAGAAACACAAGACCAATATCAGGGGAAGTGTCAAACTCACTGACATCTTGAAGCTTTTCATACCATTTCTCTTCATCACAATGGGGAACATAACCATCCCATCATCATAGTAGAAGTTTTCCGAATAGGTGGAAAAATAATTATGTAGCTTTGTGGCCCTACTGTATGGTAAGGTATCAGAATTTTAGGGGGTGCCAAGAGGCTGCACGCCAGTCGGTGCTGGTTGCAATTTTGGTCAAGGTCGTGGGGGATTCAAATCGGAGTCAGATAGGACAATAGGCTGCATTTCCTCATCCAGCTTTGTCGGTGTCGATGCGAGTAGAACTGGTGCAGGGTATGGCACCAGAACCAAAGCGAGCACCGGAGTCAGTGCTGAACCCCATACAGGTCTAAGGGGCAAAGACAGAGCTGATGGCAGTGCCGCAAGCGGAAATCACACGAGGTACCTATGGATTCCTGGGGCCCCAAGGACTGACACAGGGAGCGGGTAAAGTGTCAATACTGTGCACCGTGGCCTTTCTGAAGGACTTTACTTGCTACATCGTGATTAATGGGCCAGGAAATTCAGGGTGCATTGGCCCTAGAAGGCACAGTGATTTCCTTGTACCCCTCCCCTAGAGTCCGAGAGAGAAAGGAAGGAGCCATTTCCTGCTTGGATTTCATTTTGGTTCTTTTCTTCTAGTTGCCCTAAGACTTCGACTGCGAGATGACCAGCTGTGGGAACGACTTTGAGAACAGGACCTTCCTTTTGAATTTGACCAGCCACAGAACAGAGTCTTCTTGTGTTTGGCTATGCAGAGTCTGGCTTTGTGTTCCTGTATGTCCCTCAAGTGTATTTGGGTGCAGTAGCCACAGGCCTTGGAATCGTGGCCTGACCCCAGGCACCACAACCAGACTTTGAGACGGTCTGTCACAGGCAGCTGTTTGCGACAGTCCCTGCATGGCTTGAAACTTATGGTTTTGCGGGGGGGGGGGGGTTTACATTTCCCTCCTACTACACTGGAGAAAATGTTGAAGGAAACATCTTGTCAAAGACCAGGAAGAAGCTCCGAATCAGCGCCTGTAGGTATGGAAAGAAAAGAGCAGACATAAGCGCGCAAGTGTGGCGATAATATGCAGCTCACTCATCACTTCCAAAGCGGAATGTCAGCATGGAGCCATGCTATGCCGACTAGCAGCATGCAGAAGAGCTGCTCTGAAAATTTCTGGATCAAGTCTGTTGCCTGGGATTATTCACAAGATGAGGAATCTGCAGTTAGAAGTATCCACTAGAAAGACCGTTACCATAACTTGTTCTCCTAATGGATACTTCTAACTGCAGATTCCTCACCTTAGAATAAATACTAAAGCAGTACCTCCACAAGGAGGGTGGGGAGGTTGTGGAGTGTAAAATACCAAAATGTCTTGCATGTCTGAACGGGTGAACTGTCCTCCATCTGGCCGCCAAGCCAGTAGTGCTTCGTGATCGCGGGCACTGATGTGTACGTTGTAGCCTGGCAGAATCAAGAACAGACACTCTGCATCACAAAGCAGCAGTATCAGCCTTAGCTCTGGTGGAATGAGCTCTCAGACCTTCCGGAGGCCTCTTCTTGGCCAGTACATAGTATAACTTGATGCAGAGGACTAAAAAACTTGATATGGTCATCTTCTTCCCACTTCCCGAAATCCCCCCCCCCCCCCATCCCCCCCACCACCACCAGAATACTCATAAAAGGCTGATCATTCACCTGATGGTCCTGAGAACAATCAATGTAAAATCTTAAGAGCCATTTGGGGTCAGGCAGATGAAGACTCTCCTCCTCTTTTGATGGGTAAAGGAGGGTGAAAGACACTGGTAGGGGGAAGGATTCCCCAACGAGGAAGCGAGTCACAACTTCAGACAAAAAAAGCCACAGCATCAATTTGTCTGCATCAGTCTGGATCTGAAAACTTGTGTGCTGTACCTTTGCATTCCGGTAGGTGGCAGCGTGTGGCTCCACACTGATGCTGTTCCATGAATGACATGTGGAGTCTAAACCGGCGCCACTCCTGCGCAATGACGCCAGTCACTGTCGAGGCAGCCCATGCCTCCTGACGCAGAACCCCAGCTGAAAAATGGCATCGTCCAGTGAATAGATAGCTCAATGTGGGATCTTTTAAGTGGCAGAGTCCATTACACAGAACGGGGAGGATCGGTGGTTTCTACCGGGAAGAGCATTACCCACGGTAACAGCAGATTTCTTACCTTTTGAATAGATACCATGGCAATACCTATTTGGAGGTTGGTCTGTGAATCGGCTCTAACCAAAAAGACTTGTAGGACTGAGCAGGTGAAATGCCCCCTTAACGAACTTGACTGTCCAGACAGAAGTGCTTTATGAACATTTATTTATTTATTTAATTGGTTTTGTATAGCACCTGAATCACCCCCGAAGGGGTATCTCTGCGCTTTGAACAGTTCAACGGGAAGGCTGACGGGAAAAATTAGAATAGTGGGGTCTTAAGGAGCTTTCTGAATTGACGATAGTCAGAGCATTGCCTCGGCTGGGGAGCGGATTCCAATAAAAGGGAGTGAGGTAGGAAAAAGCTCCCACCCCCCCCCCCCAACCTAGATTTCCAGACGTGGGGGACCAAGAGAAGAGATATGGTTCCTGAGCGAAGAGTCCTGGAAGGAACATAATGATTGAATTTCTCAGCGAGATAGGAGGGGGCATTGTTATACAAGGCCTTATGAACAGTGCAGAGGATTTTGAACTTAACCCGCTTACGCACCGGGAGCCAATGAAGCTGTTAGAGAAGAGGGAGGGAGGCAGATTTCGAAAGGGGGGGGGGGGGGGGGGGGGAGCGTTCATGACAAGGCGTGCTGCGGTGTTCTGAACCACCTGCAGTCTGCATAGCGATGACTCGTTGGCTGAAGCCAGCAGAGCGTTGTAGTAGTCTAATCGGCTTAGTAACATTGTCTGAATGAGGGTTTTACGTGTGGAATCTGGTAGAAAAGGAAAAGCTTGTCGTAATAAACCCAGCACATGGAAACAGGAGCCAGTGGTATAAGCAGCATGCTCCTTCAGGGTCAAAGCCTGATCTAGGCGGATGCCCAGGTTCTGAACAATGGTCTTGGGGTCAGGAGGGGTACCAAGTTCCGCCGGCCACCACTCTGGTGTCCACAGCAAAGGAGCCTCTCCGAAAAGCATAATCTCAGTCTTCCCTACATTGAATATGAGAAAATTGCTTCTCATCCAATTTGATAGGGCTATCATTCCAGAAGAGAAAGTAGACTGAACAGAGGGGGTATATTTGTTAAATGAGAAGAGAAACGGTGTGTTGTCAGCATATGAAATGGGAATAAAGCCACAGTTCCTAAGGAGGTTAGCCAGGGGAGCAACATAGATGTTAAACAAGGTAGGGCTCAAACATGAGCCCTGGGGTACTCCCTTGGTCAGTTCCATCGTCTTCGACCGAAAAGGACCTAAATTAATGGTCAGAGCGGGAGGAAAGGAAGCTCGTCCTCCACTGAAAGGCTGGTCCTCTGAGTACAATCTCCTCCAGTCTCCTGAGCAAGATTTGGTGAGAGACCATGTCGAACAAGGCAGAAAGGTCCAACAGCACAAGAATCGTTGATTGGCCGCTATCTAAGGTCATCCTGATATTATCTGTGACCGCCACCAGGGCAGACTCGGTGCTGTATTTGGGCCTGAAACCAGATTGAGAGGGATCCAAGCTACCAGTAGATTCGACATGGTCGGACAGATGTTTATTAATGTATTTTTCCAGTAACTTGTTCAGGAGAGGTAGTAAAGAAATGGGACGGAGATTGGAAAGATCTTCCATAGGGACCTTGGAGTTCTTACAGATAGGGATGACCTGTGCCGCCTTCCAGTCCAAAGGAAGATGACCCGCTCTCATGTGAAAGGAAGCCCACATAGTCACCTGGCAAATGTCCAAGAAAGGAACAACACACGCCATTGAATCGCAGGCTCTGTTGGAATGAACCTTTAACCCTTCAGGGAGCTGCTTCTTGTTCAATACGTATCAAATCTATGAAGATACAGCGAGAGAGGAGTCTTTTTCTGCACAGCTTTTCCCTCTTGCTAACCTCACAAAGAGCTGATTGTCCACTCGGTGTTTTTGGTACAATCGATTTAAAAGCAAAGTACTCTTTTGGGGTCTAGGCAATAGAATCTCTCCTGCTGCTCAGAGGGTTGAGGCGGCGCATAGAACACCAATAAGGTGATGGCTTGACCGGCGTGGAACGGCATCACTTCTTTGGGAAGAAAGGATGCCCTAATCTGCAGAATCAGTCAATCTGGGAAAAAGGTGGTATATGGTGGGTTGACACAAAGTGCTTGGAGCTCACTCATCCACCGATGCCAAAGAGGATTACTGTCTTAAGGGTGACAAGTCGCAAAAGGGTGACAGCTGTGCAAATGCTCAAAGGGAGTATGCATCAAATATGTAAGGACCAGGTTAAGATACCACAGCGGCATAACAAAAGGAGGAGAAAACAAATGTTTGACTCCTTTAAAAAACAAGCATTGGCATAGCCAATAGGTCTCGCCTTTGGGACTTTATAAGTGTTTAGCCATGCAACAGTTGAAGTTGCACCAATGATAGTGCTGCATAATTAAATACTTTTAAGGTCCCAAAGACGAGACCTATTGGCTATGCCAATGCTTATTCTAATGGAGTGTAATGGTACTAGTGCCCCTTAGAAATGTGTTGTAAGGGACAGAAGCAACACATGAAACAGTAAACCCACATAATCATAGCACAGAACCCAGGAAAAGGACACACATTGACCCCGAGTAAAGCTTGCAGGTTTGAGAGGCCTGCTAGAGAGAATGGAAGTTGTACCAACATATTAGCCAGTGTGGTTACTGATGCCAGGACAAGAGGTAATGGGACTAATGCTGGTGCATGGGGAAGCAGAGCTTAATCTGAGCCCTGCAGAATGGAATGGTCAGTGCTTCATTCTGAAGGTGTCAAAATGAAATCATATAGGAAGAGGTCAGTGTTTTGGCTGTCACTTTCTCGAAAAGGTGGATTCTGTACGTCCTGGCCAGGTTCCAAAGGTCAGTGCTCCAAGAGATTTGAAGATTTAGCAGTGATTAATAATACTCTTCCTTGGCCAAGCAAATGGGTGCAGTGGAGGTGGACCTCTCGCACCAATGAAGTGCAGCTGTTCTCTTAACAAAAAACCTAATTATAGCCATTATCACCATCACTGGTCACAATTTGCAGGTCGAAACATTTACCCTCTCCCTGGCATACCTACTGTGGCATAAATAGAGCAAGAAGCACAGTCCAGCAAGATCAAATGAATGACGTTGCTGGCCAGTCCTGCCATGCTTCTGCTTTTCACCGGAAGTCCTTCTCTCAAGGGAATCTCATTATTTTCCTTAATTATTGCCTGCAATGATCGCATGAGAATTCCAAAGCAAGACGGGCCTTCTGTGAGCAGAAGTTGTCAAGAGGAGACCTTGTCAACTTCCCTGAGCAAAATTGTGGAGTCACTAGAGTGGTGAGAGATATTACACAAGACTGCATCCAGGAAGGGACAAGTGACCAACCTGTTGGTACAACAAAATGCCATCGCTGTGCCCCGGAGAATCAAGCTTACTTCCATTGTGCAATGACTGATTTGGACTGCGGTACCTAAGAACGGAGCCAGACTCAGATGGCACACCCATGTTTCTGGAGCAAGTAACTATGCCCCGCCACTTTTTGGACACACAAGACTGCATCTGGCCCTAACCACTTTCCATGTACTGGAGAAAGATAGCTGCATGATAACTACTTTAATCTCAGGGGTGAACACCACCAGTTGGATATGGCCTAAAAGGAAGACAAGACATAAGAGATAGGGAGCTACCTCACTGACTGTGGCCGGCTAAGCAACCCGGCAACACGTTAAATTTGTAACAACCCTCTTCTAACAAATGTTTGAAATCTAACATCTACTGTTTGAAGATGTTCATGCTGTGACAGAGCACAGGTGCAATGGCTGTATACCAGGCGGGCTGGGGAGAGAGAATTAGAGCCAATTTCTGTAGTTGTTGGTGAATAATGGACACAAATTCATCCCAGAAGTTTTAGTTATAGCCACTCTGATTAGCAGTTTCTGGTCTGGCATTAAGTGGCTGGATAACACAGGCTGGGAATGCGACAGTGTTTACTAGGACACGTGTTTGTAACAGAATATGAGAGGAGACGAATGAGAAAGGAGCTAATTGAATAGTGAAGAGTGAGAGAAAGGGGGACATGATAATGAGGCAGGCTGGGACATGAAAATGGGGCGGATTAGTAAAACAATGGAGAAAGTGTAATTGTGAGATATCTGTGTGCCTAACTCCAAGGTTACATATCAGAAGAAATAGATGGAATATGGTACTTACCAGTAGGCATCTGTTCTTGGCATGTAGTGCTACAGATCTACACACTTTTGCATAGATCGCCATCTGGTGTTGGGCCCAGATGTTTGCAGTTTGTTTTTCCTCTTGGAAAGTCTTTGGAAGTCACGAGGTCGGTGACTCCTCCTTTGGTTCGTATTGCGCATGGGCTTCGGCTCCATCCTCAGATTGTTTTTCGCCAGCAGGGAAAGATTGTGAGAAAGTGGCTCTGTATATACTGTTCCCTAATAGGTACAGGGTGTACAGAGTCCACAGTCCCCCAGAGGCTGATAGAGGTCAAAGTTAGGTATGACCTTACTCTCAAAAGTGGTAGCTTGGTCGAGCAGTAAGGCAGTACCAGAGGACAGTGTAAAGCATTTATTGTACACACTCAGTCAGCAAATGGTTTCACACACTCAATAACTGAACTCTAGGCCAATGATTTGTATATATAAAATATTGTTTTATTTTTAGAACCACAAAGGAGGTAAAAATATACTTTCTCAGAATGAGAGGTTGAATATAAATACTTTTGTTTTAAGCAATAAATTTGTGTAAACAGTCACAGTTGGTTGCAATAAACAATCCTATTTCCTAAACATAACAATGCATTGAGCTCAATGGTAAATTCAGGTTATTTGTAATAAGTTACTTTTCAGATTACTTTTGGAATTCCAGGTCTGGCTCCTAGAACCAGCCTGGGGTCAGTATGCAGAATCAAGTGATGAAAGTCGACTTAATAACTGTAATGATTTTTAAATAATATTTAGCTATTTCAAAAGTTAGCACTTAGAAAATATTTCACAGAAAACATTCAATGGATCTCTATGGCAAGAAATTCAAATTGCAGGTAGAGTACTTTATCGTTACTTTAGTAATCCAGGACTGGGTGCCTAGACCCAGGACTGGGGTCCTTATCAAAAGCAGGTAAGTAATTTCGTTTGCAGAAATGGTACGATTTTAAAAGAATATTTCAAATTTGCAAAAGTAGACACTTAGAAGAAATTTCACAGAAAAGCAGACAATGGCTTCCTATGGGAGAAAAATGAGTTAGAGGTAAGTATAGTTGTGAACACTTTTCAGAGTCAGGGCTGGGCACCAAGATCCAGCACTGGGAGCTCACCTAGGAGCAGGTGGGTAAATTCGTTTTTGTCACTTGGCTGATTTTTGGTGAATTTTTGCAGTTTTGAAAAGTTCACACTTAGAAGATTTTTGAAGAAAAAGCCAGTCAATGTTACCCTATGAGAAAAATGAAGTTAGCGGTTTAAGGGTAAGTACTCGACTGGTAGTGTTGAAATTCCGGGCATGGACTCAGGGGTCCCCCAGTGTCAGGTAGGTACAGTTGGTTCACCCTCTGCGGTTTCAGGACGGCCGGGTGCAGAGAGAGTTGGGCCCAATGTTATCCTATGAGGGATAGGGGGGCCTTGGTTGGTGGCTGCTGTCTGGCAAGCCACGCGGCTGTGGGAGCTGGGCTCCTGGTCACTTACTCAGGGCAAGTGGGGAAGTAGGTTAGTGTAGAGAGGGCACTGCCAGGGCCACTCGGGCGGCTGGGTGCAGGGTGCTTTTGAGCCTTAGGGCGCTCAATGGAAATCAATGGGAATGTTCCGGTTTGGAAAGAGGCTGCAGGCTCGGGGACGAGGATGTTTCAGGTGCCACCACCACTTCGAGAGG
Source organism: Triturus cristatus (assembly GCF_964204655.1). Classification (NCBI taxonomy): domain Eukaryota; kingdom Metazoa; phylum Chordata; class Amphibia; order Caudata; family Salamandridae; genus Triturus; species Triturus cristatus. The sequence goes on along the minus strand of NC_140594.1, from coordinate 849,157,631 downwards.
TAAGTTGGGTAGTTGTAGGTTAGGTGGGTACCCCGGGATTGGGCACAGGGGGTCACAGGGCGCCGGGTGCAGGGGTGCCTTTTGACGTCGGGAATCTTACCCTCTGGTTGATCGCGGCTGGGGTGGCACTTGGTTCTGAGGCTGCAGGCTTCTTCCGGGATGTCGAGGGGGGTCCTTGGGTGCCGGACTCTGGGTCACAGTCGCCGTGGGGTCGTCCTCTGGGTCTTTGTCCACTCCGGCACTGGCCAGGCTTGGCTGGTGCAGAGTGTGTTGGGTCCGCGGTCCCGGGCTGGTGCCAGGGATAGCAAATAGGTTTCTTGAGTAGAGCCTCTACTCGTGGGAGTCCCAGGGGCTTAGAGCTAAAAGGTAGCCAGGTCCTCCGGGGTTGGTGAGGTTGCTGGCCACGAGGGATGCCGCGCTGGTGCAGGTTCGAGAGTCGACAGGCCGGTAGGGCTGGGGCCAAAGCAGTTGGTGTCTTCTTCTCTTTTTAGCAGCTGCAGGGCAGGTCTTTGTTCTTCTTGCTCTTCTTGTCGTTTTCTATCTGGAATCTAAGGAAGGAAGGTTCAGGGTGCCCCTAAATACTAGATTTAGGGGCGTTACAGGTAGGTGAAGGCCAGGGACCAATGGGTCCTTGTCCTGGGGTGGGTACACCCCCTATCCTGCCTCTCTCCTGTGGGAGGGGGGGCAGTAGCCTAATCCTGATAGGGTAGGGCCTCCCATCTTCAAGATGGCGAGAGCCCGGAGATGTGCTTCACCTCGCCTCCCCCACCTGAGGGGTGGGGTGGGCAGGCTGGCACATCCCCTGTCCTTGTATGGGGTTTCCGGCCAAGCTTCCCGCCAGAGTGGGGGGTTGCAGTGGCCTGGGGAAACTCCAAATGGCGGCATGCCTTTGAAGCTTCCCTTTGCTCATCCTGGGGGAGGAGATTTCTCACCTCTCCCAGGATGTGCATTGTTGCAGGCCCGGGAGAGCAGGGGCTCTCCCACCCAGGGGTCCAGCAACGTGTCTGCTGTGTGGCAGCCTGGGCAGCCTCAGAGCAGACGTGGATTGTAAGTTAGCTGTAAGGGGGCATCTTCTAAGATGCCCTCTGGGGTGCTTAGTACATTAAATCCTACACTGGCATCAGTGTGGGTTCAATGTGCTGAGAAGTTTGATACCAAACTTCCCAGGCTTCAGTGTTGCCAATGTGGTGCTGTGGAGCTCGTGTTTGACAAGCTCTCAGCACCATGTATTCTTAAATGACAGCACTGCACTTACAGTGCCCAGGAATGGACCCGGGTACTGTAGGGGCACAGGGCTCCTGCTCCTGTGCCCACACCATAGGCGTAATGCACCCAGCTAGAGGGGTGGCTGACATATGCCTTGGCAGTGTAGGTGATGGGCATGGTACACAGTGATGTGTGCCATGTCGACTCTTTGTTTTGTCCTGCACCCAGACACTCAGCCTGCAAGGGCAGTGTGTGTGTGTAAGGGTACAGGGCCTCTGAGGGTGGCACAATGAGTGCTGCAGCCCTTAGAGGCCTTCCCTGGTCACAAGGCCCTGGGTACCATTTACTAGGGGCTGACATGTGGCTAGGGTTTGCCAATTGGGAGTTTGTGTGGTTTAAGGAAGGAACATAGGCCCTGGGCACCTGATTGGCAGGAACCCAGGGTACACTCAATCGAAGTACATTCAGCAATTTAGCAAAAAGTGGGGGCATACCATGCAAGAAAGATGGCACTTTCTCACAAAGATGGAGCGTAGTAATAATAGTAAAGAAACCCATGTGTGTTGTATCTAAATAAGATAGACTGGAACGGATACAGGTAGCCGGGGAGGCGGGTGGGCGTGTGTAGATCTGCAGCTCTACATGCCAAGAACAGATGCATACTGGTAAGTAGCATATTCCGTTCGAGGCATATGAGCTGCAGATTACACACTTTTGCATAGACTATATAGCAGTACCCAACCCTAGCGGCGACCACCGGTATCCGTTGCAGTGGTTTGGAACAGTGTTTTTAGTACAGCCTGGCCCACACTAGCTTGTTGCTTGGTTTGCACATCTACACAGTAATGTTTTGTGAAAGTGTGCGGTGTTGACCATGTCGCTGCTTTGCAGATGTCATTTAATGGTATGTTCCCTAGAAAAGCAATAGAAGCCCCTATCTTCCTTGTAGAGTGGGCTTTAGGGGGAACAGAGAGCGTTCGTTTTGCTTTGTGGTAGCAAATCTGTATGCATTTTACAATCCACCTAGCTAGCCCTGATTTAGAGATGGGGTTGCCTTTATGTGGTGGAGAGAAAGAGACAAATAGCTGTTTGGTCTTTCTGAAAGGTTGTGTTCTATGGATATAGTAAAGTAAGGCCCTTTTAACATCTAGTGTGTGTAGAGCCCTTTCCGCAACAGTTTGAGGTTGTGAAAAAAAAAACGGTAATTCTACCGATTGGTTCAGATGGAAGGGGGAAATGACTTTGGGTAGGAATTTTGGGTTGGTGTAGAGTACAACCTTGTTCTGATGCATTTGGAGAAAAGGTTCCTGTATAGTGAGTGCTTGTATTTCACTGACCCTTCTAAGGGAAGTGATGGCCACCAGAAAAGCTGTTTTCCATGTAAGAAATTGCAGCTCACATTTATGCAAAGGTTCGAAAGGCGGCCCATTAGCCTTGTGAGAACTATATTTAAGTTCCACACAGGTGAGGGTGGTACTCTGGGTGGAATTACTCTTTTGAGGCCTTCCATGAAGGCTTTGATGGCAGGCACCCTAAAAAGTGATAGGTGTTGTCTGTTCTGTAGGTAAGCAGCAATTGCTGCGAGGTGTAACCGAATGGAAGTATATGCCAGGTTACACCTTTGTAGATGGAGCAAGTAACATATGATGTGCTGTATGGATACATCTAGAGGGTTGATTGTGATGTTATGGCAGTAAACAACAAATCTTTTCCACTTTGCGGCGTAGCATGCCCTAGTAGTAGGGCGTCTAGCTTTTCTGATAATGTTCATGCAATCAGGGGGAAGGTTAAGGTATCCGAATTCTAGGATCTCAGGAGCCAGATCAAAAGGTTGAGTTGAGCTGGGTCCGGGTGCCTGATCTCGCCATGGTTCTGGGTTAGGAGGCATGGTGAGAGGTGTAACTTTTGGTGTGGTACTACCGAGAGTTCCAGCAGCTCGGTGTACAACGGTTGTCTGGCCCATGTTGGAGCTACCAGGATGAGCGTGAGGGAGTGCTGTTGTAGCTTTCGCACCACTTATGGAATTAGTGGGAGAGGTGGAAAAGCGTACGCAAATTTGCCTGACCAGTTCATCCATATCGCATTGCCTTTGGACAATGGATGTGGGTATCTGGCGGCGAAGCTTGGGCATTTTTCGTTTTCGTGGGTGGCGAATAGGTCTATCTGAGGGTGCCCCCACTTCTGAAAGAACGGGTGAAGAACCTGTGGGTGAAGTTTCCATTCGTGGATCTGTTGCGTTTGTCTGCTGAGCAGATCTGCCATGGTGTTTTGGACTCCTGGGACGTGTTGGTCAAGGAGAAAGATTTTTTGCGGAATTGCCCATCTCCATATGCTCTGTGCTAGTTGAGAGAGCTGTGGAGAGTGTGTGCCCCCCTGTTTTTGAATGTAGTACATGGCAGTCATGTTGTCTGTGCGAATGAGGACTGCCTTGCCTGAAATCTGCGTCTGAAAGGACTTTAGGGCTAGAAAGATTGCCAGTAACTCCAGATGGTTGATGTGGAGTAACTTTTGTTGCGGCGTCCATGTGCCCTGCACTGTGAGGTGTAACAGATGAGCTCCCCAGCCGGAGAGCGATGCGTCTGTTAGGATTATTTGTGGAACCGGGTCCAGGAACGGTCGGCCTTTGGAAAGATTTGTGGTGTTCCACCACTGCAGAGTGATGGGTGCGACCGTCTACCAACACCAGATCTGTCAGTTGCCCCTGGGCCTGGTTCCACTGGCGTGCTAAGCACTCCTGGAGTGGACGCATCTGGAGTCTTGCGTGAGGCACTATGAAAATGCAAGAGGCCATCATCCTATCAGTTGCATAAACACTCTTGCTTGGGAGAGAGTGTTGAAGTATGAATTTGTGACGCAAAGCCTGGATGCTTGCAATCCTGGCAGGATTGGGATAGGCTATGGCTTTTGAGGTGTCTATGGTGGCACCGAGGTATTGCTTTGTGTGGGATGGTATCAGCTGGGACTTTTGGTGGTTTACCGTGAAACCTAGCTGGTGAAGTAGTTGGATTGTAGTGGCGGTGTGGTGTACACATTGGTTGTAGGACGTGGCTTTTATTAGCCAGTCGTCCAAATATGGGAAGACGTGAATGTGCTGTCTTCTGAGGTGTGCCGCCACTACTGCTAGGCACTTGGTGAATACCCTTGGTGCCGTTGTGACCCCGAACGGGAGCACTTTGAACTGGTAGTGTTGCCCGTCCACTACAAATCTGAGGTACTTTCTGTGAGCCTGGTGTACTGGAATGTGAAAGTATGCGTCTTTCAAGTCCAGTGTGGTGAGAAAGTCGTTCTGGGAGAGGAGCAGAACAACCTGTTGAAGGGTTACCATGTGAAAATGGTCTGAATGTATGTAAGTGTTTAGAGGCCTGAGATCTAGAATAGGTCGTAGAGTCTCGTCTCTTTTTGGTATCAGAAAGTACAGGGAGTAGACCCCTAAATTTTGCTGATTGATGGGGACTTGCTCTACGGCTTGTTTTTGCAGGAGGGAGATTACCTCCTGTTTTAGTAACGTGGCATGTTCTTGTGACATTGGGCGTTGCCTGGGTGGAATGTTTGGGGGGGGGGGGGGTAGATGTTAATTGTAGGCAGTACCCTGAACGAATAATTTGGGTCGCCCATCTGTCTGAGGTGATGGTCTCCCAGACGTGAAGGAAATTTTGTAGCCTGCCCCCGACCGGAGTGGGATGGTCTGGAGGGAGCAGGGGGAAGTCATTGGGTAGGCGGTGTGGCAGAGCAGGCGGTATTTGTTTTGCCTCTGCCTTTATTATTATTGCCTCTATAGCCGCCTCTTTGATAACCCCTTGTGAAGGTGGACTGAGGAGGGGATTTGTAGGACGTGGAAGCGCTATCTGAGGAGTAGCCTCTGCCCGTGCCCCGAAAGGAAGAGCGGCGAAAGGAGCGCCTAGGGGGGTGTGACTGTAGGGCTCCCATAGATTTCGCCGTATCTGTATCTTTCTTCATCTTCTCGAGGGCCTCATCTACCTTTGGACCAAATAAATGTTGTTGATCAAATGGGTCGTTTAATATGGAGGCTTGCACTTCAGGTTTAAAGCCTGAAACTCTTAGCCAGGTGTGGCGACGGAGGAGGACAGTAGTGTTTATGGCCCTGGAGGCTGTGTCTGCCACGTCTAGGGCACAGCGTATAGAGGTATTAGTTATGGTTTTTCCCTCTTGAATCAATTCACTAGCCCTATTCTTGTATTTTTCAGGGAGATGGTGCATGATGGTTTCTAGCTTATCATAATGCGTTCTGTCGTATCTGGCCAATACCGCTTGAGTGTTGGCGATACGCCATATATTGGCAGCCTGTGACGCAGTGCGTTTTCCTGACGCGTCCAGGAGCTTGGACTCTTTGTCAGGTGGTGGTGCTTCACCTGACGCCTGAGAATTTGATCTTTTCCTAGCTGTGGATACCACTAAGGAATCCAGTGGTGCAGGTCCTTTAATGTAGGCAGGATCTGTGGGGGCGGCTTTTTATTTTTTCTCTATGCGTGGGTTTAGGACCCTAGCCCTGACTGGGTCTTTAAAAACCTCTGGCGCAGGTTTGATTACCCCTTTGAGCATAGGTAGTATAGCAGTAGACCTATGTGCAGTATCAAAGGTATCTAGGAGGAAATGTTCCTCTACTGGGTCAGTATGTAGCTCTACCCCGTGGTAATGTGCCGCCCTCTGGAGTAGGTGGTGAAACCCTAAGGAGTCTTCTGGTGGGGATGGCCTGGATGGATAAAGGTCATCCTGTGGGACATCTGGTATGTCTGGATTGCTATCATCCCATGGGTCTGGGGATCCAGTAGGGGTGGGGTCTTGTGGCACATCTGCTGGATCGTAGTATGGGTCCCCTTGATCATCAAGGTCTGGAGACTGGGTCGGAGAGCGATGAGGCAGGGGTGGAGAAGGTGGAGGGGGCGGAGAGGGTGGAGGAGGGCACCCTGAAAGGGGAGGTAGCACAGTCCTTCCTCTTTGGAGGTGGAGGTGGAGCTGGTTTGTCCAAATGTCTCTTTTTTGAAGACAGTGCCAAATGTCCAGTTTTTAGATCCTTGGTAAGTGTCTTTTGCAAAGGATCCGGTGTGAATAGTTCTTGCGACACTGGTTGTTCGGTCGGCGCCGATGTTTTCGGGGCCGACGGCTTTCTAGGCTTGTCTGTGCCGTGCTTTTTTGGAACCTCCGATTTTTTGTTCGGTGCCGAGACAGGCTCCGGCACGGGAGTGTCGGTGCAGAGAGCCTTATGATGTTTGGTCGGCACAGAGAGGCCGGGTTTCGACACCAAGGGCTTTGGTGCGGAGCTCGGTGTGGATGTGGAGGCCGATCTCTTCTTCAGTGCCTAAGGGTGTTTTTCGGCACCGCTGGCAGGCTGGCTCGAGCCCGAGCCGCCGGAAGGCTTATTAGGCTTCTTCACCGGGCCCGAAGGTGGGGTGTTAGAAGCAGTGTCTTTGGTCTTATCTAGGCTCGGAGGCGAAGGCGTGACCGAAGCCTTTTTGGGTGTCGGCGCGGGTGTGGGAGGGGGTATAGTACTCACGACCCTCTGCGCCGGGGTGATGTACTCCACATCTGAGTCGTCGGCTTCGGAAGCACTGACGAGGTGGTCTTCTTCTTCGGTGTGCTGCTGTCCCGGAGCTTCGACGTCGTCCCCGAAGATGTCGACTGGAGCGGAGGCCGAGGAGTGCGCCATGTTGCGCCTAGCCCTTCGATCTCGAATAGTCTTTTTCGATCTAAAAGACTTGCAGGCGGGACAGTCTCGAGCCTCGTGTTCAGGGGAGAGGCAGAGGTTGCACACCTCATGAAGATCGGTGTGGGGGAATTTGGACCCACATAGAGGGCACTTCTTGAAGGGAGTTCTTTTCATCAGCCGAGACCGGAGCCGGGATAGGCCCGAAGGCCGCCGTCGACGACTGGAATCGAAGAAGTGTCGAAGAGAAGGTGATTAATAAGATTTGTATCTGAAGAATCTCGATGAACGAGGATTTGCGTCGATCGTTGAACTGGAAAAGTTCGGAACCGGAGCGCGAAGTATTACATCCGAGCCCGATGGCGGAAAAAAGCAATCTGAGGATGGACCCGAAGCCCATGCGCAATACGAACCAAAGGAGGAGTCACCGACCTCGTGACTTCCAAAGACTTTCCAAGAGGAAAAACAAACTGCAAACATCCGGGCCCAACACCAGATGGCGATCTATGCAAAAGTGTGTAGATCTGCAGCTCATATGACTCGAACATTAAGTTACTTAAAATATTTATGCCGACATAAGATTGAGTTTTAAAAGTGAGACTGCAGCCCCAACCTTCCTGTAGCATAACATTTCTGGAATTTTCAGGTAGGAGCTAGAGGAGAGGGACTACTGCTTATAGTACACAATACTAAATCTGCTGTGGCACTCCCCCATGGCTAAAAAAGTTACATCATACATGGTAGACTACGATGATAAGCGGAGAACGTACTGTGTACTTGGAACAGACTGTAGATTTATATTTTAGCCCAATCTGTCCTTGTGTACAACAAAGAGAATCTTAGTTTCAAAAGGGCCTTGCAATGGTGTTAACAAGTGACCACTACAATAAACAGTCTCAAATGCATTGAAACGGACAGTTTTTGGAGGAAAAACAAAGCCAAAATCGTACTGTAGCCATGAAACCAGTCTAAAACATACACTCAATACCACAGTCATAGATTACCAATTCCATGAAGTAAATATTTTAAAAGCGAGGCAGAACCACAAGGGCGTTTTTCTGAAGAACTTAAACTACCATGGGGAAAAGTCCTGTAGCTAACCTCTGCTATTCGCTTATAAAAAGAGATCCAACATTTGTCACAGTAACAAATTAACGTGACCCCTTCACTAATAAAGTCTAAAGAAGCCAGCCTAATGCAGTCAATGTCTAGCAGCGACAGGATGCCACTGTCCTTCCAGATGCAAGTAAAAGTTATCTGAACTTCATTTGTTCTGCATATAAAGCAAACTTCTGAGAATAATGTCTCATATGATGATGCACACTAGCAGAAATAACACCAAAAATCTTCCATACGAGTTCCTGTAGCCTAAACTATTCACTTCCTGACTAAATCGGAACACAAAGAAGGGTCCTGGTCTGCTTTCATGGTGTAAATCAGGCCTTTCCTCGCATTCTTGAACTCGCACATCTAAGGGACGGGAAAACAGTGGCGCAATGAGGGAAATTATGGCTGTAGTGCCAGGGTATGAGCATCTGCTAACCAGCTTCCTATACCACCCCTTACACTACTGGATTTGTGGTGTTAGCACACAAAACATGACTCACACGGGCAGTGATGGTTCCTTGCTTCTCCCCCTTGTTGTTGATCAGGCGGATTCCTGCATTCTGGAAGATCTCTCATCTGATCTGGGGTGGCTGTTGTGGTAAAGTCAATATCTTGAGGCTTCATTCCGTTGAGTAGATCCCGCACAGCACCTCCAGCAAATCGCAGCTCATGCTTCTCTTTTACAACAAGCATTGGCCGCGTGGCCGTGAAAGTGACACGGCCGCGCGGCCACGAAAGTGATTGCGATCAAGCACGGCGAGCAAAGCGATCTGTGGTGGGGGAGGGGGAGAAGCAGGAGTTGTGTGACGGAGGAAAGACAGATGGCGGCTGCGCGCACGCACGCTCGCCTGCACGCATGCTGGAGGCCACCAAAAGCCTGTAGTGGCACTTTCAAAAGCCGATTACTAAATGTCTCGCAGAGCAGCGCATGCGCTGGCTCAGGCGAGACCTCATAAAACGCTATCAAAACACAGATGATTTAAATATGGAAGGCTTATCTGGCAACCATAAAATAGCCGAAAGGTAACCTTTGACTGCACCCAGAGCAAAGCCTTGAATAGGAAGGGAGAGAAAAAAAGAAAACATCAGATAACTTGGCCTGGAGGGGTTCTATTGTGTGCCACAGCAGATCACAAATCTGTCACAACGACCGGTGTATACCGTTTTTTTCAAAGGACACCTGGCTGCTAAGATGACATTAACCACCTTCAGAGTAAGGTCAAAGCTGTTTTGCTGTCGTCCCTCAATCTCTAAGCATGAAGGTGGAGACTGTGGAGGGCCAGAAGCGAGACTCCGCAGATTCTCCTTGGGGAGCAAACTGGTCGGAGGACAGATGTTTATGCCTCGGAGCTCTAAATACCATACTCTCCACGCCCAATCCAGGGCCACAAGGATGACTTGGGCCTAGTCGTACCGGATTCTCTTCAGAATTCTGGGCAGGAGAGGTATTGGTGGGAAGGCTTACAGGAACCCAGAGCAAAAACAAAAAAAAAAAAAATCAAAATTTAGCTTGATTCGGTTTTCGTTTTGATTACAAAACCATAAAAGTACAATAACACGGTAAACATTTCACTAATTCCAATACAACCAATTTAAAAACATTTTTTCCTTTAAAAAGAAAATCAGAATAGATTTTATCATTTTCAAACTTCGCGTTAAGCGTAAAAACATCATTTCTCAATAAGAGTAGCAGTTATTAAAACGCCCAGTTGAAATCAATTTTTTTAAATTCAAAGTCGTTTCCTGTACTTGATTACTTTTAAAAAAAAAGAGCAATATTTCTTGTATAGCATTCGATGTCTAAAAACTGCAGTGCAAGATAAGCAGGGCGACATTGCCTCAAGCCCCAGATTCTCTGAATAGGTAGGATCCACCTCTTTCTTTGGTCCGAATAATATTTACAAAATAAAACCACATGGATTGTCGATGGAGATGAAGATCCCTCACATGGGCAATTTACTAAATTTTTTGACCAGTCATTTATCATAGGAAAAGATACAGATCGGTAAAAAACATCTAGTCTGAAGCGTGTGAGAACAAATCTATCGTACTCAGTTATATAATAAATTAAGTATGATTGCATTGCAGTAGAAGAAAGGATCATCTGGTTTGTTTGTACTGTTGGTTTAAGGACCTCACTGGCATATCGGATTTCTTCCAAGTGAGACATACATAGTTTTTTAAAAACTTTCCTGGGGATTGTACACATCAGTGAAGGATTAAGAAAAAATTCAGGCTGTCCCAAATCCATCATAAAATCTTTGATATACTTCAACCACCTAATACCTAGGGCTTCCTCTAAATTAAGGGGGTCACTTAGGACCTTTTGATTTAAGGTCGTTTTTGTTGAGGTCCAAATTTGATGCCACAATAAAACTGGTAGCACCCTTATTATGTCTGTTATATGTTGTAACCCCAGCTCAGTGTGGCAAATATAGCTTGACATTGATCGGGGGACAGCCAATAATAAAACAAAGAAACGCATTTTCCACTCTCTGTATTCAGATACGTTATAATACCCCCAGATCCCAGCCCCATATATTACTGCACTGACACATTTGGCTTGATAGATCTTGATCAATTCCGTTGGGGGCCTCTTTCCCAACTTCTGTGAAAAATTTACAAGGGCTGTTGTAGTTCTCATAACAAATGTTTTCTGGCCTTTATAGCCTGTTGCCACGTGCCCTTATTGTCTATAAGAATGCCTAAATATGGATATGTCTTTGTGTTTTTGACTTTCTTGTTCTCGATAAAAATAGTCCTTTGATTTCTACCAGCCCTCCCGAGTCCCAATGTAGGAAGAATGAGTCTTCAAGAGAGACCCCTTGGGAACTTCAACATGCCAAAGCGCTGACATTGAGCTTTCACAGCAGTGGTGAAGAGGCCAAGCCAAGGTTCTCCCCCAAGTTTGATCAGATGCACTATTAGCATTACAAAATACAATTCCCACTCGCAACACCTATGTTTTGGGCCCGTGTGGGTGTCCCTCTGCAATAATTATACATCGTATTCTTAAGCAATGTGAGTAATGATCTCAAGAGTACATTGAACCGTCACCCACTTATAGTTGCAGACTTCATCCTTAGGTTTGCTCTTGAGTGGGGAAACAGCCACCGGAGGCTGGGAGTGTGAAAGGATGTCTGTCAGAGAGTGTGAAATTAAGTCAAGGGTATGAAATTCAGCTAAACGTCATCAATACTGCTCAAGCCCATCCATAATCTTCCAGAGTGTATGTGTATGGTAACTTCTAGTTACATCTACACTGCATCACGCTCAGGAACCCCAAATTAAAATTATGTGAGCGTGGGGTAAAAAGATTTGAGTTCACCCACCAGAAACTTAAAACCATAAAGGCACTGGTTATGGACCCTGAGTGGTATGTTTTTGCCTTCCAAACCTCCCTAAGAGAAGCACATTCATCAGAACGTGAAGGAAAGAGCTCGTGGTGACAAGTATCCACTTTATCTGTACATAGGGTAACCAACTGGCATTGGTGCAAATTCAGGACGGTGAGTGTAAAAATTCAGGACAAAGGGTCAAAATTCAGGACACAAATTCAGGACAGGAGATCAAAATTAAAGACAAAACTTGAGGACAATAGGTAAGTTTTACAGACATCAGAGGAGGTCGCGCAACAGTATATAAGTAAGCCCAGCCATAGCCACACATATTCAACCATTCGCAAACCTATCCATCATGTACCCTTCCATCTATCATTTCACTCATCCATCCCTTCATCCATCCTTTCACTCATCCATCCATTATCCATCCATCCACCCTTTCACCATATCCATCTGTACACTCATCCATCCACTCTTCCGCCCATCCATGCAGCCATTTACCCTTTCACCCATCCAGCCATCCTTTCACTTACTCATCCTTCCACCCATCCACTCATCCTTCCACCCATCCACCCTTTCAGTCATCCATCCATCCTCCCTTTCTCTCTTCATCGACCCTTTCACTTAGCCATCCTTCCTTCCATCCATCCACCCACCCATCTACTCATGAATCCATCCATTGACCCTATCACTCATCCATCCTTTCTCTCATCCATTTATCCTTTCACTCCTTCGCTCATCTATTCATCCTTTTGTCCACCTACACCCCCTTTCACTCACTCATCCATCCTTACATCCACCCTTTCACTCATCCGTCCATCCAGTCACCCTTGCACTTATCAATTCATCAATCTATCAATCCATCCATCATTTCACTCATCCATCCACCCACTTACTCATCATCCACCTTTTCACTCATCCATGCACCCTTTTACCCATCCAGCTACCGTTCGACCCATACATCCAGCTATTTACCTTTTCTCTCATCCATCCTTCCACTCACTCATCAATCCATCCATCCTCTTTCATTATCCATCTATTCAATCTTTCATTCATCCATTCACCCTTTCACTAATTCATCCAGCCATCCCTCCACTTACTCTCTCGCTCACCTTTTCATATTAATTTTGAGATGAGCCTTTTTGAGAAGAGGCCCATCAAGAACTTCACCCTCGCTGCAGGAGCCATTCCAGGACTGGGGCAGAAGCCACCCAGGGCGGAGACAAGATCCACCACAGGGGGGACAGGAGCCATCACAGGCGGGGGGGGGGGGGGGGGGGGAGAGGGGGACAGGTGCCACCACATGGGGGGGGGGGACAGGAGCCATCACTGTGGGGGGTGGGGCAGGAGCCATCACGCCATCACAGGAGGGGGAACAGGATCCACCAGGGTTGGCACAGGGGTGGGTATGCAGTATTCTAGTATCATCTTGGTCTCTTCCAGGGTGGGGTAGGGCTCCTCACCCCCTCCTGGACAAGACAATGAGAAGACAGGCTCTCTTTCCAAAATGTTAGTTTTGCCATCCCCCACTTTGATGTACAGTACTTAAAGGAGATACTCCAAGAGAACTGATTGTCCTCCATACTTTGTTAATCAGTGTGGGTGAGATTGTGCCACTTCTTTATTTTATTACATTATAGACTGCATGTTTGAAGAACCAGGTTTGCTTACAATTTAGTGACAGTAATTAAGCTCTGAGAAGAGAACTGCGTGCTGCCTGGTGTAATCAGGGCCGCCGGTTCTAGGGTGTTTGGGGCCCTGGGCAGAAAGGGAATGTGTGAGGCCCCTCTAAATTGCAGAGACATGACGCATTCAGGGCTGTTTGCATCTGAATAGATGCCCCTGCGCCTGAAGCTGCAGCCCCTCCCTCTCAGTCACCTTCATGCACCTCTTAACAGCTCATCAAGGCCTGAAGGTGTGAGGGTTGCCATCCCGCTGTGCCTCTCCAATGCTGCCCGGTATCTGAGCTTTGGGGAGTCAAGCAGGGAGGTGGGTGGAAGCTGTGCTGGCTTTAGGGTGCCCGGTTAAAATTACGGACAAATGGCGTCCGTTAAACAATCCTTAACGGACAACGGACAGACGGACGAAATTACGGACGGTCCGTGAAATTTACGGACGGTTGGTCACCCTATCTGTACATAATAACTAAGGGAATGTCATATTAACAGGGTATCCACTGGATTCCATTCTCTGCCAATGGAGTGTTGCCTTACCTTTCTCTCTTGATAGCATCTCCATGGCTCTACATTTAGCCTGGCCAGACAGCAGCCTTCTTTTATTCCCATTGTTGCTAGTGAAAGTAGAAGGGCTGCCAATACAGGTAGCGTGTAACTGTATTGGCAGCCTTCTTTTATTTCCACCAGCCACGTGAAAATAAAAGTACGATTTCTCATTTGTTTCCTACTGCTTTGAGAATTCAAGTAGCTGCAGGACAGTGTGGAAGGTTACAAAAAATCCCAGTCCCCTGTGGCCCACCGGCACAAAGTGCTGACATAAACCCCCCAAAATATTGGGAATTCTATGCCATCTGTTATCACTTACTCCAACTTTACGTAGGTGTACATTTATGTAGGCTAACACTTATGGAAAACAGCACTAGGAATGAGCGATACCTTTGGGGGTGTTCACCCCATTCCCAATGGCCTGTCCTGTGTTCCTAGATCTAGAACTATTCATAAAAAGAAAATGAACACAATTTCCGATAAAACATTTGTGCTTGCAAATCTAAGTAGTCTAAACATTTATTTAATGCAATGCACAAAATATGCTCATGTAGGGTTTGGAAAAAAGGCAGAATTCTGTTTCTTTGTTCATATCAGTAACTTACACAAGTTTATTCCTACATGTGTAAATTACGACTCCAGAAGTTGAGCAGTTGTGTTTCTGAAGGAAAATTGGCACAAGTTGACACACATGAAGGAGTAACTTCAGAATGTAATTTACACCTACGTTTGTAACAATGGATCTCAATAATAATGATTTATGTGGCAATCAAAGCCAAACTGACGGACCATGAAAATGTTCCATTCCCTAGTTCAACTTAACTGGACTCCTTTTTGTTATAAAGGAATGACATTTCCCTCCCTCACTATTTTTAGAGTACATGTTCCTTGCCATGTATTTCAGTGTTCCACCAATTACCATGTAGAATGGAATATATTGGTGAATACTAGCCATATAACAGAATGTAAGGAGAGACCTCTCAAACACTGCTCTTCTAGGATTGTGCAATGAGAAGCGACTTACTTATTAGTTGAATAATATGTACTCCCTGTTAAGCAGGGACTGTGTGGGCTTTTTACCAGAACAGACACCATATTTGGTAGGGATGATATTGTCACAAAGAAAATACCAGTATTCTGAAATGTGATAATACTATGCATAAACATTTTAGCAGCCTTTTCGAAAATGGGTAGTACAATCCATGAAAGTATAACAGCCCTATTCAGCTGGGTTGGTACTGGCTGTAAAAGGAATAGCAGCCATATTAAGAACTTGTTAGGTCTGCATAAAGAAGGAAAGGAAGCACAGCAAACTGGGCTGGCCTGTAGACGTTCAAATCCTGATAATGCCTCATCTGAATTTCATCCTTCTGAGCTCGATAAATTGGGTACCATTTCATTGGGTACCATTACATTGGGTAATACATCGTGAGGAGGCGTAAGGAAGCACACAAATACTTTATCATGGTACAAGGTATGCCAGCCCTGCTGTGAAATTTGAGTGGAGTGTGCTACTACAAATGTTGGCGCATTCAGCACTATGATATATTTGAACATAACTCTGCTAGATTGACACTTTGACCATTCTATTATTAGCAGCACCTCAGAAATTTAATCAACGCCCATATTTATTTTTTGTGGCGCCTGGCATATAAAAGCCTGCCTCTATTTTGGTGGTATTTTAATTTCTGGTACTGTTATTGTAGAGAGCTATTAACTGGCAGAGAAACAAAAATAGGTGTTTGGCAGAGTATTTCTAATTGGAGTTACTTCTTTGTGCATGGGGTTTTCGAAACTGGCACTTTTTTCCTGAGGCACAATATAATCATCTGCTGTAACCTCAGTGTTTTGTTTTGGTACACTATCTTTTCATAAGAGTTTGCAGGACATGCTGGTAGTGAGAAAGTTTTCCAGAGTATTGCGGCACAACCTGCAATAACAGAATGTCATTAGTTCCCACTGACAATCATCCTAGTAAAAATAGGTATTTTTGGATATAATACACCTGATGTATCAAACAATTTGTCCCAAAAAGTGGGAGCAATTTGTGCACTGCTTTCTGCAACCAACTGATGTGACCTATGTACTAGTAGGCTGCAATACAAAATGGGCAGTCGCAGGGGGTTGCAAAATGACCTGCCTAAGGAACATTTTTTTTAAAAAACTTTATTGTGCAGAGAAAAAGGGTACAAGCACGGGCCTACAACCTCCTGGGCCGGCCGCTAGTATTCAGAAATGATCGAGCAGTTCAAAAAACAATGACTGGCCCACAGGGGCTCCGCTAAATTACAGGAGATCCGACTGCACAAAAGGGACGTCAGGATATACCCTTTTTACATAAATATCAACAAAAGTAAAGAAAAACAAAAAGCAAGGCGAAAAACATTGAAAGGGCGTCTAACCACAGTAGAGGAACTCCACACCCGACCACCCTAGGGTGGTCAATAAAAAAGGGGGGGTCTGAGAGGGAGGGGGGGGGGCCACGGGAAAACCAAATCTATACACAGATGAACAAATTAAGCAAGGAACCCTCAAGGATCAGGGGGACAAGGCAACCTCAGACGTATCCACCAGGGGGGGAGAACAGATAGTCCCTCGATACACATTCCACTGACCCCAGATTCTACCCCACGCCCCCGGTTTACCACGAGCCACATACACCGTCTTCTCCCTGAACATGCACCAGTCCATGTTCTCCTTCCATACGGACACGGTGGGAGGCCGTTGGGAACCCCAAAGCTGCGCAATATCTCTCTTTACGATCATGTTCCCAAGGGCCGCCCACCAAGCCTGGGCCGCATTATAGTCATTGGGCTCCCACACATTCAGAACACATCGGCGCACTTCCGGCAGCAGAGCGACCCCAGTGACTCGTTTCATAACATCATGCACCTGGCGCCAATATTCCGCCACCTCGCGGCACTCCCAGAGGATGTGGAGAAAGGTGGCACTGAGCCCGCAGCCACGCTTACAGAGCCCGTCGTCAGAAAACCCCATCGAGACCAAACGGGGACCCGTCACATAGACACGATGGAGAATCTTAAGCTGGACCAGACGGAGACGGGCCGGGATGGCAACCTCCTTAGGGGATGACAGCGCAGACTGCCAGTCCTCGTCGTCCAACTCAACCCCATCACCCGTCCACGCCTCCCGAAGACGCACCAAGAGATCAGCCCGATTGTTTATTAATTTTTTATAAATCAGGGAGATAGTACTGTCGGGGACGTGTCCGTCGAGTATACGGTCCTCGAGAGGCGAAGAAACAGGGACCGTGGTCCCCTCCCCAAAGACCGAGAGTAGGGCGTGCCGAACCTGGGCATAGCGGAAGAACTCCCTTTCACTAAGCTCGTACTCACTCTGAAGCGCCGCGAAGGATTTAACCGCGCCCTTAACCCATAGGTCCCCCACTCTGCTAATGCCGATCGTATCCCAGTGTTCAAAGCCTTTCGTTGTCCAGAGGCTTCCCAAGCGCTCTGAGGCGAATAAAGGAGTAGCACACGTTAAACGCTCACTCCAGCCCACAGCTACATTCGCCGCCTTCCACACACGTACCGCAATCCTAGTAGGGCCCGTGAGGGTCCTTCCGGCAGATCGAGAGTAAAGCGCTCTGTTATAGTTACCGCCGGGAAGCAGGAATTTATCCATCTCATATGCCGGGTTCGAACCAGGAGCGTACGTAGCATGGTTAATGGCGGCCAGCTGGGAGGCCCAATAGTCCCTTCTAATGTCAGGAAGCGCGATGCCCCCGTCATACCAGGGAAGAGTCAGCTTTGCCAAAGCGATGCGCGCACGACCGTCCCAAACCAGTCTCCTCTGCAAACTCTCCACTTCCCTAAAGTAGGCCGCCGGAATGATATCGAAGGAGTTCTGGAGTGCGTAAAGAAATCTGGGAAGGGACATCATTTTAAACAGTGCTGCGCGACCAAGTGGAGACAAGGGCAACTTACACCACCGAGCCGTATCCACCCTCAAACGCCGGAGGGGAGACAGGAGATTCTGCTCGTAGCGGACCGCCGGATCCAACGAAACGTACACCCCCAAGTATTTAAAGCCGGATTGAGATGTTTGGATCGGAAGCCGAGGCGGCAAGAGAGGAAGGCCACCGGAGATAGGATACACGCAAGATTTGGACCAGTTAATTATCAAACCAGAATTTCTCCCGAAGGAAGTAAGAACATCAAAAAGCACATTGAGCGACTTCCGCGGCGAGGTGAGGTACAAAAGAATGTCATCCGCGTACAACGAGACCCGATCCTCGAAGCCCGGGGCCCACCGGATCCCTCTGATCGAGGGCTCCCAGCGGAGCCAGGCAGCGAGCGGCTCCAAGGCGAGAGCAAAGAGCAGAGGGGACAACGGGCACCCCTGCCTGGTACCCCTCCCGAGAGCGAAGGGCCGAGAAACCCGCCCATTGACAACAACCTGAGCCATTGGTCCAGCATAGAGGAGCTTAACCCAACTAATAAATCCCTCCCCAAAGCCAAACTTCGCCAAGACGGCCCAAAGGAATGGCCACTCGATGGTATCAAAGGCCATCGTGGCGTCTAAGGAAACCAATATGGCCGGTTCAGAGAAGGACTCCGCCCTAGCGAGGACGCCATGGAGACGCCGCAAGTTGAGAGCGGTATTACGATGCGGGATAAAGCCGCATTGATCCGGATGTATCAAATCACATATAACTCTCAGCAAGCGATTAGCGAGGACCTTGGCAAGGATTTTCGGTTCGGCATTTAGTAGGGAAATAGGCCTATATGAGGCACAGCGGTCTCGTGGCTTACCGTCCTTGGGAATCACAACTATGGTAGCCAGACGCTGGTCGTCGGGAAGGGAACCCCGCTCGAGCGACTCCAGAAACATACGACGGAGGAAGGGCGCGATTTTATCCGGGCGTAGTTTATACAGTTCAATCGGCAGTCCGTTGGGGCCCATAGCCTTGCCCGAGCGAAGGGAACGAATCGCGGTAGCAATCTCGTCGACAGACAGGAAGGCCTCCATCTGCTCACGGTCCTCGACGGATAAGCCGGGCAAGGCAATATCACGCAGCAAGAGACGAGAGTCATCCTCATCTCTATCAGACACCGGGGAGTACACCGCCCGGAGGTGGTCAGCAAAACACTCCACAATCTCACCAGGGTCAGTCACACACCCTCCATCTGAAACCCGAAGCTCCGGGACCACACGATTCACTCTCTCCTTCTTATCCAACCAAGCAATCAGTTTACCCGCCTTGTCCCCGGCATCATACAACCTACCCTGCTGCTCCCTATACATGGTCTTGGCAGCGTCAGTAACAAGAGACTTATATTCAAACTGCTTCAAGCTGAGGGCGTGAAGCTCATCCTGAGTGACACCCGTCTCCAAAGCTGCCTCCAGCCCCGATATTTCAGTCTCCAGCTTCACCACCGCCTCATTCTTAACCCTCTTAGCCTCCACTATCTGGGATAGGGCATGCCCGCGGAGCACTGCTTTGAAGGCTTCCCACAGGGACACTGAGGACAACACCGACCCCTCATTCTCGAGAAAATACCGATCAATCGACTTAACAAGGCTATCACGAATCTTGGGGTCTCGCAAGTACCAAGGGTTAATAGGGGCGATCCGCCCAGCGGACCGCGTCCCAGTGTCAAAAAGCAACCACAGTGGGGAATGATCAGAGATACCCCGGGCCAGGTGCTTAACCTCTCGAATCCGGGCAGTCTGGGCCGCGGGCATAAGAAAATAATCCAATCTGGAGAGACTCCCATGGGCCCCAGAGTGAAATGTGTACTGACACTGTGTCGGATGCATTAACCTCCAACAATCCACCAGACCGAGGGTATCCAAGAGCCCGCCGAGCCACGCCTGGGCAGCAGGGAGGGCCCTGGGCGGGTGGCGATCCAGATCTCCCGAAACAACCGAATTAAAATCCCCACCCAAAAGCAAAAGACTGTCAGGAAGCTCAAGCAGCATACGACCCAAGTCTGAGAAAGTGGAGTTCTAGAGGCCCGGGGGAACATAAACCGAAACCAAGGAAAGGGACTGTCCCTCCCACCTCCCAGTCAGGGCCGCATAGCGCCCTCTATCGTCTAGGACAACCCTGGTGATCTCTAGCGGAAGTGAAGATCGTAGGAGAATGCCCACCCCTCTAGAGCCGGTGGTGAAACCGGAATGGGCCACGAGTCGGTAGCCCCCCCTGTTCATGGCATGACAAACATTACCAACCAAATGCGTCTCCTGTAAGAATACCACATCAGGAGTCAAACGACGCAAATATTGCAGCACAACACCCCGTTTGATACGATCCCCCAATCCATTGACGTTCCAAGACATCAATCTCAACCCGTCCCCCCCCCATCCCCTCCAGTAGGTCAAGGGTCCCCCAGCAAATAGCGCGACACCTGAAACTGAAACAGAGCCAATACCTCGCCTTGAAAACAAAAAACACAAATCCAAACAACCCCTCCCACCCACCAACCCCCCCCCCGAATTCAACTCCCCCCACCCTGCACCCCTGCGGTCCAAAAAACCACCCCAACTTGCAGTGTGCCTGTCGCCCTACAAACCCCATTCTACGAAAAGACCCCGGAGGAGGAAAGGGACCCGTCCCTGCCCGCCCCCAACACAGATCATAATTAAACAAAATGTACAAAAGAAGTAGAACCCAGCCGAACAAAACAAAATGTCAAAGTCAAGGACCAAAAGTCACTCCGAAAGAGGCCCGCCACCCTCGGTACCACCAGAAGGCCCAGGCCGGTCACCCCGGTCCGGTAGAGAATCCAGCCAGTCACTCACAGTCGCAGGACAGTCAAAAAAGGTAGTCCGGTCTTTGTATTCCACTCGGAGCCTAGCAGGAAAAAGCATAGAGTACTTAAGACCCAGGTCCCGGAGACGGCGCTTCACCCCCTGGAAGCCCATCCGCTGCTTCTGGACAAGTTGGGTGAAGTCCGGGAAAAAGTTAACGGATGAGTTCTCATATCGGACCGGGCCATGTACCCGTGAGGCCTGCAGAATCGCATCTCGGTCTCTGTAGTGAAAAAGTTTTGCAACAATAGGCCTCGGGGGAGCCCCCGGTCGCGGCCGACCGCCTGGGACTCGATGGGCCCGCTCCACGGCAAAGAACTTACTCAGGCCAGTGGGGGAAAGCTGGTTGAGGATGAGATCCTCAACCATAAGATCAACCGGGCGATTGTCGGAGGTCTCTGGAACACCTATGACGCGGATGTTATTGCGTCGAGCCCGTCCCTCGAAGTCCTCCAGCCGCCGGGCCATCAGGTCGTTGGCCGACTTGAGGTCGCCAAGAGCAGTCTGCAGGTCCGACACATCCGTACCAAGGGTGGACGTCCGCAAATCCAGCGATTGAACCCTCTCATTGGTCTTAGAGAGATCCGCCCGAATTAGCGTAACATCAATGGCCACCGTGTCGATTTTACGGGCCAAGGCCTCGTACTGCTTAGCGATGGTCTCCTTGATGCCATTAATGGCGCCCATGATGTCCTGCAATGACAAATCCGGAGGGACGGACGGAACACCACCAGCGTCATCCGGGAGAACACTGGCCGTCCCAGGGGACCCTTTACCTTGAGTGTAGCGGTCCATGTTGTTAGTCTGGACCGGTCCCCCACGTAGGGATGTCTTGGTCTTACGCCTCTCGGGATCCCCCTTGCCACCCATGTTGAACCACGCTCGCCGAAGGGGACCACCGAGCAAGCGGCGAAGGGGCACAGGCGAAGCAGACACGAGCAGTACCAGAGACCGCAATGTGGCGGTGCGAGAGGATCAAAGTCAATGGGCACACTGGTATCAGGCGGAGGCAAAGGCACCAAGCGAAGGCCGAGTGAAAACCCAGCCGCACAAAGCAACTCCACGGTCCAGCCACTCAGAGATCCAAAAGTGAAACCGAAAGTGATGGGAGGGCCGCTGGCACAGCCCCGATGCCGTTGTTCAACTATGCCCCGGCTCCACAGTTCACCTTCGCACCGGGCACAGCCATCAGTTGGGCCTCAAAAGTTCAAACCACCATAGATCAGGTCTCCCAGGTCCGATTTGGTTTCTGAAAAGAGTTTAGGGTTCAGCCAACGTTCATCTTCCAGAATCCGTCAACCAAGTCAGGATAAAGTCAGGATAAATTCCGAGGAGCAGCGAGGGTCCGGGGAGCCCTGTGCTCACGCGACCATCTTGGATGCGTGCTAGGCTCCTCCCCTGCCTAAGGAACATTAATTAGAATTGGGCAGCTTGCTATTTGAAACCACATGTGATTGGCTACAAATGATGGTGGCCTGTACGGAACAGCTACCAATCCCTGTGTATGTACTGCCAAACAAGAAGCATTTTTTTTGTTTTGTTAAAGCAGCCCGTGTTCCTTAACGGAACTGCTCTAAAAAAAAAAAATTCAAAAAGGTTTCATGGTTGGGAAAACTTCTGGGGTCTGTTGAACCACTACCTACTTCCCGAAAACTACCAAAACCATTCGCAAATGGGAAGGTGTTCCAAAGGGACGGCTTCTCCTTTGTAAACCAGTTACCATGTCCTTTAATCTATCAGTAACTGATCAATGGATTGCAACTGCAGCTGCAGTTATAAACCATTGATACATACAACCCCGAATCGTAATTAGAAAGGAATGCCTCTTTCTTGCCTCTTCCTAACTGCTATTTAGTAGGGGCTGATAAAGCTATTTTGCAAGTCGAAAAGGTTTTTCCGACTCGCAAAATGGGTTTCAAACATACCATAAAGAAAATTTGAGGATCAAAAAAGATGCAATTTTGCAAATCTTAGGGCTTGCAATCAGAACATCGTTTTGTACCACTGACACAATATTTTAAAATATTGTTTTTGCAACCAATTTGCATTCAAAATGTTTTGAGGAGGGAGACCTCTCGGGAAGGTCAGACTTGCTTGCTACTGGATGCCATAAAGCTCCAGTCATGTTTTTAGCAGCCAACAACCACCTCCCTCATCTGAGAGAATTCCCAGAGAACAGTTGTCAAATTCCAGCACTGCAAGTCATGCATTTAATATAGTCACAGACATTTTTGCAAGAACTGTCTGGTGGAGAACAACCAATGATTTTATAAAATGTAATCTACATTTTATAAGTTTTCATCAATGTTACAGAATTAATGTTCTTTCAAACACACCATTTGTCATTGATTTTTCAAAAATGTCTTTGGGAAGGAGCCCCTAAAACTAAAAACATGTATCGTTATGTCCCATATCATTCTGACCAAAGGAATTGGTTCAGTGTGCTTTGAATCACACAATTTACCACATATTTCACTTACATTTTCTTAGGGCTATATGCTCAAATATTCTTCATACAAAAAAACAGATAAGCATTAAATATAGTCTGTTATATTAGAATTCATATTGAAAAAATGAATTTGTTAAAAGTGAAAAGGCTTCACACAGATGCATTTTAGGGCCTTCCTGAAAAGATGGCAAGTTAAGGGCAGTATTTATACATTAAAAAACCTAATACAACAGATGTATTTGTAGAGCACCAATTCTCTCCAGTGGAAGCCTCTTGATTAAAAACAGATCAAAACTGTACGCCAACTCAATTGCACTTATTCTTTCGAACTAAGAACATTTAAAGGATGAGTGTACTGAACCACCAGACAAAACTAAAAAGTTACAAAGCTCGGAGCATGATGGGACAAATCTTGTTTTGACATTTTGGCTTTCTCACTTTTGGTATTTCCAATATAGCAAGTGATTTGATCATGTGTTTGTGAGGGCCCCCTAACATGAAGTTTAGAGATGTGTTTAAAAAACATACAGGTCTGTCCTACATTGCAGGATCATTGGGCTGCCAAAGGCATTATTTGAAACCTATTTCCCAGCATTTTGCTTGAGGGAAGAGCCCCTTCCCACACAAAAATCTGTTAGGTTTTATTTAATGTTACTGGAGCAGCGCATACTATTTACTATTATTTTCCCAAATTCTCCCTGGGGTAAAATGCTCATAAAATGTAAAGTGTACTTTAAAATTTTAATATACTGTACCATGTCCTGAATGAACCGGGCTATGAGCCTGATCTAAAACTGACTGAAGTTGCTGAAACATATTTCAAAACCAGAATGAGGTCTCAATAACAAAAATACACACCTGATCAAGGTTGGAGAGACTGTTGGGGTCTTGGCTCAGCCCTTGGTACTGTCCTCGGAGTCGATCACCAGCTGCTATTTTACGGAACTTCTTCAAATCCACAACATACAAGGCGCTAGAAAGAATAAAAATAGTACAGATTTTCAAAACATCATCCAAGTAATTTAGAGGACACCAAGCAAGTTTTGGTTAGCAGAATAAATAGTACTCGCAATCAAAAATAATAATTTTGGAATTTTTTCAGCTTTTAGAAGATACTTGTGTTGACCGTGACCAGCAACATTACATATTACTGATGGCTATGTTTCGAATGCTACAGATGTAATATCTGACGTCATCAGCAGAGGATTGCGGTCGCGTGAGTTATAGTTGCCTGCACTAACTATAACGGGGGAATTTCAATGGTTTTTCACGAGTGAAATATCCACCTAACTATAACAGGTGTGAAACCTATGGTTTTTTAAGTGAATTTGCAAGGTTTTTTAAATGCTAATTCCCAACTATAACGTGTGTGAAACCTATGGTTTTTTCAGTGAATTTGTACGGTTTTTGAAATGCTAAGTTATGTATTTTTTTTTTGTTGAAGTTTTTTCACCGTGCGCATACCGTACGCGCACGGTGCGCTTCTCGCACCGCGCACCCACGTTACGCAGTTCGCGGAATTTTGCCGTTTCTACTGTACGCGCACGCTACGCGTACTCCGCGATTTTTCGCAAAAAAATTAAAGGAAATTTTGGCCCTTGGGGGTCCACAAAGGCTAGGGGGTCAGGAACTGTCCACCCTGCCCCCTTTTCACGTTCTCCACCTTTATTTTTCACCCCCTCAGACTGCGAGAGACAAAATGGCGGCCGACACTTCCTGGTTTCGACCAATTCGAATGTTTACTAAGATCTAACAGCCAATCAGAATCGAGCTCGCGCACGGCAGCGTACGGTAAGTTTTACCGTACGTGCACGGTGCGCGCTTATAGATATATATATGCTTTTAAATGCTATTTTCTCAGGAAATACTGAACAGATTTACACCAGACCTGCAAAAGGCACATCCCTGACCTGAGGACTACCTCTCTGCCAAATTTCAAGTAATTCTGTTCAGCCGTTCGGGCTGTAGCTTGGACTAAATGTCCTATGGAAAAATGCATGGGGAAAACGCGTTTTGGGACCCCCCCCCCTTTTTCTCAGCCCCCGCGTGACGAATCCCCCCCCGAGACTTTCAGGGAAGGAGCGGAGCGCCCCGCCTATTTTGAAAATTTCGCGAGGATTCGTCAATCGGCGCCAAAGTTATTCCAAATAGAATGTTGCGGTTTTCCTATGGAAACACGATCCTAACTATAACTATCTACTGGCGACCGCCAGTAGATTATATATATATATATATATATATATATATATATATATATATATATATATATATATATATATATATATATTACACTTCATGTATGTGATAGTTATTTAAAATAACAAAGCAAACTATTCTCAAAGTGGCCTTGTATCTGCGACTCTCATATTCAAACACACTGATGATTCAGTAGCATTACATACACCTTTGTTGTTCATTAAAGTATGCTATGTTGCAATAATAAACAATGTGTCTTTATTTTGTTTTCAAAATGTTTCTATATGTCCCTATGCAGGGAGTGTTTCATTGGACAGTGAACGGTGTAGGGAACATTGATTCATATGGATGGGTAAGGAAGGAATATGCTACTTACCAATATGCATCTGTTCTTGGCATGTAGAGCTGCAGATCTACACACTTTTGCATAGATCGCCAACAGGTGTTGGGCCCGGATGTTTGCAGTTTGTTTTTCCTCTTGGAAAGTCTTTGGAAGTCACGAGGTCGGTGACTCCTCCCTTGGATCGTATTGCGCATGGGCTTCGGCTCCATCCTCAGATTGTTTTTCGCCAACAGGGAAAGATGGAGCGTAGTAATAATAGTGAAGAAACCCATGTGTGTTGCATCTAAATAAGATAGACTGGAACAGATACAGGTAGCCGGGGAGGCGGGTGGGCATGTGTAGATCTGCAGCTCTACATGCCAAGAACAGATTCATACTGGTAAGTAGCATATTCCGTTCGAGGCATATGAGCTGCAGATTACACACTTTTGCATAGACTATATAGCAGTTCCCAACCTTAGCGGCGACCAACGGTATCTGTTGCAGTGGTTTGAAATAGTGTTTTTAGTACAGCCTGGCCCACACTAGCTTGTTGCTTGGTTTGCACATGTACACAGTAATGTTTAGTGAAACTGTGCGCTGTTTACCATGTCGCTGCTTTGCAGATATCATCTAGTGGGATGTTCCCTAGAAAAGCCATAGAAGCCCCTATCTTTCGTGTAGAGTGGGCTTTAGGGGGAACAGATAGCGTTTGTTTTGCTTTGTGGTAGCAAATCTGTATGCATTTTACAATCCACCTAGCTAGCCCTGATTTTGAAATGGGGTTGCCTTTGTGTGGTGGAGAGAAAAAGACAAATAGTTGTTTGGTCTATCTGAAAGGTTGTGTTCTCTGGATATAGTAAAGTAAGGCCCGTTTAACATCTAGCGTGTGTAGAGCCCTTTCTGCAACAGTTTGGTGTTGCGAGAAAAATACCGGTAATTCTACCGATTGGTTTAGATGAAAAGGGGAAATTACTTTGGGTAGGAATTTTGGGTTGGTACAGAGAACAACCTTGTTCTGGTGCATTTGAAGAAAAGGTTCTTGTATGGTAAGTGCTTGTATCTCACTGACCCTTCTAAGGGAAGTGATGGCTACAAGAAAAGCTGTTTTCCAGGTTAGAAATTGCAGTTCGCATTTATGCAAAGGTTCGAAGGGCAGTCCCATTAGCCTTGTGAGAACTATATTTAAGTTCCACACAGGTGAGGGTGGTACTCTGGGTGGAATTACTCTTTTGAGGCATCCATGAAGGCTTTGATGGCAGGCACCCTGAAAAGTGATAGGTGCTGTCTGTTTTGTAGGTAAGCGGCAATTGCTGCGAGGTGTAGCCGAATGGATGTATATGCTAGGTTACACTTTTGTAGATGGAGTAAGTAGCAGATGTGTTGTATAGATACGTCTAGAGGATTGATTGTGTTGTTATGGCAATAAACAACAAATCTTTTCCACTTGGCAGCGTAGCAGGCTCTAGTGGTAGGGAGTCTAGCTTCTCTGATGACGTTCATACAGTCAGGGGGAAGGTTAAGGTATCCAAATTCTAGGATCTCAGGAGCCAGATCGCAAGGTTGAGCTGAGCTGGGTCCGGGTGTCTGATCTCTCCATGGTTCTGGGTTAGGAGGCATGGAGAGAGGTGTAGCTTTTGATGCGGTACTACCGAGAGTTCCAGCAGCGTGGTGTACCACAGTTGTCTGGCCCACGTTGGAGCTACTAGGATCAGTGTGAGGGAATGCTGTTGTAGCTTTCGCACCACTAATGGAATTAGTGGGAGAGGTGGAAAGGCGTACGCAAATTTGCCTGACCAGTTCATCCATATCGCATTGCCTTTGGGCAATGGGTGTGGGTATCTGGCGGCGAAGCTTGGGCATTTTTTGTTTTCGTGGGTGGCAAAGAGGTCTATCTGTGGATGCCCCCACATCTGAAAGAACGGGTGAAGAACCTGTGGGTGAAGTTCCCACTCGTGGATCTGCTGCGTCTGTCTGCTGAGCAGATCTGCCATGGTGTTTTGGACTCCTGGGACATGTTGGGCTAGGAAAAAAAGGTTTTGTGTGGGATTGCCCATCTCCATATGCTCTGTGCTAGTTGAGAGAGCTGTGGAGTGTGTGCCGCCTTGTTTTTGAATGTAGTACATGTCCGTCATGTTGTCTGTGCGAATGAGGACTGCCTTGCCTAAAATTTGTGTTTGAAAGTATTTTAGGGCTAGAAAGATTGCCAGTAACTCCAGATGGTTGATATGGAGTAACCTTTGTTGCGGCGTCCATGTGCCCTGCACTGTGAGGTGTAATAGATGAGCTCCCCAGCCGGAGAGCGATGCGTCTGTTAGTATTATTTGTGGAACCGGGTCCAGGAACGGTCGACCTCTGGAAAGATTTGTGGTGTTCCACCACTGCAGAGAGCGATGGGTGCGACCGTCTACCAACACCAGATCTGTCAGTTGCCCATGGGCCTGGTTCCATCGGCGCGCTAAGCACTCTTGGAGTGGACGCATCTGGAGTCTTGCGTGAGGCACTATGAAAATGCAAGAGGCCATCATCCCTATTAGTTGCATAAACACTCTTGCTGGAAGGGAGTTTTGAGGTTTGAATCTTTGAAGCAAAGCCTGAATACTTGCAATCCTGGCCGGATTGGGGTAGGCTATGGCTTTTGAGGTGTCTATGGTGGCACCGAGGTATTGCTGTACGTGGGATGGTGTTAGCTGGGACTTTGGTGGTTCACCGTGAAGCCTAGCTGGTGAAGTAGTTGGATTGTAGTGGCGGTGTGGTGTACACATTGGTTGTAGGACGTGGCTTTTATCAGCCAGTCGTCCAAATATGGGAAGACGTGAATGTGCTGTCTTCTGAGGTGTGCCGCCACTACCGCTAGGCACTTGGTGAATACCCTTGGTGCTGTTGTGACCCCGAATGGGAGCACCTTGAACTGGTAGTGTTGCCCGTCCACTACAAATCTGAGGTACTTTCTGTGAGCCTGGTGTACCGGAATGTGAAAGTATGCGTCTTTCAAGTCCAGTGTGGTGAGAAAGTCGTTCTGGGAGAGGAGCTGAAGTACCTGCTGAAGCGTTACCATGTGAAAATGGTCCGAATATATGTATGTGTTTAGGGGCCGGAGATCTAGAATAGGTCGTAGAGTCTCGTCTCTTTTTGGTATTAGAAAATATAGGGAGTAGACCCCTAAATTTTGATGATTGGCGGGAACTTGTTCTATTGCCTGTTTTTGTAGGAGGGAGATTACCTCCTGTCTTAGTAATGTGGAATGTTGTTGTGACATTGGGCGTTTCCTGGGTGGAATGTTTGGGGGGGTAGATGTCAATTCTAGGCAGTACCCTGAGCGAATAATTTGGGTCACCCATTTGTCTGAGGTGATGGTCTCCCAGACATGAAGGAAATTTTGTAGCCTGCCCCCGACCGGAGTGGGATGGTCTGGAGGGAGCGGGGGGGAAGTCATTGGGTAGGCGGTGTGGCAGAGCGGGCGGTATTTGTTTTGCCTCTGCCTTTGTTATTGCCTCTATAGCCACCTCTTTGATAACCCCCTGTGAAGGTGGACTGAGCAGGGGATTTGTAGGAAGTGGACGCGCTATCTGAGGAGTAGCCTCTAGCCGTACCCCGAAAGGAAGAGCGGCGAAAGGAGCGCCTAGGAGGGTGTGACTGCAGGGCTCCCATAGATTTCGCCGTATCAGTGTCCTTCTTCATTTTCTCGAGGGCCTCATCTACCTTTGGGCCGAATAGGTGTTCTTGGTCAAAGGGATGATTTAGGATGGAGGCCTGTACCTCAGGTTTGAAACCGGATACCCTCAGCCAAGCATGGCGACGGAGGAGGACGCTAGTGTTAATGGCCCTGGATGCTGTGTCTGCTGCGTCTAAGGCACAGCGTATGGAGGTGTTAGTTATAGTCTTACCCTCTTGAATTAATTCATTGGCCCTATTTTTGTATCTTTCCGGGAGGTGGTGCATTATGGTTTCTAATTCATCATAGTGCGCTCTATCGTATCTGGCCAATAGCGCTTGAGTGTTTTGGCGATACGCCCTATATTGGCTGCCTGTGACGCAGTGCGCTTTCCTGACGCGTCCAGTAGCTTTGACTCTTTGTCAGGTGGTGGTGCTTCGCCTGACGCCTGGGAGTTTGACCTCTTCCGTGCAGTGGAAACCACTAGGGAATCTAGTGGCGCTGGCCCTTTGATATAGGCAGGATTTGTGGGGGTAGCTTTGTACTCTCTATGCGTGGGTTAATGACCCTAGCCCTGACTGGGTCCTCAAAAACCTCTGGCGCATTTTTTATCACCCCCTTGAGCATAGGTAGTATGGAGGTAGACCTATGTGTGGTATCAAAGGTGTCGAGGAGGAAATCCTCCTCTACTGGGTCAGTGTGTAGCTCTACCCCGTGATAATGTGCCGCCCTCTGAAGAAGGTGGTGGAAACCTAATGAATCTTCCGTTGGAGATGGCCTAGAAGGGTAAAGGTCATCTTGTGGGACGTCTGGAATGTCTGGATTATTGTTGTTGTCCCATGGGTCTGGGGATCCTGTAGGGGTGGGGTCTTGGGGCACATCCCCTGGATCGTAATAGGAGTCCCCCTGATCATCATCGTCTGGAGACGGGGTCGGGGAGCGATGAGGTGGGGGTGGAGAAGGCGGAGGGGGCGGAGGTGGAGAGGGTGGAGGAGGTGGGGAAGGCATTCTGAAAGGGGAGGTAGCAGAGTCCTTCCTCTTTGGAGGTGGAGGCAGAGCCGGTTTGTCCAAATGTCTCTTTTTAGAAGAGTGCCAAATGTCAAGTTTTTGGATCCTCGGTAAGAGTCTTTTGCAAGGGATCCGGTGTAAACTGTTCCTGTGACAATGTTTGTTCCGTCGGCGCCGAAGGTTTCAGGGCCGATGACTTTTTAGGCTTGTCCGTGCCGTGCTTGGGCTTGGGAACCTCCGATTTCTTGGTCGGCGCCGATGTGGGCTTCGGCGTAGAAGTGTCGGTGCCGAGGGCCTTATGGGGTTTGGTCAGTACCGAAGATGGCGTTGGTACGGAAAGGCTGGGTTTCGACACCGAGGACTTTGGTGCGGAGCTCGGTGTCGAGGTAGAGGCCGGTTTCTTTTTCGGTGCCGAAGTGTGTTTCTCGGCACCGCTGGAGGGCGGGCTTGAGCCGGAGCCGCCGGAAGGCTTATGTGGCTTCTTCACCGGTCCCGAAGGTGGGGTGTATGAAGCAGTGTCTCTGGTCTTGCCTAGGCCCGGAGGCGAAGGCATGACCGAAGCCTTTTTGGGCGCGGGTGCGGGAGGGGGTATAGTACTCACGACCCTCTGCGCTGGGGTGATGTCCTCCACATCTGAGTCGTCTGCTTCAGAAGCACTGACTAGATCCTCTTCGGTGTGCTGCTGTCCCGGATCTTCGACGTCGTCCCCGAAGATGTCGACTGGAACGGAGGTCGAGGAGTGTGCCATTTTTCGTCTGGCTCTTCGATCACCAATAGTCTTTTTCGATCTGAAAGACTTGCAGGCCGGACAGTCTCGAGCCTCGTGTTCAGGGGAGAGGCAGAGGTTGCACACCTCGAAGATCGGTGTGGGGGAATTTGGACCCACATCGAGGGCACTTCTTGAAAGGAGTTCTTTCCATCAGCCGGGACCGGAGCTTGGGTAGGCCCGAAGGCCGCCGTCGACGACGACTGGAATCAAAGATGTGTCGAAGAGAAGGTGATTGAGGAGATTTGGATCTGAACAATACCGCGATGAGTGAGGATTCCGCTTCGATCGTCGAATTGGAAATGTTCGGAACCGGAGAGCGAAGTATTACATCCGAGCCCGATGGCGGAAAAAAACAATCTGAGGATGGAGCCGAAGTCCATGCGCAATACGATCCAAGGGAGGAGTCACCGACCTCGTGACTTCCAAAGACTTTCCAAGATGAAAAACAAACTGCAAACATCCGGGCCCAACACCAGATGGCGATCTATGCAAAAGTGTGTAATCTGCAGCTCATATGCCTCGAACATGTCATTACACCTTATTTATAACATTGTTTAATAACAATGTGGTCGGTTTGTATTGTAGAACATTGTTTACTTCATTATTTTCTTAAAAGCATTTGCCGTGGTGTGTCACACAACAGTAATGTATAATCACATGTAACCTATGACAGATCCATGCTGGAGAGGAAGTTAGGTACTTGTAACTAGTTATCGAGCATTGACATCTTAGATTCACAGTCAAACGACAAACCCCCCCCCCCACCCCCACCCTCACTATTCTATCACACAATTTCTCCTGTCAACCTATACACTATTTTGTTTACTTTCATTACTTCATTTATGCGCAGCATTTGACTGAGTGGACCAATCCATTCTCCTTAGTACTTTCTCTTTTCTTGGATTTTGTAGGTCTGTACTTCTGAGCTGGATCTCAGTTATAGAATCAATTGTTCTTACTCTATCACTAGAGCTAATTCTCATTCGTTTGTTCTTATTTCCTTTCACAGCTCCATTGCTTTTTCATCTTTTCAGTGTATTTACTCTTCATTTTTCCCTATTCAATGTCTTACACCCTTTCTCTGGCATCCATTTTATTTTATTTCCAGTATTCGGAACTAAATTCTATTCATAGTCTGTTCCTTCCCATAGTTTCACAGTCGTCTTTAATAATGACATTTCCAGAGCCTTCTCCAGTAGGTTTCCACCAATGTAAACACTAATACACTTAGTTCCTAATTTGAATGGAAAATGGGCGCCTTTGTACTGTTAATTGCAATGTAGAGTACTTAGAAATAAACAATCAATATGTGAGTAAGATAAAAAGAAAATAACAAAAGTGACTGGATAGTAAGGAAGGATCCCAACACTACCCTGAATTAAAAGTGGAGCATAAACTAGCCCATTAACTAAAATCTAGAACAATACAACTGAGCAGAAAAAAGGTGTGTTCCTCAAAAACAGTTTTGATGAGGCTTGGTATGCTCATCTCCTTTCCTACCTGATGTGATACTTCCTGCCTGCCAGGTGACTGGCCCAATATCCTGATTTCCAGAAGCGGTACCCATCCATCTCTCTGCGGCTTTCACAGAATGGCGTGTATCCATATGGGGCACCGTCCAAATTGAAGTCTCTTAATTCCTTCAAATCTGTTCGCACTATCTGTGAGGAGGAGCAAGGGAGAGGTATATGAAACTTTGTACTTACTGTAGATTTCACATGTTTCCGAAATATTTCAGTAGTGCCAACGTATTCTAAAATTTCTAAAATTTGAACTCTCTACTTAAATATCAGCCCAATGTATTACTGATTTAATATAAAAATGGCTTGCATCATCATGCAGCCAAAATTGATCAATTACACTTAGCCCGGCAATTCAATCTTTCACCTGGTTAATCGTTTTACCTGATCTGCATCCACAAACAGGAACTTATCAACTGCCAGGGGGAAAAGCACGTCCAAAAATAAAATCTTGTAGCCCCAGATTATCCGCTGTTTCTCTGTTTGCTGATGGAGCCAGCGGGGCCATTTGTACTGCACCAGCTCATACTGAAAGTTGTACTTCTCTGCCATGTAAGGGATGAATTCCTAGAGACAGAAGGCAGAAAAACACATTTCTTTCTGGAATTAATGAAAAAGAGAGGTGTTCCAAATGTTAGGAGAGAGGCATAGGAAGTATGGAGGGCATGTAAAACAGCTCTAAACTTACCAGGATGGTTTTAAAGCCTGTAGCATTTTCTTGTAGTCAGAAAAACTCTTGCCTCACGGTAAGAAAAGACAAAATAAACATTTAAGCTAAAAGAAAATGCTCTAGGATTTCCTGAAAAGTAGCAAAAGGCCAAGAAAACAAATAGCTTTGTACATTTAATGCAGGCTTTTGGCACTCATGAGGAGACCAATAAGACAGATGGAGCCAGAGAGACGTGCAGAAGCGATCCGGAAAGATTATTTTTAATCCTATTTTGCCACCATGTACATTTTGAAAAAACTGGTAGGGCCTTCAACGCTTTGCAGGGACAGATGTATGAAGTAAAAAGATGGGCCTTGGCTTCTTTATTTCAGAGAAATGTTTGCGGGATGGGGTTTAATTTACCCAGTAGGTAGGGCAGTGCATCCCAAGACTATACATCGCTTAAAGCAGGGTAAATCTGTAAACCATGTTGAGTTGGAGCTCAGAGCACAACTGAAAGATGCAGACCTTTTTGGCCTGGTCATATTCTGTGTATGGAGGGTTTATGCTCCCATTGCATTATTGGATTATAGAGTACATTAATACTATAAAAAAGTCTCTTGTATGGGGGAGGACTTCTGCTGGCATCTGGATAAAGGGGAGATAGTTTGGAAGCCTAGGGGTAGATGTGATGCTGCTATAGAATCCATTCTATCCTAGTTGGGGTGAGATTATGCAGAAACAAGGACTTTGCTGATAAATTAGCAAATTGAGGCATGGTCCTGTGAAGTCTGGTTGGTCTTGATAGGCATAGCGATTCTCAAAATTAAATGCCAAGAGAATCTGAATTTCATTAAAGACGCAGAGGCTAACATGAATTTATCTTTTTAATACCACTCCACACAGCACATTACATCATAATACAAATACGATCTAGAATTAAACAATAGCAACACATAAAAGGTTCATGCATGGAACAACCCTCCTCTTTAAAATGCACAACTTGCACAAAAAACTTGCTCTATTTCCTATGGATAAACGAGGAACTGAAACCAGCCATAACGCAAAACTGCTTGAAGAACCAAATTACTGTGTGTTATCTGAAAGAGAGAAGTTGTTTGCGAAAGCTTTCTAAGGCGAAAAAAAAACAAACCACAAATAAATATCACAATACAATAACACTGCTTGAGTAAATCTGTAAAATAAATGTGTTTATTTCACCCTTCCTTTTTTTATTTTATTTTTACACTTTTATGCAAAAACTCAACCTCAACAGAAGGGAGGTGAGGACGGAATAATGTTAGCCTCCATGTCTTTAATTAAATTCAGATTCTCTTGCCATTTAATTTTGAGAATTGCTATTGCATTACAAGACGGAGGCATGTTGGTAGCCATCCAAAACCACATCAGACATATGTTCAATAGGTTTACAATAATGTTTAGGAAATGTGGTTCCATTAGACCAATCAGCCACTCTCATAATGTCTTCCGAAAGACCACCTTTCCAGGGGGCTTGAACGGACATGGTACCTCTCAAAGAATGTGCTCAAAGATTTTGTAAGTCAACGCTAGCTTGCTGCATGATACATTCAACCCACCTTGCAATTGTTGCTCTGGTGACTACTTGAAAGGGTTTGACAAAAGGAGATCAACAACTGCTTAACGCCAGCAGGTCAAAACTCATTCATATGGGAATCCTATTCCCTTATGCAATCAACTACACACAATTTTCTGCATGAATCATACCTTGGATAAAAGATGAATGAGACATTGTCTTTGTTCTCTTAGTAACATCAAAAGTAACCCCAAAGGGAATCGTAGAGTATCTCCAATGCCTTAACATCGGAAACTCTAAAACATGAAATTAAACAAAGTAATGACACAAATTTCATAGTAAGTCTTTTGTTGCCAATAATTTGTAAACTGGCCAAGAAGAGAACATGGAAAGTATCAAATTGATCTCCCACAAAGTTTGATATCTAGGTCTGAGGGGGTAGGGGAGGCCTTCTTAACCTGGTGCTCTTAAGAACTCAACAAACTAAAACATTATTTCCTACACTCCTGCCATTAATCATACTGTGAACTGCAGATACAGCAGTTAATAGTCATAAAACTTATGCCCCTATTCATCTGTTCCTCCAGAAAATTAACCACCTCAGCTACAGGAGCCTCCATGGGATCCAAGTCCCTTTCCAAGCACAAATGTACCCAGTTCTTCAATATTCCCTTATAGCTGTACCGGGTGCCAGGAGCCCAAGACTCCTCAAGGAGCTCTTCCTGAAAGGTCTGACATCCCTGAAGATCGCCTGACACTTTCCATGCAAGAAGGCTCAAAATTTATGCCTGGACCAGAGGATGTTCTATGTCTTTCAGCAGACACTCCATAGCAGGTAAAAGAAATCGTATGTCGCAAGCGATCTCCAAAGCCAATGGAAACCACGCCTGCGAACCGCAAAACGGAGTTATCACAATAAGACAGCACCCCTCTTGTCTCACTTTCTGAAGGACCCTGCGAATCGTTATAAAAGGAGGGAAAACGTATCCATTCGCCTCTCTCCAGCTCTGAAGGAATGCATTCACCACTAAAGCCCTTAGGTCTGGCATTCAACTGTAGTACTTGTTCAGTTGAGACTCCAGTTTGCTTGCAAACAGATCTATCTCAAGGGGACCCCAACCTTAGAGTAGTTTTCTGAAACAGTCCTCTTCCAGTTTACAATCTTAGTCCCTCAAAAACCATTAACTTTAGTCGGCAGAAACATTTGCCTCTCACTTTTACCCTCTGCAAAGAGAGGTAATGTAAGGGGCACAGGAAAATGGCTTGAATAGAAGAGGACAATAGTCCTAAGAGCCCCTCTAGCTCCCTCAGAGTTAAATAATCCCCAACCAAAAAGTTTCCTATTTCTCTCTGAATCTTGGATATCTTTTGCAATATAAGGAGTAGAAGCACATTCACTGTATCTACTGATAATCCAAAAAATTCTAGTGGATGCGAGGGTATAAGAATAGACTTCTCTTTGTTAATTACAGAACCCAAACTTTCCAGTAGGGACATAACCATGTCTAAATCTTTCAAGACTTGAGAATGGTATTGGGACATGATCAGAATATCGTCCAGGTAAATGCTTATTTGGATACCCTTTTCTCTGAGGAAGGAGATTACAGCTCTCATTACTTTGGTGAAACACCAAGGGGCCAAAGAGAGGCTGAAGGGGAGAGGACAAAGTTGGTAAAGGCATCAGGTGAACTGAAGGTAAGGTTGACAGTCCCCAAAATTGTGAAGTAGGCATCTTTAAGATCCAACTTCACCAACCAGTAGTTTTTTTTCAGAAAAATATCCATTTGAAGATTAATCCTATCCATCTTGGAAGTGTCTGTAAACCAAGAACCTGTTCAATACCCTTAAGTTAATAACTGGTCTCCAACCCCTGTCCTTTTCCTCCACCAGAAAAAAAGTACTTCCGAAGACTCCGCTTTTTAACTCCACTTCTATAATAGCACCTTTTACCAACATGGACTTCACTTCTTCACATGTCTTTTTCCATTCGAATTCTGATCCACCTTCTTATAAAATTGCCCCAATACCCGAGGGGCCACCACTCCGCACTCCTGAGATGTTTGATGTTGGGGGGTGTGGGGGGGGGGGGGGGGGGAAAGAGGGACATCTCGTCTCCTAATAGATTGTTAATCGCAAGGTCTAGAACACGTCTTATCATTTTGGTCCTTAAACGTAATGTCTTAAGTATCAAATACCTGTGTGCAGCAGGGGCGACCCAAATCCATTGTGCAGCATTGGACACCTCTCTTTTATGCTGCGGAGGGCACCACTCCTTTTTGAGGGGCTTAGACCTCCCATCCTTTTATAGGTGCTTAAACCTGCCATCCTCTGAGGTCCTTTGACTTCCCATTACCTTTGAGGGCATGGACCCTTTTTCCAAGATGCTTGGTCTTCCCCTTCTTTTTGCACACCTTATATCCGGAGTCGGAGTCACCCTCTGAGATGGACCATGCTTCATTATCTGAGCCCCGGTTGTGCCTCTTCCTCCTCATTACCTGGCTAATTGTCTCCCTGTAGGAAGCTGGCTCTGTATATACTGTACCAAAATGAGGTATAGTGTGGGCAGAGTCCAGTAGAACCCCAAAGGTAGGCAGAGGAAAAAGCAGATAGCACCTTACTCTCTATTTGTGGTAGTGTGGGCGAGCAGTAAGGCTTTATCAGAGGGTAGTGTTAAGCATTTGTTGTACACACTCAGGCAAGAAATGATGTCACAGACAAAGACTTAACTCAGACCAATTTGATTGTATAAAAATATTTAGTTATATTTATTTTCTAGAACCAAGAAAGCCTGGTACAGGTAAGTGAAAATGATAATTTTCAAGGCAGGTTGAACAATACAAGCAAGCTGAATGAAAATGACTGTTACAGGTTTGTAAATACTTGGAATACAGTTGAAATTACTGTTAATTACTTTTGATTACTTTACAGATTACTTTTTCTACTCAGTGTGATATGCCTAGATATCAAACTGGGACATTTTCTAGAGAAAAGGTAAGAAAAACTGTTTTTAGATATTTACAGTTTTTCAAGTTCTCATATAAAACCAACACCACACTTGCAAAAATGTTCATAAGAAAGCAGTAAATGCAGTCCCATGGGAGTAAATGAGGTTATCGGTTTCAAGTTAAGTACTTGGGTTTGGGAGTTGCTTTTCTGGGGTTAGAACCAGGGTTCCTCCAGGGTCAAGGATGCACTCTAAAAGCACCCTCAGTGGCACTAGGGCGGCCGGGTGCAGAGTGCTAAGGCCCAATGTTATCCAATGTGGGATGGGGGCCTCCGGTTGGTGGCTGCTCACGAGCAGGCCACAAGGTTGTGGGAGCAAAGCTCCTGGTGTTTGGATCAGGGCAAGGGCGATCCGAGTTAGCACTTAAAGTACACCCGCAGGGACCGCTGGGTGCAGGGTGCTGTTTTGGCATTGGGTGCCCCGTTGATTTCAATGGGAGTTGCCGGTTTTGGATTTTGGCTGCAGGCTCAGTCCAGGAAGACTTCTGGGAGGAACCAACATCTGGGCAGGTAAGTTAGAGGGCTCGGGATGTAGGTGCACCTTGAGTTCTCCTCTCCAGGGCGCAGAATGGCTGGATGCAGGGGTGTCTTGAGGTCGGATTTCACCTTTCCGGGCCACTCGCGGTGGGGGAGGGGGCGCTCCATGAAGAGGATACAGGCGAGTCCTTGAGGGGTCAACCCATGGTGGACTCAGACTCTGGAGTGCTGGGGGACCTCGCTGGGACCTGTGGGCTACTTGTATTGGCATCGGATGCAATGGTGGTTCCAGGCGTCAGTTTTCTTTGTCCTCGGCAGGCTCAGAGTCTGTCTTGGGAGTTTCTTTTGAACAGAGCTGCTGTTGACAAGAGATCCGTTCTTTGTTGAAGGCAGTCCGTCCTCCCAGGGGTTCTGGAGATTGCTGGCTGCAGGACAAGCCAACTTTTGGCACAGGATCTCTGGAAACTGCAGACGGGCCATTAGGGCTGAGGTCAAGTCAGCTCTTCTATGCAGTCGCCTCTGCTGGGCGACTTCATTCGTCCTTCTTCGCAGGTTGCGGGAATCTGACTTCTTGGTTCAGGGCTGCTCCCTAAATCCTGAATTCAGGGGGCATTTTAGGGGTCTCGGGGTCAGTAGCTAATGGGCTACTGATCTTCGGGTGACTGCACCCTTGGTGTGCTCACCCCACGTGGGGGAGTGGGCACAATCCCTAATCCTGATTGGAGAGTGCCTGCCATCTGCAAGATGGCAGGCACTTAAGAGTGGGCTTCACCTCGTCTCTCCCGCCTCAGGGGTGGGGTTGGCAGAGGTGGGCACACCTTCTGGGCTGTGTTACTTTTTCCTGTCTGTCTTCCTGCCTAAAAGGAGG
Source organism: Triturus cristatus (assembly GCF_964204655.1). Lineage (NCBI taxonomy): Eukaryota > Metazoa > Chordata > Amphibia > Caudata > Salamandridae > Triturus > Triturus cristatus. Next base: position 849,118,845 of record NC_140594.1, on the reverse strand, counting down.
GGAGACAGGAATGGGGCCTGCTACTGACAGCAGGAGAGGCTAGGGGTCATGTTACAAAGGCGGCAAGGCCTATGAAGCTCCCCTGCCACAAAGGCTATCACTTCAGGGGTCCAGAAACATGTCTCGAGGTGGCAGGCTGGTGTGTACCAGTCGGGGAACCCACCAGAGGATGGTCGTTTATCAGGGGGGCATCTCTAAGATGCCCTCTGTGTGCATTTTTCATTAAATCTCCCACTGGCATCAGTGTGGGTTTAATGTGCTGAGAAGTTAGATACAAAACTTCCCAGTTTTCAGTAAAGCCATTATGGTGCTGTGGAGTTCGTAATGACAAACTCCCAGCACTGTATACTCTTAATGGCATTACTGCACAATGTCTAAGAATTGGTCTAGACACAGTAGAGGTACAGGGCTCATGCACCTGTACCCTCACCACTGGTATAGTGCACCCAGCTAGAGGGGTGGCTGACCTATGACAGGGCAGTGGGTTGTAGGCATGGCACACACGGATGTGTGCCATGTGGCCTCTTCACTTTGTTCTGCATCAAAACACGCAGCTTGCAATGGCAGTGTGTGTGTGTAAAGGTACAGGGCCTGTAAGGGTGGCACAATAAGTGCTGCAGCCCTTGGAGGCCTTACCTGGCCACCGGGCCCTTGGTACCCAGGATACCTTTTACAAGGGACTGACATGTGGCCAGAGAGGTGCCAATTGGGGGTACGAGGTACAGTTTTGGGAAAGAACACAGGCCCTGGGAACCCGATTGACAGGGACCCAGGGCACATCAAGTCAAAGTGCATCAGTAGTGTGGCATAAAGTGTGGGGGGGTTACTGCAACAGAACCCAGCTTCCTACACTCACATACACAGTTAAGCATCTCATGTTGGATTAACCTCTTAATGATTTCTTCATTAATAGTACCCTCAGGGATCATAGGCAAACTCTTCCCTGACTCTGTGTGCAACAATAGAATTTAAATGGGGGCAGTACAAAAGTTTAAAGAATCTAAAAATCCCCCCAAAATGATAAATTGCCAAACTGCCCAAACAAGAATTTAAGTTGGCTCTCAAAGGTCATGTAATTGGGCAAAACCAGGCAAACAGGCATCAAAACGGCCAAATGCTCATGCAACGCCGGGGGACAGCGGACTGACCCTGCAAACAACTGTTAACCCCGACGTGTTACAGTATCCTTCGTGAATGGCAGCATGGAATTCCAATACAATAATGGGCTTCAGCCTAAACCAATATGGGGGTTGTCCACGGGACTAGGGGATATTGCCAGACGCTTTCCACAAATTCCTAATGCCTCGTAAACCCCGCCGCATGCGTCAGAACAGGCTTTTGGGATGAGTGCAGCAGGCCTTTGGAGCAGAGACGGTGCTTTCTTTTAGCGGGACACACAGCAGGTCAAAAGAAACCCGCAGCTCCAAAGTGAGGAAATAGGTCGGAGGTCTCCGCTTACAGAGGCACGACCTCTGACCCACGGCTCAAATATGAAAGAGGGGCACGGCGAGGAAAGAGTTCCCAAGGGGCGTCAGGAGGCCTGGCCCAAAACGAAGCCAATTAATTAGGGAAAAAACACAGCTGAAAACAAATGTAGGAGAGAGCATTTCTAGAAATTAGAAATCAATCGAAAAGGGAAAAACAAGCTTAGAGTAGAACAGGCGATAAAGGCTAAGCAAATCACAATTTAAGCGTAAAAGAAGGAGTGTAAATTGCTACTTGTCTTTGTGAGGAGCAGCATTCAAAAGAGGAAGATTGTTCCATGCATGGACCTTTTATGTGTTGCCATTGTTCTATTCTAGATTGTATTTGTGCTTTGATGTAATGTACGTCTAAGTGCTGCGTGGAGTAGCAATAAAAAGATAAATGCATCATTTTAGCCTCTGGTCTGGTCATGAAATCAGAGACCCCTGCATAGCATGCTATGTGCACAGATCTGATAAACCTGTGATTTATGTCCAGTCCTGAAACATAGAGCCTAGTTTATGAAGTCCGCATAAACCATGTCTACCTCTGTGGGCCATTCTTGTGACTCCTTAAGGTGGACTCTCAGCATATAATTTGTTCCTTTACAGATTTCCTGATCACTCTTCCCCTTTCCGAACTACCACTATGCCCCCACCATTCTCTGCTCTATACAGAAATACAAGAGGGCTTAAAGACATCTGACGTCTGACTAAAAACTGCCAACCTACTTTAATACCCACTGGTACCATTACATTCCTATACTTGTGAAGGAAACCTGTGGAGAGCCATAACATTTCCGCATTTCTGAAGAGTAAGAGGTCTTGGCACTCCTTCCTGGGAGGGTGTTCCCACAGATCAGCTTTCCCTACCTGGGAATGCACCTCAACCAGAAAGAAGGCAAGTCGCTAAAAAAGGAAATTCACATATTCAATACTTAATACCTTCCACTTACATCATCAGTCTAATCAAATTACCACCATGTGGCCAGTATACCTAAGGGGCTAGCATTGTCCCACTTTTGTTCATCTCTCCTACAGGACAACCATCCATTGAATAAACCCCAGCAAGGGAAACTTCTAAGTCAATCTTATACAGAAAGTTCATGAGCACAACACAGCTTAAAGCCATCTAGCTGGCTACGTTTTGCAGTGTCAAAGACACACCTAGATACAGATTAACTCTGCAATTTGACACTTAGAACATAAAAAGCACAACTAAACAAATTCAAAATAACACTAACTCCTGTCTGCGAGATTTTCATAACTGCAAAGTGAACACAGATTTCAAAAGCGCTTTGGAATCATACAAAATTGTGGGAATGCGTTCTACAAATACACGTAACAAAGTTAAATATAGGCACCATTTTTTTTTACTATGGTTCAAAGGTCAATTTCCATGTTATTACCACAGTACAACCTAACTAACGTGAACAAAATTACTAACTACTTCACAGACTGCATCTTACAAAGACTTTAAGAAATGAAAATAACTGGCCTAATGCACAAATGGCCTATTCAATGTGATTTTAACACATTGCACAGACTTAACCCCTTTTGACTTGGATTTAGTTGTATAGCAGCATGGCATAAACCATATATACTGTTGAGCAGAGAATAAAATGCTATGTATTAACCAATGTTGAGGAAGGGCAATTACAATCCAGTTGAAGCTTTGCTGTTTATACAGGTTGTTATCTCATGCTTCTGAGTGGGTGACAGTTTTAGGCAGTCGCATCCTCTGGTTATGAGATTGATTAGGGCCATTGGTGGGCTTGGCATTCTTGACTGTCAGACAATCATGGAGTTCAGTATCTTTGTCTAGGAGAGGTGCACTGACTGATCATGGGTCCTCCTGTCTTTCCGCACAAAAACCCATGCGTCCTTTTAACAGTTGAAGAATGTGAGGCCTGTGCCAAAGTACATCTAGAATCCTCTGCTACTGATGACTTCACAATGGGAAATGTCCACACAAAGTAACTGGGATGATGAAGTGAGTCTCAAAATCGATGACGCTATCAAAATTGAAAGAGCTCCTCATTTTGTAGGTGACTTCAGTATCTATTATGTAGTTGTCAATGTGCGTGTCAACAGTTACGTATGCTTCAAGATCTAAAAGGTCTTCAATGCAGTAGGTGTCCTCAACTCATCAACTTTTTGGGAAGCTGGAGATCCTATTCTCAATATTAACAGAGAATGGCAGGAAAGGAGATGTTCTCTATCATGGAACAATTTTCAACCTTCTACTTAGGGAGGCACTTAGAAGGAACTGCACATTGCAAAGTGGCATGTGTATCTCCCGAAGGAAAGTCTGAGGACTGAAGCTTGTATCAAAACAGCTTTTTGAACAGTCCAACAAGCTTCTCCCTGGATATTTTATGGCATTATGGGTACCCCATATTGTATATATGTAAGGGAGGCACTAAAAACAAAGTGGTGGGGAGATCATTTTAAGAATTTTCCTCTAGAAAGCAAACGGACAGGAAACTATTTTAATTTTTTAAGTAAAATAAAAAACATCCAGTTTAAAGGACCGGAAAGGTCAATGGACACCTTAACATGCCAAGTGAAGACAAGAAGGTTTGAAAACATACTATTTATTTGTTGGAAAAGGCAGAACCTAGTGCTCAAAGATCTTTCCAACAGGTGCCTGAAAAAATAAGTGATGTCTTGACTGTTCATGTTGAGCGTCATCATGCAGTGAATCAGCAGGCTTCCTTTAAGGAGTAGTGTTCAGATATTTTTTAAAGCAGCGACTTGACTCCATTTTCATTAAATTATCTCCATTCTTGTGTTTAAAAAATATACAGAAAAGGTTGTATTTATTAGCACTTGTGAAAGTAGAACATATTCTAATTACAAATAGTTTCTCCTTAAAGGTCAAATACATTAATCCACACACAAGCACACAAACTTAAAAAAATGTTTTACTAAAAGCTTATGCCTCTTGGTGAATGTTCTGGCACTAGACTATCATTGCCCCAGAATGTAGAACCTTGACAACATGCAAATGAGACGGATAGATGTCAAACCCTTCAAAAACGAATTGAATTGACATTTGTGCAACAGAAGTATTTCTGGAGAAGCAACAAACCTTAAAGGTAGGAGACAAATAATTCTTCAGGAACCAGAATTTCACAGGCGTCTTTGTGTGCTTCAATACTGATAACATCATTATTCTGTTAGAAAGAAGAAAATATACATATTTATAAACCGTAGAAAAAATAGGCATGACTAATGTTACCCAAAGAACAAGTTACTTACCTTTGGTAACAATTACTCTATCTAGCTGCAGATTCCTCACCTTTTGAATACTCCTGAGATGATAGACTGGACCCAGAAATGTTCAGGCAGTAGCCCTGCCCACCAGTAGGTGGCATTGTGAGGGTTCGCGCTGATGTTTTGCTCTGGAAGGGATGAACGGAGTCGCATATAGGCACCACTTTTGCGTGCTGACGTCAGCCGCATTCTAGGCTGTCTGCAAGCCGAGGTGCAGATCCCAACAGCGCATTGGTCCTGACCAATGTGCAGATCTCTAGACTTGGGAACTTTTTAGATGAAAAAGAGTCCAGTTTGCAGAACAGGGAAGCAAGAAGTTCAGGGAGGTATTTGCAGTTCGAGTATCCACCAGAAAATTCGTTACCGAAATTAATTATCTTGTTCTTCTGATGGATACTTCTAAGAGCAAATTCTTCATCTCTTGAATAGATACCAAAGAAGTACCTCCCAGGAAGTGGACCTGTGAACTGATTCAAACCAGAAAGTCCTGCAGGACAGAGTGATCAAATTGCCCCTCTTGTCGGACCTGGCAGCCCAAACAGTAGAGCTCTGGGAATGTGCGAAGCGGCGACCATGTAGCAGCCTGACAAATGTCTAGAACAGGTACTCTGTGAGCCATGCAGCGGTAGCAAACTTGGCTCTGGTGGAATGAGCATGCACGCCCTTCGGGATTGTCTCTTAGCCAGTTCGGATTCTGATGAAGGAGAATAATCCTGCGAGAAATGGTCCTTTTCTGCACTGCTCTGGCCGCCTTTGCTCCAGCAGCTCCAACAAAGAGCGGATAGTCCACATGATGTTCCCTGGTACGATCAATACAGGAGCCGAGAGCTCTGGGATCCAGCCAATTGAGTCTCTTCTCCTTAGAGCGGTGAGGTTGAGCGACGAAAGCCAAGAACTTGAAACAGTTACACCACTTTTGGGAGGAAGGCGGCTTGTGTTCTTAATACCAGCTTTTCTGGAACAAATGTTGCTTGAGACGGATTGACAGAAACGGCTTAGAGCTCACTCACCTGCTGTGCCAATATTATGGCAATGAGGAAAACTTCCTTTAGAGTGAGGGGCCGCAAGGGACCGCTATGCAGGACTACAAAGGGAGTACACATAAGGAACATCTCGTAGAGGGACTCTTGGCTGTCAGAATGACATCAACAATTTCGGGAGGAAGGCTAAATGCGGTCAACTGTTGACGTTCAATCTTCAAGCATTGAGATAAAAATTGCACAGGCCTGGTGCAGGACTCTCCCCTGTTACTGCGACCGAAGAGGACAGATGTGCATGCCCAGGAGCTCCAGGTACCACGCTTTTCTTGCCCAACCTGGTGTCAAAACAATGGCTTGGGCCTGGTCAGTCCTCATCTTCCGAACTCAGGAGAGTTAGTAGGGGAAAGGCGTACAGGAGTCAAAAGCTCCAGTCTACGTGGAATGCATCTCTGAGAGACAGCTGTCTTGGGAACTTCGCCGTGAAAAAATGGGGACATTGACGTTCTTGGTGGCGGCAAATAGAGCGAGCCATGTACCTTCCCATTTGCGGCAGATACCCCATGCCACGTCCACATGTAGCTGCAATGCGTGAAAGGCTAGGCATCAGCAGCGGAGTTTGTTTCCCCTGGAGTTAAGAGATCTCGCCAAGTGGTGCGTCACCAAGAAAATACCCTGGGGTTCCAGCCACTTCCAGAGGCGTAGTGCCCTCTAGCACAGGGTCCACAAGTCCACCCATCTATTTGCTGCAGTACCACATGCGGTGTGGTGTTGTTCGTGAACATTTGTACCAAACTCCCTTTGATGGACGGAAGGAAGGCTTTTAACATCAAACAGATGGCATGCAGGTCCAACAGATTGACTTGGAGGTTGGCCTCTGCCAGGGACCAGATGCCTGATTTTAACCTCTTCCAGATAGCCTCCCCAATTCTGGAGTGATTGCACCGATACCACGGTTAGCTATGGGGGGTAAGCAGAGGGGTCTGCCACTAACCCAATCAGGGTCTAGCAGTCATCGCTGAAGGTCTTTGCAGCCTCATCTGAAATATGGATACAATCGGACAGATTACCCTGGTGCTGTGCCCACTGGGACTTCAGATCACACTGCATATGCCATATGATATACTTGACCAGGAGGATGCAGGAGGCCAACGATCTAAGTAGTCTTAGAACCTTCCTTACTGCGATCTAGGAAAGGCTAAAACATCAGGATCACTGCCCAAATGTCAGACACTCCTCTCCGGGGGAAAAGCTTGAAACTGCACCATGTCAGAATAACTCCAATGAAAGGGAGCATCTGCAAAGGAGCCGGGTGTGACTTCTGCATGTTGATGGTGAGCCCCAACGATGAATGGATGTTAGCTGTAGTCTGGAGGTGGGTGATAACTGCTGGGGCGAGCTCGCCTTCATCACCCATTTCTCTAGTTAGGGGTAGAATGGCAACCCAAACCTCCAAAGGTGTACAGCAACCACAGCAATTGCTTTCGTGAACACACGAGGGGCACTTGTGAGGCCAAAGGAAAGCACTGTGAACTGAAGTTGATTTTGCAAAACTGTAAACAGCAGACAGTGTGTGAGCCCGATTTGGTAAAAAGTGTCCTGCAGGCCCCACACTACCAATCTCAAAGGTTGAGGGCCGACAAGACCTAGGCCAGGGTGAGCATCTTGAATTTGTCAGTCTACAGGAAGGTATTGAGTGGGCGACGGTCTAAAATAGGGTGAAGGCCTCCATCCTTCTTTGGTACCAGAAAGCAGCGGGAGTAATAACCAGTTCCTACTTATGATGCCGGCACCATCTCTATGGCCCCTTTGGTCCAAACAGCTTTGACTTCTTGCTGTACGGGGCAGGTGGTCCTCTGTCAGATGCGCTGCAGGGAAGTATAGGTGCAGCAGGCATGGAATGGAAGGATGTAGCCAAACTGGACAATTTGCAGGACCTGCTTCTCTGAAGTGACTGCCTGCAGACTGCTTGCCATCATGGGAGAAAATGCTGGATCCTGCCTCCGATAGGGTGGCTATTTGCATCCAAGGACACACTAAAGGGGTTTTAAGGCTCCAGCAGCTGGAGGAGCAATAGACTGGGCTGAACAATATATCCCTGCTGTCCACATTGTCTTTGGGATCCATGGCTTCAACTACGAAATAGGCATGGGGTTTGCTGGACTTGCTGCATAGGTTGGTGCAGGATAGAAATGAACCCCCCACAATAGCCACAAAGGAGACAAATATGATGGACATGTTGTATTGGGACAGATAGGCCCCAAGAGCAAGTTGTGGCCCTCCACTCTTTAAATCGCTCTTGGGTAGAGTCTTTTTTTGTGTAAAGGCGAGAGCCATCAAACATTTCCACCAGAGAAGATTAGACGTACCCAGAGAAGCAAATGGCCCTCATTGAGGCGCGACGCCTAAGTGCCACACTAGTGCCAATTGCCCTGCCTACGCAGTCAGTAATATCCAGCCAGCATCTGATGGTAAATTTTTCCCAACTGTGGCTGTCATGAAGGACTTGTGTGAGGACAGGATGTTAGCCCTTGGGTACATCAGGTAAAACCTGGGCAATTGTGTCACTAAGTGCATGGGACTAACAGCCAAGCAAACCGCTTGCATTGGCCGAGCTTAAGGAATGGTTGTTGGAGGGTATCATAGGGCCAAATTTCATGATGCACTTAGATTCACGATCCAGTGGAGTAGGAGGGAAAGCATTAGGTTTGACTTTGCTGATGGATGCCTGCATTACCAAACTTTCCAGTGTCCGGTGCTGGGCCCGGAAAACTAGGACATCAGGAGCTATGCAATGCTGCTGAGCTACTCACAAGAGATCTGGAGCATGACTTTGTCCATACCCAAGTAGGGTATCTGTCAAAGTCATTCAGAAAGCCAGAAGAGGCCCAGTATTAAAGGACTACCATGAAGACACTTGTTTTTACATCCATGGTGGGCAATTGGAGGTCAAGTATTTCAGCTGGTCTCCACATCACTACAGCAAAGGAGGTTGTGCTCTCAGTGGCAGGACCAGGGGGAAGACTAGGAATACTAAAGAAGTATCCAAGCCACTAGCATTGTGTATTTCCTCATACCAGTTGTTATCTCTGTATTGGGGCACTAGTTCACCCCAGCATCATAATGGTCATTGTGAGGAAATGGTGTATTATTGTGCAATCGCACCATGTAAATACACTTACCAACCTCCTTAGGAACAGTAGGTTTAATCCCTCTAGCTCAACCCTGTGTTGCTGTTGCTCTGAGCAGCAAGGCTTGCACAAAGGAAATAGTGTAAAGCATTTAAACAGCACCACAACGATTTCAGATGAAGTACATGAGAATCTCAAGAAATACAAAACCAATTTATAAAAATAGATTATATTTTTAAGTAGTTTTAGACACAATGAAAAGATCCACGGAGTGTTCCAGAGATATAGATTTTAGATGAAATGAAATGAAAAAAATATTTAATAAAGCGCACTGTGGCCAAGCGGCTTCCTGGCGCTAGGAGCTAGGACCAACCAATCACAGAAGGGAGTAAGCATAAGTTTAGCAAGAATATGCCTGAGAGAACAAATAAGTTTTTAGTGCTTTGCGAAAGTGGGAGTAGATAGGGATAGATCACATAGAAAGCGGAAGGCTATTCCAGAAACGGGGGACCTGAACAGAAAAACGGGTGCCTCCCGTTCTGGATTTGTGAAAGCAAGGGACCTTGAGAAGGGCCAAAGTAGAAGAGCGATGGGTGCGAGCAGGAGTATGAGAGGAGATAAGAGAACAAATAAAAACCGGGGCAGAACGGGCAAGAGCCAAAAAGCAAGACAACCCAATTTAAAGAGAGACCTATGGGAGACAGGAAGCCAGTGAAGGGACTTAAGCGCTGTGGTAATGTGATGTGTTTTAGGGAGACGAAAAATGAGACGGGCAGCTTGATTCTGGATAGCCTGTAACCGACGGAATTCATAGGCTGGGATGCCCACACACAGGCTATTCCCGTAATCGAGACGAGAAGTGATCAGAGCCATGATAACGATTTTAAGTGCATCTAGAGAAAAAAAACGAGAAATTTTTCGGATAAGCCGAAGAGATAAAAAACAAGAAGAAACAACAGAACTGATTTGGGTGTGCATGGAGAGATCATGACTGAGCTGAATACCCAAAGTTCTGACCAAGGAAACAGGTGTAGGAGGGGAACCAAAAGTGGGGGGCCAGAAAGCGGGGGACCAAGGATTGGATGAGCCGCCCGTCAAGACCAACTCGGTTTTGTCCGGGTTAAGTTTAAGATGATTCGAGCTCATCCAATCGGAAATAAAGACCAAAGTAGAGCGAAATTTAGAAAGAGACAGAGGTGAGGGGGAAAGGTCAAAGACAATCTGGAGGTCATCTGCGTAGTTATACACAGAGACCCCCCAGATCAAGAAGAGAGGTGATGAGAGGGTAGATATAAAGATTGAAAAGAAGGGGGGAAAGAGAAGAGCCTTGGGGGACCCCACAAGGGACCAGACGAGAGGGGGCAGAAAAACCAGATAAGTGAACCGCTTGAGAACGTCCCGAAAGAAAGGACGCAAGCCAGGAAAGGGTAGAGCCCCGAATGCCCGCTGCGCCGACACGGTCGAGAAGGATGGAATGGTTAACCGTGTCAAACGCAGCGGACAAATCAAGGAGGACCAAGGCTTGAGGGAGAGAAGAGTCGGCTTTTGATTTCAACTCATCTAGGACCGCAAGGACCACTGACTCTGTAGAGTGGCCCCGGCGGAAGCCAGCTTGATGAGAAGCAGATAAGCAAGAGGTGACATAACTTTCTAGAATTTTACCAAGATAGGGAAGAAGGGAAATGGGCCTAAAGTTAGAGGGAAGCGAAGAATCCAGGCCAGACTTTAAGAATAGGCAGAACAATGGCAGATTTGAAAGATGAAGGGACTGAGCCAAAAGCAAGAGAGGCATTAAGAAGAGAGAGAGGGGGAGAAGGACAGTTAGTAAATAAAGCTCTCAAAATACGGGCAGGGGCGCAGTCGGCCGGTGAGCCAGACTTAATCTTAATAAGCAAGGAGAGAAATGAATCCAAGGAAATAGGTGGAAAAAAATCAAAAAAAGAAGAGGGCGCCAAAAAGGAAGGAATAGAAGAAAGGGGAGGAACCGAGGGAATATTGGATTTGATCTTAACGATCTTTTCGATGAAAAAGTCGTTAAGAGAAAGACAGAGGTCCTGAGAGGGAATGAGACTGGAATTGACGCGGTCCGAAAGCGCCAGATCGTGAACCAGAGAAAAAATCTCCTTGGATTTATTGGCGGAGAAGACCACTTTCTCAGAAAAATACTTGGTTTTGGCCAAGAGGACGGCATGCTTGTATTCATTTAGGAGGCGTTTATATTGAGCCCGAAGAACGGGGCAATAATTACGTCTCCCATGACGCTCAGAACGTCCCAGATTTAATTTCAGGACTTTGAGATCAGTATTAAACCATTTGTGAGCGTCATAGGGCCGGACGGCCTTCGTTTTTCTGAGTGAGATTTATATAGATTTTACGAAGTGGAGTAAATATGCACTAGGGGCTTCCAAGTAAGTTAGCCTATGCCAATCTGGTATAAGCCAATTCAACATATATATTCGATTTAGTATCAGGGCACTGGCTCTGAGGTCTGATTAGTAGGCCTCAGTGTGCTCCTGAGTAACAAAAAACTCAAAAAAAGAGGCAATTCCTTACCGTCATTTTCCAAAACAGTACCAAGTTGCGTAGGACCGGAGTCCTTCCTTGAGGCAAAGACAATGTGTCAGACAACGATGACAGCACTATCAATGTTCCTTCATCACAAGAAGTAGGCAGTGTCGATGCTCAATGGTTTGGCGCAGGAAGCATTGCCTAGACTGAAGTTGGCACTGAAGCTATTGCGGTACCAGTAATGGGTTCAAAGGTTCTAGCTGGCACCAAAGGTGCCCCCCACAACAGGTTTCCAGAAGGACCTCGCAGTTCCCAGGAGACTGGAGGCATGCTTAAGGGAGAAGGTAGTGTGTCAAAAAGGCACAGCATGGCCTCACAAAATTCTTAGATTTGTTGTGGTGTCACAGATGGACCTGGAAATGTGGTGCGTTCGGAATCAGATCCGAAAGAAATCCAGTATGGAAGCATTGCGCTTTTCTGGAGTTCGAGAGTGGTAGGAAGGATAAGAGTTCCGCTTGGGCTTCTAGTGCTTCTGTTTTGACTTACATGATGACTTCAAACGCAATGAAGATCTCCATTGGGAACAACTTCGGTAGCAAGAACAGGATCTTTCTTTTAACCTCAACTCATCACGGCGTGGAGTCCTCCAGTGGTTGATGACTTATAACTTGACCTTATGGTTCCTGGTGGCCTTCAGATTCATCTTATATGGGGCTCCGCACGTCACTTGAAGAGCAGAACGACACTGGCACAGAGCTGCGTGATGCCACCTACCAGTGTGCAAGAGCACTATTTAAACATTTCTAGATCCAGTCTGACACCTATGGAATTTTCAAAAGGTGAGGAATCTGCGCTAGAAGTATCAAAAGCAGATTTCTCATGTAAACCACTTTTCATAAAGAGCAATATTTCCAGAAATGTTTGCTTTGTTGTTCTAACCTGTCAAATTAGGAACAAAAAGTTTGGACCAAGGGAAAGAGTAACCAAAAAACATTGTCAAGCATAACCATAACTTAATTGAACCCAGTCATACAGGATTGTCAGTGATATGCTATATACTGTTCCCTAATAGGTACAGGGTGTACAGAGTCCACAGTCCCCCAGGGTTTGACAGAGGTTAAAGTTAGATATAACCTTACTCTCTAAAGTGGTAGCTTGGTCGAGCAGTAAGGCAGTATCAGAGGACAGTGTAAAGCATTTGTTGTACACACTCAGTCAGCAAATGGTCTCACACACTCAATAACTGAACTCTAGGCCAATGATTTATATATAAAAAATATATGCTTAATTATTTTAGAACCAACACTTGGGTTTAAAATATACTTTCTCAGCATGAGATGTTTCATATAAATACTTTTGCAAAATGCAATAAACTTTTGTAAACAGTTACAAGTGGTTGCAGTAGGCAACTCTATTTCTTAAACACAACAATCCATTGAGCTCAATGGTAAATTCAGGTTATTTGTAACAGATTACTTTTTAGATTACTTTTGGAATTCCAGGACTGGATCCTAGATTCAGTCCTGGGTCAGTACTCAGAATCAAGTGATGAAAGTCGACTTAATTACTGTAATGATTTTTAAACAATATTTAGCTAATTTAAAAGTTGACACCCAAAACAGGTAAGTAATTACGTTTTCAGATATTATACGATTTCTGAAGAATATTTAAAGATTGCAGAAATCGACACTTAGAAGAAATTTCACAGAAAAACAGTCAATGGTTTCCTATGGAAGAAAATTGAGTTAAAGGTAAGTACAGTTGTAAGTATTTTTCAGAGTCAGTGCTGGGCACCAAGATCCAGCACTGGGACCTCACCTAAGAGCAGGTGAGTAATTTCGTTTTCGTTACTCGGCTGATTTTTGGTGAATATTTTAAGATTTGAAAAGTCCACACTTAGAAGAAATTTCAGGAAAAAGCCAGTCAATGTTACCCTATGAGGAAAATAGAGTTTGCAGTTTAAGGGTAAGTACTCGACTGGCAGAGTTGAGGTTCTGGGCATAGACTCGGGGGTCCCCAGGGTCAGGTAGGTACAGTTGGTTCACCCTCAGCGGCTCTAGGGCGGCCGGGTGCAGAGAGAGTTAGGCCCAATGTTATCCTATGAGGGATAGGGGGGCCTTGTTTGGTGGCTGCTGACTGGCAAGCCACGCGGCTGTGGGAGCTGGGCTCCTGGTCACTTACTCAGGGCAAGTGGGGAAGTAGGAAGGAGTAGAGTTTTCACTGCCAGGGCCACTCAGGCGGCTGGGTGCAGAGTGCTTTTGAGCCTTCGGGCGCTCAATGGATTTCAATGGGAAATCTCCGGTTAGGAAAAAGACTGCAAGCTCGGGGACGAGGACTCTTCAGGTGCCACCACCACTTCGAGAGGTAAGTTGGGTAGTTGGAGGATAGGTAGGTACCCCGGGATTGGGCACAGGGGGCCGTGGGGCGCCGCGTGCAGGGGTGCCTTTAGGTGTCAGGAAATTTTACCCTCTGTTGATCGCGGTTGGGGGGGCACCTGGTTCTGAGGCTGCAGTCTTCTTCAGGAATGTCGAGGGAGGGCCTTGGGTGCCGGACTCGGGGTCACAGTCGCCGTGGGGTCGTCCTCAGGGTCTTTCGGACCCCAGCATCCTTCTTGCCGAAGGTAGTTATCCTGTTCCATGTAGGTCAATTCATCTCTTTACCTCCCTTTTGTAGTCCACCTCATCCTTCTAAAGAAGAGGAGAGACTCCACAGGCTGCATCGAAAAAGAGCGCTGTCGTTCTACCATGACTGCACAAAATTGTTACGGGTGGACGATCTACTCTTCATGGGATTTGTTGGAGCCAAAAAAGGGAAGGCCATGCAGAAAGGAACCTTCTCCCGATGGATTATACTCTGCATTAAGATCTCCTGTGCATTGGCCAAGATGCAACCCCCAGAGGGTTTGCATGCTCATTCCACTTAAACAAAGGCTGTGACCACTGTGTTAGCATGTGGAGTACAGGTCTTGTACGTCTGCCAGCCATCAGGATGGGCCCGCTCCACATATAAGCACTACTGCCTGGACAGTCAGGTCTGTTGCTCGGACCCTTTGCCCATTCTGTTGTACTTGAGTTTCTAGTCTAAATCAAGTTTGCAGACCCACTTCCAGGGAGGTATTGCTTGGGTATCTGTTGTAAGGTATGAATCTGCAGATAGAAGTCTGTCAGATGAACAAGTTGCTAACCTTAGGTAAAGCCGAAGTACCAGTTTGTATTGAAAGAAAGACGTATGGAGGCTGAGATTATAGCGCCTGCAGTTCACTGACCATCTGGGTGACTGGCAACTCCAGCGTACAGAACTGCTGATATTGCGCACTCTTGCTGGTGGCAAACAGATCTAACCAAAGCTCTCCCCACTGCTGAAGCATAAGTTATTACTTGTGTAACGATATATCTGTAAGAGACATTAGTTAGTGATAGATTCCTTACCTTAGAATATCCCCAGGCGTCATACTGGATCCGGAATGTTGGTCAGCAGTACCCGTGCCCGTCGGAAGGTGGCGCCGTGCGGCTCCGCGTCCATCGCTGGCTTCGTATGCGCCGAGATGACGTCACAGAGACTACTTAGGCACCACCCATGCGCGCCGACATCAGTTCTGTACACGACTTTCTGCGCCAGGAACGCAGAGCCATGCAAGAAACTGACCACTGGTGCCATGAATCTAGGGCCCTGAAAGGGATGATCTTAACCCTAGAAATCAGTTTGCAGAATGGGGAGGATGGGTGGGGCGGTAAGGAATCAATCACTAACTAATGGCTCTTACAGATATATCGTTACACAGGTAGTAACTTGTGCATCTGAAAGAGACACGTTAGTGATAGATTCCTTACCTTAGAAGAGATACCCCAGCAATACCAACCCCGGTGGTGGGTCTGCGAACAAGATCACACCAGAAAGTCATGGAGGACAGAACGGCCAAAGAAGCAGTCTCTCCGAACTGGACTCTCAAGGCAATAATGCTTGGTAAACGTGTGAAGCGAGGCCCACGTAGCTGCCTGACAAATGTCCTGCAAGGGAACGCCGCATCCCAAGGCAGTAGTGGCTGCCGCTGCCCTGGTAGAATGAGCACGCAGCCCCACAGGAGGCTCCTTCTTAGCCAAGAGAGTAACATGCTTTGATGCACAGAACGACTGTGAGAAAGTGCCATCTTTCTTGCATGGTACTCCCCCACTTTTTGCTGAATGTACTTTGAGTGTACCCTGGACTCCTGCCAATCAGGTGCCCAGGGCCTATGTTCCTTCCCTAAAAACACAAAACCCAAATTGCCAAACCCTGGCCACATGTCAGCCCCTGGTAAATGGTACCCAAGGTACCCAGGGCCTTGTGACCAGGGAAGGCCTCTAAGGGCTGCAGCACTCATTGTGCCACCCTTAGAGGCCCTGTACCCTTACACACACTGCCCTTGCAGGCTGGGTGGCTGGGTGCAAGACTAAACAGAGTCGACATGGCACACATCCCTGTGTGCCATGCCCATCACCTACACTGCCATGGCATACATCAGCCACCCCTCTAGCTGGGTGCCCTATGCCAATGGTGTGGGCGCAGGAGCCCTGTGTCCCTACAGTACCCAGGTCCATTCCTAGGCACTGTAAGTGCCGTGCTGCCATTTAAGAGTACATGGTGCTGAGAGCTCGTCATACAAGAACTCCACATCACCATAATGGCAACACTGAAGACTGAGAAGTTTGGTATCAAACTTCTCAGCACATTAAACCCACACTGATGCCAGTGTGGGATTTAATGTACCAAGCACCCAGAGGGCATCTTAGAGATGACCCCTAAAACCTAACCTACAATCCACATCTGTTCTGAGGCTGCCTAGGCTGCCACACAGCAGACATGTTGCTGGACCCCTGGGTAGGAGAGCCCCTTCTCTCCTGGGCCCGCAACAATGCACATCCTGGGCGAGGTGCTAAATCTCCTCCCCCAGGATGGGCAGGGGGAAGCTTCAACGGCATGCCGCCTCTGTGAGCTTCCCCAGGCCACTGCAACCCCCCACTCTGACGGGAAGCTTGGCCGGAAACCCCAAATAAGGACAGGGGATGTGGCAGCCTGCCAACCCCACCCCTCAGGTGGGGGAGGCGAGGTGAAGCACATCTCCAGGCTCTTGCCATCTTGAAGATGGGAAGCCCTACCCTATCAGGACTAGGCTACTGCCCCCCTCCCACAGGAGAGAGGCAGGATAGGGGGTGTACCCACCCCAGGACAGGGACCCACTGGTCCCTGCCCTTCACCTACCTGCAACACCCCTAAATCTAGTATTTAGGGGCACCCTGAACCTTCCTTCCCCCAACCACGATCAACAGAGGGTAAGATTTCCTGACACCAAAAGGCACCCCTGCACCCGACGCCCCACGCCCCCCTGTGCCCAATCCCGGGGTACCTACCTATCCTCCAACTACCCAACTTACCTCTCGAAGTGGTGGTGGCACCTGAAGAATCCTCGTCCCCGAATTTGCAGTCTTTCTAAACCGGAGATTCCCCATTGAAATCAATTGAGCGCCCGAAGGCTCAAAAGCACCCTGCACCCAGCCGCCCGAGTGGCCCTGGCAGTGTAACCTCTACACCTATCTACTTCCCCACTTGCCCTGAGTAAGTGACCAGGAGCCCAGCTCCCACAGCCGCGTGGCCTGCTAGTCAGAAGCCACCAACCAAGGCCCCCCCTACCTCTCATAGGATAACATTGGGCCCAACTCTCTCTGCACCCGGCCGCCCTTGTGCCGCTGACGGTGAAACAACTGTACCTACCTGACCCTGGGAGATCTCAGAGTCTATGCCCAGAACCTGAACTCTGCCAGTCGAGTACTTACCTTTAAAACGATAACTCAATTTTCTCCATAGGGTAACACTGACTGGCTTTTCCTGAAATTTCTTCTAAGTGTGGACTTTTCAAAACTTAAAATATTCACCAAAAATCAGCAGAGTAACGAAAACACTCACCTGCTCTTAGGTGAGCTCCCAGTGCAGGATCTTGGTGCCCAGCAATGACTCTGAAAAATACTTACAACTGTACTTACCAGTAACCCAATTTTCTCCCATAGGAAATCATTGACTCTTTTTCTGTGAAATTTCTTTTAAGTGTCAATTTCTGCAATCTTTAAATATTCTTTAAAAATCGTATAATATCTGAAAACGTAATTACTTACCTGTTTTGGATAAAGGTCCCAGTACTGAGTCTAGGCACCCAGTACTGGATTACAAAAGTAACGAAAACATACTATACCTGCAACTTGAATTTTCTGCCATTGGGAATCATTGACTGTTTTCTATGAAATATTTTTTAAGTGTCAACTTTTAAAATAGCAAAATGTTGTCTAAAAAAATCACAGTAATTAAGTCGACTTTTATCACTTGATTCCAAGTACTGACCCAGGACTGAATCTAGGATCCAGTCCTGGAATTCCAAAAGTAATCCTAAAAGTAATCTGTGGCAAATAACTTGAAACTTCCATTGAACTCAATGCATTATTGTGTTTAGAATTGTGTTGCCTATTGCAACCACTTGTAACTTTCTACAAAAGTCAATTGCATATTGCAAAGTATTTATATAAAGCATCTAATTCTGAGAAAGTATATATATATTTTTTTTTTTTATAAAATTTTATTGAACAATAAATCAATTACAAGCATGGGCCTACAACCACCAGGGCCGGCCGCTAGATTCAGAAAGGATTATACAGTTGTTGAGGCAATAGTCGGCTCCCGGGGCCCAGCCCCGTATGTAGCTCTGGATAGTCCTAGGGAAGCAGGATACCTAAGATTAACGTAAATAACAAATAAAAACAAAAGGCGAGGCATAAGGGCAAAAAGTGTGGGTCAGGCTACCTCCGGGGGACTCTACTTCAGACCTTCAAGTAGCTATCAATAGGAAGGAGTACTGATAGGTCGGGGGGGGGGGGGGGGTCACGGGAGAGGAACGTCTATATTCGGTTGTTCCAAAAATCGCAAGGAACCATCAAGGGTCAGGGGGACAAAGCAATATCGGTGTCCTCTAGGGGCGGGGGGGGGGGGGGGGGGGGGGGGGGGAGTACAGATATCCCCACGATACGCGTTCCATTGCCCCCAGATCCTACCCCATGCCCCCGGTTTACCACGAGCCACATACACAGTCTTCTCCCTGAACATGCACCAGTCCATGTTCTCCTTCCATACAGACACGGTGGGAGGCCGCTGGGAACCCCAAAGCTGCGCTATATCTCTCTTGGCAATCATGTTCCCCAGGGCCGCCCACCGAGTCTGAGCCGCGTTATAATCATTGGGCTCCCACACATTCAGGACACAGCGACGCACCTCCGGCAGAAGCGCCACCCCGGTGACCCGGCCCATGACCACATGTACCCGGCGCCAGTATTCCGCCACCTCGCGGCACTCCCAAAGGATATGGAGAAAGGTGGCACTGAGCCCACATCCCCGCTTACAGAGCCCGTCTTCAGAAAATCCCATCGAGACCAAACGGGGACCCGTCACATACACCCGGTGGAGAATCTTTAGCTGGACCAGGCGGAGACGGGCTGGAATGGCCACTTCCTTGGGGGACGACAGTGCGGACTGCCAGTCCTCGTCGTCCAGTTCCACCCCATCCCCTGTCCACGCCTCCCGAAGGCGCACCAAGAGGTCCACCCGATTATTGATAAGTTTTTTATAAATTAAAGAGATAGTACTGTCGGGGACATGACCATCGAGTATGCGGTCCTCGAGAGGCGAAGAAGCCGGGATCTTGGTCCCCGCCCCAAATACCGAGAGCAGGGCATGCCGAACCTGGGCGTAGCGAAAGAACTCCGTTCCCGTAAGTTCGTATTCGCTCTGGAGCGCCGCGAATGTTTTAACCGCACCCTTAATCCATAAGTCTCCCACTCTACTAATACCGATCGTGTCCCAACGGTCAAACCCCTTCGTTGTCCAGAGGCTTCCCAGTCGGTCGGAGGCAAACAGAGGAGTAGCACACGTTAATCGCTCGCTCCAGCCCATGGCTACATTGGCCGCCTTCCAGATCCGCACCGCAATCTTAGTAGGGCCCGTAAGGGTCTGTCCAGCCGATCTGGAGTAAAGTGCCCTGTTATAGTTTCCGCCGGGAAGCAGGAATTTATCCATCCCATACGCCGGATTCAAGCCAGGCGCATACGTGGCATGGTTAATGGCCGATAGCTGTGAGGCCCAATAATACCTGCGAATGTCGGGAAGCGCGATGCCCCCGTCGTACCAGGGGAGAGTAAGCTTCGCCAGTGCGATACGCGCCCGTCCGTCCCACACCAGTCTCCTCTGCAGGCTCTCCACCTCCCGAAAGTAGGACACAGGAATGACATCGAAGGAGTTCTGAAGTGCATAGAGGAATCTGGGAAGGGACAGCATTTTAAACAGTGCTGCCCGACCCAGCGGGGACAAGGGCAGCTTACACCACCGAGCCGTGTCCTCCCTCAAACGCCGAAGTGGAAGCAGGAGATTCTGCTCATAGCGAGCCACCGGGTCCAACGAGACGTATATCCCCAGGTATTTGAAGCCGGACAGAGATAATTGGATCGGGAGCCGCGGCGGCAAGAGAGGAGGGTCACCGGAGATAGGATAGACACAGGATTTAGACCAGTTGATCGTTAGACCCGAATTTCTCCCAAAGGAAGTCAGAACATCAAAGAGAACACTAAGCGACCGCCGCGGCGAGGTGAGATACAGGAGAATATCGTCCGCATACAACGAGACCCGATCCTCGAAGCCCGGGGCCCACCGGATCCCTCTGATCGAGGGCTCCCAGCGGAGCCAAGCAGCGAGCGGCTCCAGGGCAAGAGCAAAGAGCAGAGGAGACAACGGGCACCCCTGCCTCGTACCCCTACCGAGAGCGAAGGGCTGAGAGACCCGCCCATTAACCACCACCTGAGCCATGGGTCCCGTGTAAAGAAGCTTCACCCAGCCAAGAAATCCTTCCCCAAAGCCGAATTTGGTCAAGACAGCCCAAAGGAATGGCCACTCGATGGTGTCAAAGGCCATCGTGGCGTCTAAAGAAACCAGCACGGCTGGTTCGGAGAGATACTCCGCCCTGGCGAGGGCGCCGTGAAGACGCCGCAAGTTAAGAGCGGTGTTACGATGAGGGATGAAGCCGCATTGATCAGGATGAATCAGATCGCAGATGACGCTCAACAAACGATTGGCAAGGACTTTGGCCAGGATTTTAGGCTCTGCGTTTAGCAGTGAAATAGGCCTGTATGAGGCACAGCGGTCTCGTGGCTTACCGTCCTTGGGGATCACGACTATCGTAGCCAGACGCTGGTCGTCAGGAAGGGAACCTGCCTCAAGGGACTCTTGAAACATACGACGGAGGAAGGGCGCGAGTTTATCCGGGCGCAACTTATATAATTCAATAGGCAGACCGTTGGGACCCATCGCCTTGCCCGAACGAAGGGACCGAATCGCCGTTGCTATTTCATCTACAGACAAGGGAGCGTCCAGCTGCTCACGGTCATCGACGGACAGGCAAGGCAAAGCAATATCCCTAAGCAGAAGGCGAGAGTCTTCTTCATCCCTATCAGTCACCGGGGAGTACACGGCCCGGAGGTGGTCAGCGAAACATTCCACAATCTCACCAGGCTCAGTCACACACACTCCATCCGAGACACGCAGCTCCGGGACCACACGATTAACTCTCTCCTTCTTATCCAGCCACGCAATCAACTTTCCCGCCTTGTCCCCGGCATCATACAGTCGACCCTGCTGCTCCCTATACATCGTTTTGGCCGCGTCAGTGACAAGAGACCTGTACTCAAACTGTTTCAGGCTGAGGGCATGTAGCCCGTCCGGAGTGACACCAGTCTCCAAGGCCGACTCCAGCCCCGAGATGTCAGTCTCCAGCTTCACCACTGCCTCACTCTTGAGCTTCTTAGCCACCACTATCTGGGAGAGGGCGTGTCCGCGGATTACGGTTTTAAAGGCTTCCCACAGGGACCTTGCGGACGACACCGACCCCTCGTTTTCAAGGAAGTATTGGTCCATAGCCTTGACCAGGCTGTCGCGAGTCGTAGACCGCGACTCAGTGTCAAAGAGCAGCCACAGCGGGGAATGGTCGGAGATACCCCGTGCCAGGTGCCTAACCTCTCGAATCCGACCAGTCTGCGCCGCGGGCATAAGGAAATAGTCTAACCTAGAAAGACTCCCATGTGCCCCAGAGTGAAAGGTGTACTGACATTGGGTCGGATGCATTAATCTCCAACTATCTACCAGGCCGAAGGTCTCCAACAGTCCACCAAGCCATGCCTGGGCAGCGGGGAGGGCCCTGGGTGGGTGACTATCCATGTCACCCGAAACCACCGAATTAAAGTCCCCGCCCATAAGCAAAAGACTATCCGGAAGTTCAAGCAGCATTCGACCCAGGTCCGTGAAGGTGGAGTTCTGGAGGCCCGGGGGGGCGTAAACTGAGACCAGGGAAAGGGGAAAGGGGCTGCCCCTCCCACCTCCCAGTCAGACACACATAGCGCCCTCTGTCATCCGAGACTACCCTAGTGATATCCAACGGAAGTGAGGATCGCAGGAGAATGCTCACCCCCCTAGAACCAGTTGTAAAACCAGAATGGGCCACGAGGCGGTATCCCCCCCTGTTCATTGCATGACAAACATTACCAACCAGATGCGTCTCCTGGAGAAACACCACATCAGGAGTCAAACGACGCAAATACTGTAGTACTACACCCAGTTTGATACGGTCCCCCAACCCATTGACGTTCCATGACATCAGTCTCAACCCGTCCCCCCCCATCCCCTCCGATAGATCAAAGGCCCCCCAGTCAGTAGCACAGTTCCCAAGTCTGGACAAAAATCAATACCTCGCCCTGCAAACAAAAAACACACAGCAAAACAACCCCTCCTTCCCCCCAACCCCTCCCCAAATCCAACTCCCCCCACCCTGCACCCCTGCGGGCCAAAAAACCCCCCCAACTTGCAGTGTGCCTGTCGCCCTACTAACCCCATTCTACGAAAAGACCCCGGAGGAGGAAAGGGACCCGTCCCCGCCCGCCCCCCACACTGGTCCTAGTGAGACAAAATAAACAAAAGAAGTAAGACCCAGCTGAACAGTGCAAAATGGCAAAATCAAGGACCAAAAGTCACTCCAAAGGGGACCCGTCCCCCTCGGCGCCCGCAGAGGGCCCGGGACGGCCACCTCTGTCCGGCAGCGAGTCCAGCCAGCCACTCACGGCCACAGGAGAGTCAAAAAAGGCAGTCCGATCCTCATGTTCCACTCGGAGTTTTGCAGGGTAGAGCATAGAGTACTTGAGGCCCAGTTCACGGAGACGACGCTTCACCCTCTGGAATCCCATCCGCTGTTTCTGGACAAGTTGGGTAAAGTCCGGATAAAAGTTAATGGATGAGTTCTCATGACGAACCGGGCCGTGAACCCGTGAGGCCTGCAGAATCGCATCTCGGTCTCTATAGTGGAACAGTTTGGCCACGATAGGCCTCGGGGGGGCCCCCGGCCGTGGCCGACCGCCCGGAACTCGATGGGCCCGCTCAACGGCAAAGAACTTACTTAGGCCTGCCGGGGTCAACTGTTGGAGGATGAGTTCCTCGACCAGGAGGTCAACCGGGCGGTTATCGGAGGACTCCGGTACGCCTATGACACGGATATTGTTGCGTCGGGCCCGTCCCTCGAAGTCCTCCAGCCGCCGGCCCATCTGATCGTTGACCGCCTTGATGTCACCCAGCGCGGCCTGCAGGTCCGACACATCCGCACCAAGGGTGGAGGTCCGCGCATCCAGAGCCTGGACCCTCTCGTTAGTGTTGGAGAGATCTGCCCGAATTAAGGTGACATCGATGGCCACCGTGTCGATTTTACGGGCCAGGGCCTCGTATTGCGTGGCGATGGTTTCCCTGATGCCCTCAATGGCGCCCATGATGTCCTGCAGGGAAAGCTCCGGAGTGACGGTCGTGCCACCACCGGCGGCGTCCGGGGGGGGGGGCGGTCGCTCCAGGCGACCCTCTGCTCTGAGTGTAGCGGTCCATGATGTTGGCCTGGACCGGTCCCCCGCGGAGGGAGGCCTTAGTCTTACGCCCCTCGGGGCCCCCCTTGCCCCCCATGTGGTCACGGACCCCGAAGGGGACCGCCGATCAAGAGTCGTAGGGGCAACGGCACCGCAGACCAGCGCCTCACCAGAGACCACAATATAGCGGTGCGGGGGGACCCAGGGCGATGGGCACACTAGTGGCAGGTGGAGACAAAGCCTCGCGCAGAGGCCAAGGAAACACCCCGCCACATCAAGAGCGTTCGCCGGCCAGCCCCCCGAAGTCCGAAAGTGAAACCGAAAGTGGTAGAGCGGCCACTGGCACCGCACTGCAGCCGCTGTTGTTCAATTACGACACGGCTCCACGGGTCACCCTCGTCCCGGGCACCTCCGTCGGGTGGGTCCCAAAAGTTCGAACAACGACCACTCAGGATTCCCAGGTCCGATTCGAGTTCTGAAAAGAGATACGTGCTCAGCCGGTCTTCATCTGCCAGATTCCATAAACCACATCAGGATATTCTCAGGATAAATTCCGAGGAGCAGCAAGGGTCCGGGGAGCCCTGTGCTCACGCGACCATCTTGGATGCGCGCTAGGCTCCTCCTGATTATTTTAATACCTGTTGTTGGTTCTAAAATAAAACAAGTATATATATATATATATATATACATATACATATATATATATACATATACATATATATATACATATATATACACATACACATACACATACATATATATATACACATACACATACACATACATATATATATATATATACATATACACACACACAAGCTCAATTTCCTCCTGCTTGCTGAAGAAATACCGCACTCGGGGGGGGGGGGACATTAAAACAAACGCGTTTCGGCGTAGGCCTTCTTCGGTGTTCATGACACATCGAAGGAGGCATGTTTAAGAAGCTGTCATAGTGCTTCAAAATAAAGAAAGGACCAACATTTCAAACATAATAGGCCTGTAAGATATACCAATCTTAAGACCTAACGTTCATTGATCTGATCGTGCTTTCCCGTTCGGTGCCTTGCTGACATACATCTGGCAATCCATCCATGTGCTGTTTCCTTATGTATTCTGATATATTTTTGTATCCCGGTATTAATGAGTCTATGTCGGTATTTCAAAAAATGTGAAGTGTGTTGATATTATTAGTGCTTTATGAAGGGACGAAAGCCGATACACGGCTAGATTTATGAATTATGTAGTTATAGTTAGGACCCCTTTTCCATAGGAAATCCGCAACATTCTATTTTGAATAACTTTGGCGCCGGTCGACGAATCCTCGCGAATTTCTCAAAATAGGTGGGGCGCTACGCTCCGCTCCTACCCTGAAAGTCTCGGGGGGATTCGTCATGCGGGGGCTGAGATAAAAGGGGGGTCCCAAAACGCGTTTTTCCCATGCATTTTTCCATAGGACCTTTAGACAGGGCTACAGCCCGAACGGCTGAACAGAATTACTAGAAATTTGGCAGAGAGGTAGTCCTCAGGTCAAGGAAGTGCCTTTTGTAGGTTTGGTGTAAATCTGTTCAGTAGATTCTGAGAAAATAGCCTTTAAATCAATATATATATCTGAGCCAGCTTACGGTACGCTTACCGTAAGCTTACCGTACGCGTACGGTGGCGTGCGCGAGCGCGATTCTGATTGGCTGTTACATCTAAGTAAACATTCGAATCGGTCGAAACCAGGAAGCGGCGGCCGCCATTTTCTCTCTCGCACTCTGAGGGGGGGGCTGTAAATAAAGGCAAAAAACATATAAAGGGGCTGTTTAGACAGCGCCCATGCACATAGCCATGTTAGTTGAGTCCTCAAAGGCCAAAAACGGTACATTTTTATTTTTTGAAAATTTCGCCGATTACGCTTACCGTACGCGTACGGTGCGCTTACGGTAAAAATTTTAATAAAAAAAAAAAAACTGTGCATGGCATATTATTGTCATCACTTACAAATTAAATTTAACAGATTACCTATCACAAGGAAGCGCATAATATGTCCTCCATGTGCGCACGGTGCGTAACGTGGGCACGCGGTGCGCGTAGCGCACTGCGTGCCCACCTTGCGTGTACGGCACTAACTGCGTAAAGTGGGCGCGCGGTGCGCGAAGCGCACCGCGTGCTCACCGTGCACGGTGCAGTTCGTGCACGGAACGAACTGCGTTAAGTGGGCGTGCACGCCACGAATGGCGTAAAGTAACTTAGCATTTAAAAAACCGTACAAATTCACTGAAAAAACCATAGGTTTCACACAAGTTATAGTTAGGAATTAGCAGTTAAAAAACCTTGCAAATTCACTGAAAAAACCATAGGTTTCAGACATGTTATAGTTAGCGGAAATTTTACTGATAAAAAACCAATGAAATTCCCCCGTTATAGTTAGTGCAGGCAACTATAACTCACGCGACCGCAATCTTCTGCTGATGACATATGTGTCTTTATGAAAAAAAAATATTTCTAATATATGTATAGCTAAAAATTTATGGAAGAAGACATGGGCAAATAAGTGTCTAAATACAGTATTAGCATCAGCAGAAGATTGCGGTCGCGTGAGTTATAGTTGCCTGCACTAACTATAACGGGGGAATTTCATTGGTTTTTTTATCAGTAAAATTTCCGCTAACTATAACATGTCTGAAACCTATGGTTTTTTCAGTGAATATATATATATATATATACACATAAACCATTGGCCTACAGTTCAGTTATTGAGTGTGTGAGACCATTTGCTGGCTGAGTGTGTGCAACAAATGCTTTACACTGTCCTCGGATACTGCCTTACTGCTCGGTCAAGCTACCACTTTAGAGAGTAAGATTATATCTAACTTTAGCCTCTGCCAAACCTCTGGGGACTGTGGACTCTGTACACCCTGTACCTATTTGGGAACAGTATATACAGAGCCACTTTCTCACAAAGACCCACCGAGAGATGGTTTGTTTGTACATGGCCCGTCCTTTTTTGGCGCCCACGTAGCAAACAAAAAGCTGGTCATCCACGCGGCACTGCTGTGTGCGCTTCAGATAGAACGAGAGCACACGTTTTGGGTCCAGACAGTGGAGCCTCTCTTCCTCTTTTGAAGGATGCGGAGGCGGAAAGAAGGGCAAAGTGATGGTCTACCTGATGTGACAACCTTTGGCAAGAAAGAAGGACGAGTCCTTAAAACCACCTTCTGCGGATGAACAGAAAGAAAAGGAGGTTTAGAAGAAAGAGCCTGGAGCTCACTCACTCTTCTGGCAGAGGTGATAGCTACCAGGAAAGCAGTCTTGAGAGTGAAGACATAAGGGACAGTTATGAAGGGGTTCAAAGGGAGCGCACATCAGATATGTCAAGACAACATTTAAGTCACATTGAGGCATTATGAAAGGCACAGGAGGAAACGTGTGTGTAATGCCTTTCAGGAAGCGATTAACAACTGTGGACTTAAAAAGAGAAGGCTGATCTGGAAGCTGTAGAAATGGCCGAAAGATAACCTTTGATAGTGCCCAGAGCAGAGCCCTGCTGGGCCAAAGAGAGAAGGATCAGAAGGACCCCGGAAAGAGGGGCAGAAAGGGGGTCCACAGCCTTTGCTGTGAACCATGCCACAAATTTGTTCCACCTGAAGGCGTATACCGTTTTAGTGGAGGGACGCCTGGCTGCCAGAATGACATCCCAGACTTCGGGAGGAAGGTCGACAGCTGTCAACTGTCGCCGCTCGATCTCCACACATGGAGGTGGAGGCTGGACAGGTTCGGGTGGAGGACCGTCCCCTGCTGCTGCGACAGAAGATCCTCCCGAAGAGGCAGTCGAATCGGGGGATCGATTGCCATGCTGAGTAGATTGGGATACCAGTATCTTCGTGCCCAATCCGGAGTCACAAGGATGACTTGGGCCCGGTCGCGCTGAATCTTCTTCTGCACTCTGGGCAGAAGTGATATAGGTGGAAAGGCGTACAACAGACCGCAGTTCCACTCGCGACGAAAAGCGTCGACGAGTGAGTGCCGCCTTGGAAATTCCAACACGCAGAACTGATGACATTGTGCGTTCTCTTCGGTGGCAAATAGATCTAACCAATGCTCTCCCCACTGCAGAAAGAGACCTTGCGCCACGTCCAAGTTCAGATGCCATTCGTGATCCATCATGCACCGTTAGTCCGCCCTGGCATTCAGAGAACCTGCCAGGTGTTGAACAACCAAGGTAATACCTTGATGTTCCAGCCATGTCCAGAGGCGAAGAGCCTCCTGACATAGGGTCCACGACCCCACCCCGCCCTGTTTGTTGCAGTACCACATGGCGGTTGTGTTGTCCTTGAACACCTGCACTACACTTTCCCGGACTGAGGGAAGGAAGGGGTGCTTCTGACGAAAACTTTCCGGAACCAGTCTGACGCCTAGGGATATTCTAAGATGAGGAATCTATCACTAACGTGTCTCTTTCAGATATGGGGAAGACTGGAACCCCTGATCTGCGCAGAAGAGCTGCGACCACCGCCATCACTTTTGTGAACACCCGAGGGGCACGGGTAAGGCCGAAGGGGAGCACGGCAAACTGAAAATGCTCTTGGCCTACCGTGAACCGCAAGTAACGTCGGTGGACCGGCAGGATGGGGATAGGAAAATATGCGTCCTGCAAGTCCAACGCTACCATCCAGTCTCCTGAGCCAGAGTCAACAT
Source organism: Triturus cristatus (assembly GCF_964204655.1). Taxonomy (NCBI): domain Eukaryota; kingdom Metazoa; phylum Chordata; class Amphibia; order Caudata; family Salamandridae; genus Triturus; species Triturus cristatus. Next base: position 849,090,850 of record NC_140594.1, on the reverse strand, counting down.
CTTGAACTTCTCCTTCCGGAGGAAGCGGTTGACGTTCCTGAGGTCCAAGATGGGGCGCAGGCCCCCTTTCTCCTTCTTCGGGAACAGAAAGTAGAGGGAATAACAACCACATCCTACTTCTGACCCAGGAACGTGCTCGATGGCCCCCTTGGCCAAGAGGGCCGTGACTTCCTGCTGGAGAAGCGCAAAATGGTCCCCTGACATGCGGTGGAACTGAGGTGGCATGGCTGGAGGGCCAGACTCGAAGGGGAGGGAGTAGCCCCTTCGGACGATTTGCAGCACCCACCTGTCCGAGGTAACAGAACGCCAGTAGGGGAGGTGATGGCGAATCCTGCCGCCCACCAGCGTGGGGTGTGCCCCAAAGACGGACTAGGAAGGCTTCGAGGCAGATGCTGCGGGAGCGGAGGTGGACTGACCCGCATGCTGGCCCCCTGTCCCGCAGCGGCATGAACCACGTCCGCAGCAGCGCTGAGGTTGGTCCTGCCCAGGCTTCTGGCTAAACGAATGTGTCTGGCGCCCCTTACATGGCCACGAAAGGAACAAAAAGCAGACGTGGCTGGGCGCGTGATGGAGAGACCCAAGGACTTGGCAGTAGCCCAGGAGTCCTTAAAACGCTCCAGCCCACTATCTGCCTTATCACCAAACAGGCGAGTACCATCAAAGGGGATGTCCATAAGAGAACATCCCCTGAAAACACAGTGGACCGCAACCAGGCGTGGCAACGGAGGGCCACTGTTGTGGAAAACGCCCTACCCAGTGAGTCCGCGGTGTTCAGTCCACACTTGATGGCGAACGTTGCTGCATCTTTCCCCTCAGCAACAGCTTAGGAAAGCACTGTCCGGACCTCCTCCGGACACAGAGGCAGCACCTGCGCAACCGTGTCCCACATAGCGTGGGAGTAGCGGCCCAAGAGTTATGCGGTCTTCACCAAACGCAGCCCCAAGCTGGCAATAGAAAACAGTTTCTTGCCGAACTGTTCCACCTTCTTAGATTCCTAATCCAGCGGGGCGGTTGGGAATGCGCTTTGGGAAGTGGAGGCCTGGATGACCAGGCTCTCCGGACTTGGGTGGGTTGTTAAAAAAATCAGGGTCACCCAGGGCCGGGCGATGACGCCTGGCTACGTTTTTATCCATTGCTGGTTAACGCCTCATTGAATGACAGCAGGGGCTCCATAGAGCTTGCCGCCGGCTGAAGTATTTCAGTGAGGAGATTAGTTTTGAGGGTCACCGTAGGCAGATCAAGGGCCTCAGCTGCTCTACGGAGCACCATAGTGTATGTGGCGCCCTCCTCCATAACCAAAGCAGGAGGGGAAAGAAAACCAGGTTTAGAGGAGAGGTCAAGGCCACCTGCATCCTCCAACTCTTCTGTCCATTCCTGTTCGGACCCACACTGCCAAGCGAGAGGGTCCTTCGACCCCTCCCAGTCTTCCCCGTCCTCCACTGCCTGTGGAACAGGCTGCGGCGGCTGGGGAGGGACAGGGGAATAAAAAGGGTCGAACGGCGCCGGTCCGGCTCCGTGTCCCAATTAGGGTCCCAACTAGCGACAAATTTGTCCAGGAAACCGGGCAAGGGCGGTGGTGGAACGAACGGAACCCACTGCGGTGCCGGGAACGGTGCCGTGGGCATGGCCAGAGCTGCCAGCGGAAGACCTTGCGGCAAGGGAGGGCCCTTGGCTGGGACCGCAGGGCCCGAAGGCTCGCCGGCGGGAGCCCTAGGCCTGAAAAGGCGGTCCATGGCAGCAAGGATAGCTTGCACCTGGGCAGGAGTCGCCGACGGACCCGGATAAGGTGGGTAGGCCGCGGGACTCACAGGCTCCAAAGGAGCCGCGGGGGAGGTACCTGCAGCACCCTTGCCCGGAGACCGACGGGGGGACGTCTGAGAGCAACAACGCTTCTTCAACTACTTCTTATGACGTCTCTTACCCAATTCAGAGTGTGTAGACTTCGACCCCGAGGAGCGATGATGATGGCTCCGCGGTCGGTCCCTCGATGGATCCCGGAACCTTGAACGGCGCGGAGACGACTGCCGGGCCGCCAGCAGCTTACGGGACCACTCCCGTAAGGCTTTCGGAGCCATGGCCAGACAGTCGGAACATGACCGGGAGTCATGGTCGCGCTACAAACAGTAGAGACAAACGCCATGGGGGTTGGCCACCGACATCGAACGGCGACAGGCCCCGCAGGATTTAAACTCAGACATCCCTACGTGGCACCAGGAGTCAAAGACTCAAAATTGAAAGACAAATAGTCTCAAAAGTTAGTCAAAAAGTGAAAAGGGTACGTGCTCTAACCGGATCTGCGCTTGCTGGCGCGGAAAAAGAAAGAACGGACGTCAGCGCGCATGGGTGGCGGCTAAGTAGTCTGTGACGTCATCTCGGCATATAACACGCCAGCGATGGACGCGGAGCCGCACGATGCCACCTTCCGACTCGCAGAGGTACTGCTAACAAAAACTTTACGGACCCAGTCTGACGCCTGGGGATATTCTAAGGTAAGGAATCTATCACTAACATGTCTTTCAGATCGAGACCTTGCACCACCTCCGGTAGGAGACGCCACTCGTGATCCGCAAGGCATCTTTGGCTGCGTTCGTCCGATCTGGTGTTCAGAGAGCCCATCAGTTGTAGAACCACCTGGGAAATGCCCTGTCGTTCCAGCCATGCCCAAAGACATAGGGCTTAACAGAGGGTCCATGACCCCACTGTTTGTTGGAGTACCACATGGCGGTGTAGTCTGAACACCTGCACTGCCCTTCCCTTGATGAGGGGATGTGAGAAAGTGGCATCTTTCTTGCACGGCATGCCCCCACTTTTTGCTGAATTGCTGATGTACATTGAGTGTGCCCTGGGCTCCTGCCAATCAGGTGCCCAGGGCCTGTGTTCCTTCCCTAAAACCGCATGAAGCCTAAAACCCAATTGGCATCTCTGGCCACATGTCAGCCCCTGGTAAATGGTACTCTAGGTACCCAGGGCCCTGTGACCAGAGAAGGCCCCTAAGGGCTGCAGCACGTATTGTGCCACCCTTAGAGGCCCTGTACCCTGACACACACACACACACACTGCCTTTGCAGGCTGAGTGTCTTGGTGCAGAACAAAACAGAGTCGACATGGCACACATCCCTGTGAGCCCTGCCCACAAACACACTGCCCTGGGATACCTCAGTCACCCCTCTAGCTGGGTGCACTATACCAGTGGTGAGGGTACAGGTGCATGAGCCCTGTCCCCCCCCTACAGTACCCAGGGCCATTCCTGGGCACTGTAAGTGCAGTGCTGCCATTAAGAGTATATGGTGCTGGGAGGTCGTCATCACGAACTCCACAGCACCATGATGGCTACACTGAAGACTGAGAAGTTTGGTATCAAACTTCTCAGCACATTAAACCCACACTGATGCCAGTGTGGGATTTAATGTAAAATGCACGACAGAGGGCAACTTAGAGTTGCCCCCTGAACGGAACCTACAATCCACGTCCTGTCTGAGAGGCTGCCACCCAGCAGACATGTTGCTTGACCCCTGGGTAGAGAGCCATCCGCTCTCCTGGGCCTGCAACAATGCACGTCCTTGGCGAAGTGCTAGGTCTCCTCCCCCAGGATGGACAGGGGGAAGCTTCAAAGGCATGCCGCCTTTGTGAGCCTCCCCAGACCACTTGCTGTACTCAACAACTGGTCCCCGCCGGTTCTAGCTCCTACTCTGACGGGAAGACTGGCGATAAAGCCCAAGTGAGGAAAGGGGGTGTGCCAGCCTCTGCCAACCCCACCCCTCAGGTGGGGGAGGCGAGGTGAAGCACATCTCCGGGATCTCGCCATCTTGAAGATGGGGAGCCCTGCCCAATCAGGACCAGGCTCCTGCCCCCCTCCCACTGGAGAGTGGCAGGATAGGGGGTGTTGTACCCACCCCAGGGAAGGGACCCATTGGTCCCTGACCTCTACCTACCTGTAACGCCCCTAAATCTAGTATTTAGGGGCACCCTTAACCTTCCTTCCTCAAATCCCGAATCCGAAACAGGCAAGAAGAACAAGCAGCTGCTAACAAGAGGACGACACCAACTGACGTGGCCCCAGCCCTACAGGCCTGTCGACCCTCGAACCTGCTCCTGCTAAAACCCGGCGTCTCCAGTGGTCAGCAACCTCGAAAACTCCGGAGGTCCTGGCTGCCTTGTGACTCTAAAAGACTGGGACTCCCACGAGCAGTGGTTCTGCTAAAAGCAAGTAACAAACCCCTGGTGCCAGCCAGGAACCGCGACTCCTGCACACTCTACACTCGCCAAGCCCGGCCTGTGCCTGAGTGAACAAAGACCCCGAGGATGTCTCCCTGACAACTGTGACCAAGAATCCAGCACCCAAGGACCCCCTCCTCGACGCTCCAGATGATGCCTGCAGCCTCAGAACCAGGAACCCCTCCAACCAAGACCAGCAGAGGGTCAGATTTCCCGACGCCAAAAGGCATCCCTGCACCCGGCGCCCTGCGGCCCCCTGTGCCCAACTCCTGAGTGCCTACCTAACCTACAGCTTCCCAACTTACCTCTCGAAGTGGTGGTCGCACCTGAAGAATCTCGTCCCCGAGCTTGCAGCCTTTGTTCATCTGGTAACTTCTCCATTGCAATACATTGAGCGCATATGCATGCAGGAGACGCATATTGAAGGGTCCCAGAGCCAGCTGTTCAATACACTAGGGTATAAACTGGTGTGTGCTACTTCATAAGGTGTTAAAATTCGGGGGGTTGCTATTCTGGCTAAAGGGAGTGGATTGGTGTTTAACAATTCTAAAACTGATGAGTTTTGCCGTTGGGCTATCACCGAATGCAGTTATCAAACAGGGCAAAAAATGACAATTTGTGCTATTTATGGGAGCAATACAGATCACCCCGGGGTTTTCAATGAGATCTCTAACGAACTATCACACTGGCCTCTTCCGGTTTTGGTCTGTGGGGACTTCAATATAAACCTCCCGATCAACTGGTCCTTAAATGATGACTGGGTCTATAAAGGACGTAAACCTAAAGTATTCCGCTCTCTTAAAGATCTGTGTCTTGTACATGGACTTGTGGATAGCTGGCAGACTTCAAATATTAACACCGGTGACCTTGGCTATACCTTTTATTCAAATCCACACCGCACGCATTCCAGAATCGACTATATTTTACTCTCAAATTCACTAATCAGGAATTCCCAAACTGTTAAATTGCCCCGGGTACTATCGGACCACAACCCCCTTTTTCTGCACACTGACTATTAGGCTAGCTAAATCAGAGCCTACTCTGTGGTCATTTGAAAAAGCATTACTGAACGACCCTCAGTATTGTATCCACACGAAAGACTGGATACCCAAGTTCCTAGCAGAAAACATTAATAGTACATCAATAGAGGTTGTTTGGGATACGTTGAAAGCAGGGGTCTGGGGTGAGACTATGTCATATTCACTCAGAGCAAACAGACGAGAGAAAGAAGAGTTACGGAGGCTGCAGGATGAGCTTATGTTAGCAGAAGTAGGACTCCGTGTCACTAGCAATATAGACCCAACTGGGGATATCTCTAGTACCTTAGCCCAAGTAGCAGTTGCCAAGGCAGCAATCACTAATATGTTTTCAGATAAGGCAATCCGGAAAGCCACGGCACGAAAATAAATAATATATGAAGTCAATGAGCAAGTGGGCCATCAATTGGCGATGCAATTGCGACAACAGGTCAATGCTAATCTAATAAGGGAGATTGTAGACCCAGTGGAAGGCCAGTTAAAAGACCCAGAGCTGATTAAGCAAGGATTTTGGAGGTTCTAAAAAAAACTATATACGGACAACGGCAATGGAGACACCACAGAAATAGAAAGATACTTAGTAGATTTGTGAAGTCGTAAAGCTTGAGGTAAACACACAGCTGGCTCTAGAGGAAACTCCGAACATGGAAGAGGTATTGACCGCAGTCAAGAGCCTCCCTAAAGGAAAGGCAACAGGTCTGGACAGTATCCCTTCGGAGTTCTATGGCACATTTATAGACGAAATTAAACACATATTTAGGGATTTGATTATTCATATTTTCACCGGGGGGGAACCTCCCAGTTACTGGTCCAGGGCCAAAATTGCGATTTTCGCCAAAAAGGGGAAACCCCCAGAACATTTAGGATCATATCGTCCAATAACCCTTATAAATGCTGACTCTAAAATATACTCCAAAATCTTGTTATCGTCAAAAGCCAGCACGGTTTTGTTCCTGGAAGGTCAACGATAAATCATATCCAGAGGGTTATTACACTTTTAGACGGAACAGAAACTACAGGAGACCCTATGGCCCTGATCCTTCTGGATGCAGAGAAGGCCTTTGATAGGGTCTCCTGGCAGTTTCTCTGGAAAGCAATGGCAATGATGGGATTTCGAATAAAGTTTATTCAGGCTATACAAAAAATGTATAATAATCCTAGGGCTGTTGTATCTGTCAATGGAAGTCTAACTAAGGAAATCGCCGTCTCCAGGGGAACTCGCCAGGGATGCCCTTGTTCGCCATTGCTCTTTTCAATATATATAGATTCTTTTATTCGCTATTTGGAGAAAAACAATCATATAACCCCCATCATATCACAGGGGTATGCAACAAAAATGAATATGCTACTTACCAGTATGCATCTGTTCTTGGCATGTAGGGCTGCTGACATTCATATCTGTGCATAGATCGCCGCCTAGTGTTGGGTCCGGATGTTTGCACGTTGTTGTCCTGGAAGAGTCTTCGAAGTATCCTTGGATAGGTGACTCCTCCCCTGGACTACAGTGCGCATGGGCATCCTCTCCATCCTCAGATTGTTTTTCGCCATTGTGGCAGTGATGGAGTAGATACAGAAAGTGATGACCATGCTTGCAGTAATTCTGAGAGCTGCAGCTGCGACAGGCGCCGGGGAGGAGGGAGGGCGATATGAATGTCAGCAGCCCTACATGCCAAGAACAGATGCATACTGGTAAGTAGCATATTCAGTTCGAGGCATGTGGGCTGCTGAATTCATATCTGTGCATAGAATACATAGCAGTGCCCTCTATTAGCGGCGGCTACCCGTGCCAGCTGCAGCGGTCTGAAAAAGTGTCTTGAGAACAGCCTGTCCTACAGCTGCCTGCTGTTTTGACTGCACATCTACACAATAGTGTTTTGTAAATGTGTGTGTAGTGGACCATGTGGCTGCTCTGCATATATCATGCAGGGGAATATTTCCTAGGAAGGCCATGGAAGCCCCCAACTTACGTGTTGAGTGGGCTCGTGGTGGAATAGTTAATGTGCGTTTTGCCTTTTGATAACAGATTTGAATACACTTAACTATCCATCTGGCTATCCCTGCTTTGGAGATGGCATTACCTTTGTGGTGTGGGGAAAAGGCAACGAACAGTTGTTTTGTCTTCCTGAATGGTTTAGTCCTGTCGATGTAGTACATGAGGGCCCTCCGTACATCTAGTGTATGTAGTGCCCTTTCTGCAACAGTTTGTGGGTTTTGGAAGAAAACGGGCAGTTCAATAGTCTGATTCATGTGGAACTGCGATATTACCTTGGGCATGAATTTGGGGTTGGTACGTAGTACGACCCTGTTGGCGTGAACCTGAATAAATGGCTCTTGAACGGTTAGTGCCTGGAGTTCACTAACTCTTCTTAGGGAAGTGATCGCTACTAGGAAGGCCACTTTCCAGGTAAGGAATTGAATCTCGCAGGAGTGTAGAGGTTCAAAGGGTGGACCCATCAGGCGTGTGAGGACCAAGTTGAGGTTCCACATTGGAGCCGGTGGGTGACTAGGTGGAATGACTCGTTTGAGCCCTTCCAAGAATGCTTTGATGGCAGGCACTCTGAATAGAGAGAGGTGCTGCCTGGTTTGCAGATAGGCTGATATTGCGGTCAAATGGACACGTATAGAGGTGTACGCCAGATTGCATCGGTATAGGTGTAAGAGGTAACAGATGATGTTGTGGATGGATGCGTCCAGCGGGTTGATGTCATTATTACCGCAATAAATGACGAACCTTTTCCATTTGGCTGCATAGCAAGCCCTGGTAGTGGGTCTCCTGGCCTCCTTGATGATGTCCATACAGTCAGGTGGCAGGTTGAGATAGCCAAACTCTAGGACTTCAGGAGCCAGATCGCCAGGTTCAGCTGTTGCGGATCTGGGTGCTGAACCTCTCCATGGTTCTGCGTCAAATGCGCGGGTTTGATCCGCAGCCTTTGATGCGGCACCACGGAAAGTTCGAGGAAGGTAGTGTACCACGGCTGGCGTGCCCACGTGGGAGCAACTAGGACGAGTGTCAGGGAGTGTTGTCGTAGTTTGCGAGCCACCAGCGGTATCAGCGGCGCTGGGGGAAAAGCGTACGCAAATCTGCCGGACCAGTTCATCCATATCGCATTGCCCTGCGACTGCGGATGTGGGAATCTGGCGGCGAAGCTTTGGCATTTTGCGTTTTCGCTTGTCGCGAATAGGTCTATCTCTGGATGACCCCACTGCTGGAAGTACGGTTGGAGTACTGATGGGTGTAACTCCCACTCGTGCATCTGGTGGCTGTGTCTGCTGAGCAGATCCGCCATCTGGTTGTCCTTGCCAGGGAGGTGTTCCGCCATGAGGAACATGTTCCTTTGAATGGCCCACTTCCACATGCTCTGAGCCAGATGAGACAACTGTGGAGAGTGTGTTCCTCCCTGCTTCTGTATGTAGTACATGGCAGTCATGTTGTCCGTCCGGATCAACGCGACTTTGTTGCACAGATGTACTTTGAATGCCTTCATGGCCAGGAAGATTGCCATCAGTTCCAGAAGGTTGATGTGCATCTTCTTCTGTTGTGTCGTCCATAGTCCCTGCACTGTGTAGTGGAGTACATGAGCTCCCCATCCCTGGAGAGACGCGTCCGCTGTCAGTACTATTTGCGGAACAGGCTCTTGGAACGGTCGGCCCTTGCAAAGGTTTTGTGGATTCCACCAATGCAGAGAGTTGTATGCCCGACCGCTCACCAACACTAGGTCTTTCAACTGTCCTTGAGCCTGATTCCACTGACGTGCTAGGCACTCCTGAAGTGGGCGCATATGTAACCTCGCGTGCGGGACTATGAAGATGCAGGAGGCCATCATGCCTATCAACTGCATAAACACTCGCGCTGGAAGCGAGTGATTGGGTTTGAACTTGGAGATCAGCAGTTGTATGCTGTTGATCCTCACTAAATTTGGCTGAGCTGTGGCCGCCAGAGTGTCTATAGTCGCACCTAGGTACTGTTGTACGTGTGCGGGCTGGAGATGGGACTTTGGGTAATTTAGTGAGAATCCCAGACTGTGAAGAAGGTGAATGGTGCGGGACATGTGGCTTGCACATTGCTGGGCTGACTTCGCTTGAACGAGCCAGTCGTCTAGGTAGGGGTAGACGTGTATATGCTGCCTCCGTAAATGTGCTGCCACCGTAGCTAGGCACTTCGTGAAAACCCTGGGCGCTGTTGTCACGCCGAAGGGAAGGACTTTGAACTGATAGTGCTGCCCCTGAACAGTGAACCTGAGGTATTTTTTGTGTGAGGGGTGGATGGGTATGTGAAAGTACGCATCCTTGAGGTCCAGTGAGGCTAGGAAGTCTCCCTGCTTGAGAAGCGGAAGGACTTGCTGTAGGGTGAGCATGTGAAAGTGTTCTGAAAGAATGTACTGGTTCAGGGGGTCTCAGGTCTAATATAGGCCTGAGCGACCCGTCCTTCTTTGGAATTAAAAAGTAGAGGGAGTAAACCCCCGTACCCTGCTCGTGGATGGGGACGACCTCTATAGCGCCTTTTAGAAGCATACTTTGCACCTCTTGCTGTAAGAGCGTTAAGTGCTCTGAGGACATAGGACGGTTTCTTGGTGGTATTGTGGGTGGAGTGGAGGTTAACTCCAGACAGTAACCGTATTTTACAATATCTTTGACCCACCTGTCCGTGGTGATGGAGTTCCACGTGGACAGGAACCTTTGTAGTCTTCCCCCGACAGGTGTTATGTGGTCGGGAGGAAGGGAGAGGGCGTCACTGCTTGTTCTTGGGGGAGGACCTGGTGTTGCCGTAGCCACGTCCTCTGCCCTTTGTACTGGAGCCACGATATCCACCTCGGGTGTTTTTATCGTAGGTGGTCTGTGTATTGCCTTTGTTATACGTTTGTTGTGACCCCTGTCCTCTACCTGCCCCCTTGTTTCCGGGGCGACGAAAGGAGCCGCTCCGAAAGGACTGAGTTTGGAGGGCGCCCATGGACTTTGCAGTGTCCGTGTCCTTTTTTATCTTTTCGAGGGTGGTGTCAACCTCTGGGCCGAATAAATAGTCGGGGTTGACGGGCTGGTTCAGTATGTTGTTTTGTACTTCAGGCTTGAATCCTGAGATTCGTAGCCAGGCATGTCGTCGCAGCATGACGCTTGTGTTTATGGCCCTGGCAGCCGTGTCTGCAGCATCTAGTGCACATTTGATGGAAGCATTTGTGAGTAGCTGTCCCTCTCTGATAAGAATTTCTGCACCTTCTTTGAACTGGTCAGGGAGATGTTGGAGTAGTTGCTCCAATGTGTCATAGTGCGCTCTATCGTAGCGAGCGAGGAGCGCTTGAGTGTTGGCTATGCGCCATATGTTGGCAGCCTGGGCGGCAACTCGCTTGCCGGAGGTCTCTAGCACCTTGGACTCTTTGTCCGGGGGAGGAGCGTCACCTGTCGTTTGCGAGTGTGCCCTCTTGCGAGCATTCGCTACGACGATGGAGTCGAGTGGTAATTGTCCTTTGATGTAAGTAGGATCCCCAGGTGCTGATCTGTATTTTTTATCAATCCTGGGGTTTATCACTCGTGCCCTGGTGGGTTCCTTGAAAATGTCCTTAGCTGGTTTGAGGACCCCCTTCAGCATTGGCAGAGTTTTTACATGTCTTTCTGAGGATGCAAAAGTGTCCATTAGAAAGTCATCCTCGATGGTATCTGCGTGAAGCTGTACCCCATGGTTATTTGCAGCACGTTCAATAAGAGCGTTGAACGCCGCAGTATCCTCCGTGGGAGATGTTTTTGCCCCATAGAGTTGTGGGTCCTGTGTATCGAGAGGTGCACTGGGGTCTGCAGGGTCGCCCCAAGTTTGATCAGGGTCCTGCTGGTCATCAGGGTCTGTGTCTAAATGGTAGGGTGCTTGGTCATCCATGTAGTCCTCCAATGCATCCGTGTCGGAGCGTGTGGGGGAGAACCGGTGTGGATCCTGGTAGGAGGAATGGAACGGTTCGTAAAGGAGAGGTTCTGATTCCACAGGCAGCTTCCTTTTTAGTGGGATCCTGAAAGGGCCCAATGGCGGTTCCGAAGTTATTCTTCGGTCGTGGAGAATCATCCTGCCAGTGTCGGCGTCGATGACACGTGACGGAGATGTCTCGTCCGGTGGAACCGGAGTCTGGGTAACCCGTGTCCTGAGTTGGAACATCTTCGGGATTGTTGACGGAGGCAAGCCGAAGGTAATGTTGGCTGGCCCCGTAGAGGTTGCTGGAGCTCCGATCGGGCCGGAACCCGACGGGTCTTTGAGGGCCGCCGTGGTTTTGTTGCTTTGCGTCGCAGCAGGCCGCACTTGGGGCGTCTTTGAGGCTTTGGCACCGGGCAGGTTCGTAGAGCCGGGCGTGGATTTTTTCGGTGCCGGCGGGTCCTCGAGTCGAGGTGTGGAGATCACCGTCGACGTCCTCGATACGTGAGGCATCGGCGTCGTCGAGGGAGCGACGCGAGGCGAAGCAGGCGGTATTGCCCTCGGTGTCGTTGGCGTCGGTAGCCGAGTAGGTTTCTCGGTGCCGATGGCCTTTTTCCGTTTGTCGACTCCGATGTCGCCCGATTCCAGTTCGGCACCGAAGTCCCTCTTGGTGCGGTCGGTGCCGACGCGTTGCGCTGGCGTTGAAGGCGTGGAAGGCCTCGATCCGACCAGCGCCACTTTCAGTTTCGGTTTCGTATGAACCGGAGCAGCTTTCGGTTTCGGTTTTGTGGTAGGGAAACCAGCTGGCTTATGCAGCAATGGCTGCCGCTGAACGTCCGAGGCCGGGCCCGAGGGCGGGGCCGAAGAACTACGGGATGGGTCTCGGGTAAGGCCCGAAGGCGATCCCTCGACCGGAGCCAAAGGCTGTGGCGCTGGTGTTTCTTCGGTTTGAACAGGTAGGCCTTGTTCATCATTGGAGCTACTCTCTTCGGCCCCTAAGGCCTCCTCGTCGTCTCCTACCTCGGTGTCGTCTTCACCTCTGTGGAAGAGTGACTCGTCGCCCTCGTCCGATCCGGGGTCGTGTTCGGAAACGGGACTGGAGGGTATGACTTCTAATTCTTCGACGTCGGCCTCGTCGAAGATGTCTGTTGGGGCCGGTGCCGCGCCTCGAGTCTCGCCGCTCTTCGGTTCCTTAGAGTCTTCTTGGAACGGAACCGGGCACAGGCCATGCATGTCGATTCGTCGTGGTCCGGCGAAAGGCATTTGTTGCACACCGGATGGACGTCGATGTGTGGGTACTTCGCATTGCATACCGGACACCTTTTGAATGGCGTCCTGGATTCCATCGTCGAAGTAGTCGATGGACAGGTAAATGCGAAAGAAGTCGGTGCTGAAAGTTAGTAAACTAACAAAATGCTATCGAAACCCGATCGATAAACAGTACCGACGCGAACTAAAGGCCTTTTGGCCTCGACCAAAGATTTTCCTAACTTGAGCTAAGATAGCACATCCGAACCCAATGGCGGAAAAAAACAATCTGAGGATGGAGAGGATGCCCATGCGCACTGTAGTCCAGGGGAGGAGTCACCTATCCAAGGATACTTCGAAGACTCTTCCAGGACAACAACGTGCAAACATCCGGACCCAACACTAGGCGGCGATCTATGCACAGATATGAATTCAGCAGCCCACATGCCTCGAACCATTAGCATACGCTGATGATATTGCTATAGTTACTGCAGATCCCATAGTAGCAATGCTGACCATTGAGGCCGAGGCCAGGAAATTTGGGCTGGTCTCTGGCTACGCGCTAAATCAAGGAAAGACACAAATTGTTTTAAATCAAAAAATTGTGATGGATGATCCTAGGGTGGTGAAGGGAGCGACATACCTGGGTGTCACAATTTCTTCCAAATTAGAGGAAGTTGTGGACATAAATCTTAAGCCAATGCTGAATACGATATAAAAGGATCTACGACGGTTAGACAATCTCCACCTGTCCATTATCGGAAGAGCAAATGCAATTAAAATGGTGTACTTCAGCGCTTGACCAAGATGGCCACGTGAGCTTTGAGCTCCCGGGACCCACGCGCCCTCCGTCGATTATCCTGTCTTAAATCCTGTTTTATATGCACGGCATCTTGCAGATGACTCATTGCTGAGGCGATTGATGCTGCCCGGGCTCGGATCGCCCCCCGGGAACCGGAGTTGTGAATGGCGGAAGATTGAGGCCTATCTCCGAGGGATGCCAGGGGCTGGCGTTGGCAGGATGCCCGGCCTCTAATTGAACAACAGCGGCCTGGCGAGGTGTGAACTGGCGGACGGAGAACGCCGTACTTTCACTTTCACTTTCTCGCCCTTTGTTTGCCTTGGCCTGGGAATGCCTTCAGCTGCTTTATTATCCTCTGGACGCCTTGCGCCCTACTCTGCCTGGTTATTGCAGATCTGGCTTCTCCTGTTCCCTCTGACTGAGAGAGGGTCGTCTCCTTGCACCGGGTTGCTCGGTGCCAGATATGTCGGGTAAAGCAGAGGTGGATAGGCTGAAACCCAAGGCTACCAGGCGGGGAGCCTATACCCAATCCAATAATATGGATCGCTATGCCCAGCAGAAGGGATCGCCTGGTGGATCAGGCCAGTCGCTGGACGTACAGAAGGCTGCCGCATCCCCGACCTCGGAGCTCTCGTTGCAGGATGTCATGGGTGCGCTCGAAGGGATGCAGGCCTCGATTGGGAGACAGTTTGATGCCCTGGCGCATAAAGTGGATACTATCTTGGTGGATGTCAACCTGATCCGCGTGGATTTGGGCAAAACTAATGAGCGGGTTAAATCCCTTGATCTCAAGACCACAGGCCTCGCTGATGATGTCTCGGAACTTCAGACCGAAGTTCGTAAGCTGCGGGCCGAGAACGACCTCTCCGCCCGCCGGCTGGAGGACTTTGAGGGCCGGGCCAGGCGCAACAACGTGCGCATTACTGGGGTCCCGGAATCCTCGGACGAGATCTCCGCAGATCTGCTCGTGGAGGACTTGGTGCTTAACCATCTGAAGCCTAAGGGCCTTGGAAATTTTTTTGCAGTCGAGCGGGCTCAGAGTTCCTGGCGGGAGGCCCAGGCCGGGAGCCCCTCCGAGACCGATTGTCGCCCGGCTCTTTCACTTCCGAGATCGTGACGCTATCCTGCAAGCATCGCGGGTGACGGGCCGGGTCCCTTATCAGAACGCATCAGTGAGTTTCTATCCTGACTTCACCCAGCTGGTGCAAAAGCAAAGGCAGAGTTTCCTGGGGGTGAAGAGACGTCTTCGGGAGCGGGACCTTAAGTATGCTATGCTTTTCCCTGCCAGATTACGTGTGGTGTATGAGGACCGGACTTTCTTCTTTGAGTCGCCTGCTATGGCCGGAGACTGGTTGGACGCTTTGCCCCGACGACGAACTGGCGGGGATGCTGCCACAGACGTGGAGGGTGACCGGGCTGGGCAGGGTTGATGCCTTTGGGGCCAGTCTGACTTGCTTTGGTTCCGGACAATGACTTGAGCTGATTGCAGTAATACGGAGGGTTGCGGGAGGAAGATGGGAGCTCTTTCCTCCCTCAGGGTACTTTTTGTAGTTTTGCGTTATGGTAGGGCGACAGGCACACTGCAAGTTGGGGGGGCTTTGTAAGCTGCAGCAGGGGTGCAGGGTGGGGGGTGGAGTTGGGATTTTGGGGTTGTTGTTGGGGGGTTTGTTTTTGCAAGGCGTAGTAATGGTTGTCAGGGTTGTTTACTGGTGGCACTTCGGGTGTGGGGTGGGCCTCTTTGTGTGTGGGGATGGGGGGTAGGGGCTTCAATATTATTAGCTGGAATGTTAATGGCTTGGGAGATCGTATTAAGCGGGGGATAGTCTTGCAGTTCTTGAAACGGTCTTTGCCGGATGTGGCCCTACTGCAGGAGACACACCTTATAGGTAATACTTGCCATGCTCTTAATAGAAAAGGTTACAAATTCATCGCCCACTCGGGATTCTCCTCAGGCTCCAGGGGTGTGGGTATCCTAGTTAGAGCTTCACTACCTTTCGAGGTGGACTCCACCATTGTTGATGATAGGGGGAGGTTTGTGGCGGTGGCGGGGAGGTGGGAGGGAAGAACGTTGGTGTTGGTTTCGGTTTATGTCCCTCCTGCCCTGCAGGCCTCCACGTTTGCAGATCTGGGCAGGGCCTTATTGGACCTCCCGGAGGGTATGCTAGTGGTGGGGGGAGACTTTAATGCTGTCGGCTCTGGGTTGCTAGATAGGTACCCGCCCAGGGACACCGGGGGGGCTCAGAAGTGGCTTCCAGATTTTATAGATACATTCGGTTTGGTAGACTGCTGGAGGCTCCGGCACCCCACACAGAGCCAATATACCTTCCACTCCGGGGCGCATGGTAGTCTCTCTCGGATTGATTATCTGCTCACTCTGGCTGCGCACGCCTCATTGGTATCTGAGGCTAGGCATATGGCGCGGGGCATATCTGATCATTCGCCAGTGTGGGTCCGGCTGGATGTCGGCCGCGAGGGAGGGGGCAGGGTTGCTCCTATTAACCCCTGGTACTTCCGTGATCCCAAGATGCGCAGTGCGCTGCTGAAGACAGTTGATCACTATTTTAAGGACAATCAGGGTTCCGTTGACTCGGCTGTGTCGTTGTGGGAAGCATTTAAGACCGTGTTGAGGGGGGAGGCCCTCTCCTTGGTAGTGGCCGCCAAGCGGCGGAGAGATGGCGAGGTTATGCAGTTTGAGGATGAGATCGCGGCTTTAGAGGTGGCCCTGGAGGGGGAGGTTACAGCGGCTTCACTGCATGATCTGAGCTTGAAGCAAGCGGAATATAGGGACCTGGTGACGAATGCCGCCAAGACCCTCGGTAGGGAACAGCAGGGTCGCTTGTACGATGTTGGCGATAAGGCCGGGAAACTCCTAGCGTGGCTGGACAAAAAAGAACGTGTTAATAGAGTGGTGCCGGAGCTGACGAGAGAGGGGGGGGAGAGGTGGTTGTTGATCCTGAGGGTATAGTACAGTGTTTTTCGGATTATTTCCGTATGGTTTACACCTCGGTTTCGGATAGGCCAACTGAGGATTCGCGTGACCTCCTGCGTGACATCGCTCTGCCCTGCCTTTCTGACGTAGATAGAGATGACCTCGATGGAGATATAACGGTTGATGAGGTGGCGGGTGCTATCCGCGCGCTGCACTCGGGCAAGGCCTCAGGCCCAAATGGTTTGCCGATTGACTTGTATAAGCTGTTTCCGGATAGGGTCGCTCCTCACCTGCGCGCCATGTTTGTGGAGGCGCGGGGGAGTGGGTCCCTTCCGTTGGACCAGCGACTGGCGACGATTGTGATCCATAAGGATGGTAAACCCCGGGATAAGTGTGCCTCCTATCGGCCGATATCACTCCTTAATGCCGAAAATTCTGGCAGGCCGCTTGGTCAGGGTACTTGGAGACCTGATCCACCCGGATCAATCGGGTTTTATCCCACACCATAACACTGCGTTAAACCTTAGGCGACTTCATGGAGTAATTGCGA
The DNA here is from genome assembly GCF_964204655.1 of Triturus cristatus. Taxonomy (NCBI): domain Eukaryota; kingdom Metazoa; phylum Chordata; class Amphibia; order Caudata; family Salamandridae; genus Triturus; species Triturus cristatus. The sequence goes on along the minus strand of NC_140594.1, from coordinate 849,074,182 downwards.
GGGCGAGCACGCTGCGTGAACCAGCTATTGTGGCGTCTCTTGATGCCACGATGGCGTTTGATACGGTGGAATGGGCATACCTGTGGGCTGTGCTTGCCAAGTTCGGCTTTGGCCCTGGTTTTGTGAGCTGGGTGAGGTTGCTTTATGAGGGTCCTCTTGCGAGTGTTGTGGTAAATGGGCGAGCGTCGACTCCGTTTCAGCTTGGGAGGGGCACCCGGCAGGGTTGCCCCCTGTCGCCTTTGTTGTTCGCCCTTGCCCTCGAGCCGCTGGCGGCGTGGATACGCTGGCACCCGGATATACGTGGACTTAGATGGTCGCCTGATCACGAGGACCGTATTTCGCTCTATGCCGATGACATCCTGTTATATCTCGCCTCGCCCAAGAACTCGCTTATAGTGGTTTGTGACGTTCTGACATCTTTTGGTAAGAACTCTGGTCTCGTCATCAATTGGAGTAAATCATATTTGTATGTTCTGAGCGGCGACGTCCCACCTGTCCCGCGAACTTGTTCGATTCAGATCGCCCAGCAGGGCTTCGTGTACCTGGGGATTTTTATCTCCACTGACTCCACTTTGCGGTATGAGAGGAACCTGCTCCCTCCCCTGGCGCGTTTGCGGCAGGATGTTGCGGCCTGGCGGAGGATGCCGGTCTCCCTCCTCGGACGCGCCGCTTTGTTCAAAATGATGTCTCTTCCTCGGTTCCTCTACGCCTTACAGAATACTCTTGACTGGGTACCGGCCAGTTACTTTCGGGAGGTTGAGAGCCTCCAACGATCGTTGTTGTGGGATGGGCGGCCGCGCATTGCGATTGCTAAGTTGACGCTTCCGTGGTACGACGGGGGTATTGCGCTTCCGGACATTCGACGCTATTACTGGGCCACCCAGTTGAGCGCGATTAATCATGGTTTCTATGGTCCGGCTCTAAGCCCCGGCTACGCCATGGACCGATGGTTGTTGCGCGGCGGTAATTATCACCGAGCGTTGTACTCGAGATCGCTGGACTCGTCCCTCACAGGGCCCACGGGGGTGGCGGTGCGGGTGTGGAAGTTGGCGACTGACTCGCAGGGCTGGAAGGATAGGCTCACCCTTGCTACTCCGTTGTTTGAGTCTGACAAATTAGGGAAGCTTTGGCATACCAAAGGTTTTGAGAAATGGGACTTGATCGGTGTCTCCAGGGTTGGAGATTTGCTGATCAAGGGGAGGGTGAAGTCCTTTGAAGAGCTGCAGAAGGAGTATGAGTTGGGGAAATCTGAGTTTTTCCGCTATGTTCAGGTGCGTCATGCCCTGCGGTCAGTTCTCGTAGAAGGTGAGAAGGTGCCTGAATCCTCTCCATTGGAGGACCGGATCCTCGATGGCCATATGCCGGAGAGTACGATCTCTCTTATCTATAAGAAATTGATTAATGTTCGGGCTGACCTGCTATTGGGGCTGCGGGATCAATGGATTAGGGACGGACTCGAGCTGGATGACGAGGACTGGCAGTCTGCGGTTTCCTCTCCTAAGGAGGTTGCGATCCCGTCGCGTCTGCGGCTGGTGCAGCTCAAAATACTCCACAGAGTCTATGTTACGGGGCCAAGGTTGGTTCATATGGGATTTTCTGAGGAGGGCTTATGTAGGAGGGGCTGTGGTATGGTGGGTACCTTCCTGCATATCATTTGGGAATGTGGCGTCATCATGGAATTCTGGAGGAGAGTCCATGCGGTAATGGGGGAGGTGACGGGCATTGTTATGCAGCCGGAGGCGCGGTGTTGTCTCCTGAACGTTTGGGGGCCTGCTGACCACGATGAGGCACAGACCCAGTGGGTGACTCTGGGTAACATGGTGGCTAAGCGAGACATCGCGCTCCTGTGGGGCTCCGTGGGACCCCCCACATTGGCTGCGTGGAAGGAAAACATGGACTGGAATATGTTCAGGGAAAAGACGGTATATTGCGCTAGAGGGCGCCCTCGGAAGTGGCATGCCATTTGGGGGCGTTGGAACCAATATAGGGGGGCATATGCCTTGCCCCTGATCTGGATCCCCCCCCCGAGGAGCAGCTCTCTCCTTAGCATTCTTTCCAGCTCTGTACATATGTTTTGATTGTTAATTGACTTCTTGGGCCTCTGCTTTTCCCCTTTTTCCTCTTATCACAGCGCTGTGACTGATAGACGAAGGGGGTCCGGTCTCCCCTGAGGGGCAATCACCAGGTGTATTCAGTGTACTTCGCCTTGCTTGGGTTTGGTTTGTGTTTGTGTGTATTTAAAATGGAACCTTTTTGTTTCTCCTTTCTATGCACTGTGGATGCTTCTTTGTATTGCTCTCTTGAAGCTGCCGCACCTCCGGGTTGTCGGCTGAATAGCTGTGTCCTTTTTTTTTGATGAATAAAGGTTTAATAAAAAAAAAAAAAAAAAAATGGTGTACTTTCCCAAGATATTATATTTATTCAGGGCAGTTTGCCTAGAGTTTTCTAATCAGTGGTTTACAGTAATGGAACGTACTTTTTCTAGATTTATATGGTCATACGCTCAACCCCGTCGGGCATATAAATATCTTACCCTTCCTAAGGACAGAGGTGGGTTAGCACTTCCCAACTTAAGGAGATATTACTGGTCATGTGTACTACTCTACAGTAAGGAATTATTGCAAGGGGGGGAATAACGAACAAGTTACTTACCTTCGGTAACGATGTATCTGTAAGAAACATTAGTTAGATTCCTCACCTTAGAATATCCCCAGGCGCCAGACTGGATCCGGAAGATTTTTCGTCAGCAATACCCCTTGCGCGTCGCTAGGCGTCGTCTGCGGCTCCGCGTCCGTCGTCGGCGTCGTGCGCCGGGATGACGTCGTCGGAGTACTTAGACGCCGCCCTCGCGCGCTGACGTCAGTTCTTGTACATAGCCTTCCGCGCCAGGAACGCAGAGCCATGCAAAGACCGACACTGGTGCCAAAAATAAAATCTAGGGGCCTGAAAAGGATAACCTTAACCCTAGATGTCAGTTCGCAGAACGGGGAGGATGGGTGGGTCGGTGAGGAATCTAACTAATGTTTCTTACAGATACATCGTTACCGAAGGTAAGTAACTTGTTCATCTGAAAGAAACACGTTAGTTAGATTCCTCACCTTAGAATAGATACCCAAGCAATACCATCCCCGGTGGTGGGTCTGCGAACCAAGAGGACAGAACGGCCAAAGAAGCCATCCCTCCGGACTTGGCTGTCAAGGCAATAATGCCTGGCAAACGTGTGTAGCGAAGCCCACGTCGCCGCCTGACAGATATCCTGCAAAGGGACTCCCCGTCCCAAGGCAGTAGTAGTCGCCGTGGCCCGAGTAGAATGGGCGCGCAGCCCAACAGGAGGGTCCTTTTTAGCCAAGGAATAGCAGATTTTTATACACAAAACGACCCACCGAGAGATGGTCCGTTTGTGCACAGCTTTCCCCTTCTTAGCGCCCACGTACCCAACAAAAAGCTGGTCGTCCACCCGGAACTGTTTTGTGCGGTCCAGATAAAAGGAGAGCGCACGTTTGGGGTCCAGACGGTGGAGCCTCTCTTCCTCTTTGGAAGGATGCGGAGGCGGAAAGAAGGTGGGCAAGGTGACAGACTGCCCAAGGTGAAATGGAGTCACCACTTTAGGAAGAAAGGAGGGACGAGGCCGAAGGACAACCTTGTCCGGATGGACAGACAGAAAAGGAGGCTTTGAAGATAAAGCCTGGAGCTCACTCACCCGTCTAGCCGAGGTGATGGCTACCAGAAAAGCAGTCTTTAGAGTTAGAAGACGAAGAGGGCAATTGTGAAGAGGCTCGAAGGGAGCGCACATCAAGAATGTCAAGACCAGATTCAAGTCCCACTGAGGCATTACAAAGGGGACAGGAGGGAACGTGTGTGTAATGCCTTTGAAAAAGCGTGTAACCACAGGGGGCTTGAAAAGAGAAGGCTGATCAGGAAGCCGCAAGAAGGCGGAGATGGCAGCAAGATAACCTTTCAGAGTGCCCAGGGCAGAGCCCTGCCGGGCCAGAGAAAGAAGGAAGAGGAGAACCTCAGAAAGAGGGGCGGAAAGGGGATCCACAGCCTTTGCTGTGCACCATGCCACAAATTTGTTCCACCGGCAGGCGTATACCGACTTTGTGGAGGGACGCCTGGCTGCCAGAATGATATCACAGACTTCAGGAGGCAAGTCAAATGGCATCAACTGCCGCCGCTCAATCTCCACGCATGGAGGTGGAGGCTGGACAGGTTCGGGTGGAGGACCGTCCCCTGCTGCTGCGACAGAAGATCCTCCCGAAGGGGCAGACGTATCGGGGGATCGGTCAACAGACTGAGTAGCTCGGGATACCAGTATCTTCGTGCCCAATCCGGAGCCACCAAGATGACTTGGGCCCGGTCGCGCCTGATCTTCTTCAGCACTCTGGGCAGAAGTGGTATAGGCGGAAAGGCGTACAACAGACCGCAACTCCACTCGTGACGAAAAGCGTCGCCGAGCGAGTGCCGCCTTGGAAATTCCAACGCGCAGAACTGCTGACATTGCGCGTTCTCTTCGGCGGCGAATAGATCTAACCAAGGCTCTCCCCACTGCTGAAAGAGGCCTTGCGCCACTTCGGAGTTGAGACGCCATTCGTGATCCATCATGCACCGGCGGCTGAGTTCGTCTGCTCTGGCGTTCAGAGAGCCCGCCAGATGTTGAACCACCAGGGTGACGCCCTGGTGTTCCAGCCATATCCAGAGGCGCAGAGCCTCCTGACAAAGGGTCCACGACCCCACCCCGCCCTGTTTGTTGCAGTACCACATGGCGGTGGTGTTGTCCGTGAACACCTGCACGACACTTCCCCTGACAGAGGGAAGGAAGGCTTTCAGTGCAAGCCGGATCGCTCTCAACTCCAACAGGTTGATGTGGAGACGAGACTCCGCCGGAGACCAGAGGCCTCTGATCTCCGCCTCTCCCATATGGCCACCCCATCCCAGGAGGGACGCATCCGTCACTACGACATGCTCTGGTTGGGGAAGGGAGAGGCTCTTGCCCTTGACCCACTCGCGGTCCGTGAGCCACCACTGCAACTGCTGTGCAGTGCCCTCCGAGATCAAGACATGGTCGGACAGGTTGCCGTGATGCTGGGCCCACTGAAACTTCAGGTCCCACTGCAGAGCCCGCATGCGCCGCCTGGCGTGATGCACTAGTAGGATGCAGGAAGCCATCAGCCCCAGAAGCCGCAACACTAGCCTGACCGAAACCCGGGATAGAGGCCGAAAGATGGGAATCAGGGCCTGTATATCCCGGACCCGCTGTCCCGGTGGATGGACCCGGAACTGCGCCGAATCGAGAACCGCTCCGATGAAGAGGAGCTTCTGAGAGGGACTCAAGTGTGACTTCGGCACGTTGATGGAAAACCCCAGCAAATGCAGGAGATCCGCCGTAGTCTGGAGGTGGGAGACGACTGCCTGGGGCGAGCCCGCCTTCAACAACCAGTCGTCGAGATAGGGGAAGACTGGAACCCCTGATCTGCGCAGATGAGCTGCGACCACCGCCATCACTTTCGTGAACACCCGAGGGGCACTGGTGAGGCCGAAGGGGAGCACGGTAAACTGAAAGTGCTCTTGGCCCACCGTGAACCGCAGGTAACGCCGGTGGGCCGGCAGGACGGGGATATGGAAATATGCGTCCTGCAAGTCCAACGCTACCATCCAGTCTCCAGGGTCTAGGGCAGCTAAAACCTGAGCCAACGTGAGCATCTTGAACCGTTCCTTTCGGAGGAAGGCATTGACGTTCCGGAGGTCCAAGATAGGGCGCAGGCCCCCTTTGCCCTTCTTGGGAACCAGAAAGTAGTGGGAATAACAACCACGACCTACTTCTGGACTTGGAACGCGCTCGACGGCCCCCTTGGCCAAGAGAGCTGAAACTTCCTCGCGGAGAAGATGCAAATGATCCCCCGAGATACGGTGGTGCTGCGGTGGCATGGCTGGAGGGGTCGTCTCGAAGGGGAGGGAGTAGCCCCTTCGGACGATTTGCAGCACCCACCTGTCCGATGTTATGGACCGCCAGTGGAGCAGGTGATGGCGAACTCTGCCGCCCACTGGCGTGGTATGGGCCTGAAAGCTCGGACTAGGAGGGCTTTGAGGCGGATGCTGCAGGGGTGGAAGTGGGCTGACCACGTCGGCCTCCATTTCCGCCACGGCGGAAGCCACGTCCGCGACCGCGCGCAGGTTGGTTCTGCGGCTGGTGGCTCTGCGGACGTGAGGAGGCGCCCCTTCCTTGGCCACGAAAGGGGCGAAAAGCGGAGGTGTGCGCCCGCGGAGCCGAGAGGCCCAAGGACTTGGCCGTAGCCCGGGAGTCCTTAAAGCGGTTCAGCGCACTGTCCGCCTTCTCACCAAACAGGCGAGTGCCATCAAAGGGCATGTCCATGAGGGTGGTCTGGACATCCCCAGAAAATGACGTGGACCGCATCCAGGCGTGGCGGCGGAGCGCCACCGTGGTCGAAATCGCCCGACCCAGCGAGTCCGTGGTGTCAAGCCCACATCGTATGGCGTGCCGTGCCGCATCCCTCCCATCGGCCAAAGCCTGGGTAAGACTCGTCCGGACCTCCTCCGGACACAGGGGCAGCACGTCCTCCACCGTATCCCACAGGGAATGGGAATAACGGTCCAAGAGACAGGCGGTATTTAAGGACCGCAGGCCCAAACTAAGGGACGAAAACAGTTTCTTGCCGAACTGCTCGAGTCTCTTGGAATCCCGATCCGGCGGAGCGGTCGGGAAGGAGGATTGGGAAGTAGAGGCCTGGATAACCAGACTCTCGGGGGTGGGGTGTTGGGACAGGAAACTGGGGTCGCCCGGAGCAGGGCGGTGGCCCCTGGCAACGTTCCTATCCACAGGAGGAACTGTGGAGGGCTTGGACCAGGTGCCCTGCAGAACGTCAGTGAGGGCCTCGTTGAACGGCAGCAGAGGCTCAGTGGAGCTTGCTGAGGTTTGAAGCACCTCAGTGAGGATGTTAATCCTCACAGCCACGGCAGGCAACTCGAGCCCAAGGGCCTCGGCCGCCTTGCGCAGCACCACAGAAAATGCTGCACCCTCCTCCGAAGCCACGGTCGGAGGAGAAGTGAATCCAGTGTCTGGCGAGGTGTCCAGCCCACTGGCCTCCCCCAGTTCATCTGCCCAGTCCTGAGAAAGCTGTGACTGAACAGCCAGAGGGTCCTCGAACCCCTCCCAGTCGCCCCCTTCTTCCGATTCCTGATAAACAGGAGGAATGATCGGAACCGGACTGTAGAGATGGTAGGACTCAAGCGGCGTCGGATGCGGCGTCGGCGGACACCGTGCCGGCGTCGGGTCCGGATGAGGGCTAAACTGGGGTGTCGGCGTCACAGGCGTCGGCGGCGCCGGTGACGGCGTCGGCGCCGGAGTGACTAGGTCAACCGGCGTCGACTGGGGCCCAGGCAAGGGCCACGCGGGGACCTGCGGCGTCGAGACCGGAGTCGTCGACGGCGCCGGGGCCGGAGCCGCCGGCACGCGAGGTCGCCCAGTCGAGTCCGCGGGGCCCGAAGGCGCGCCAGCGGGCGTCGACGGCGGGGCCAGGCTCCTCATGGCCGAGAGGAAGGTACTGATCTCCGCCGGCGCCGCGTCAGCCCCAGGGACCGGAAGGTATGGGGGCGGACGCGGCACCTGCGGCTCCGCCGGAGCCGCGGGGGTGGAACCACCCTGACCCTCGGCCGAGTCGCGCGACCGGCGAGGGGAGTCCGAAGAGCGATGTCGCCTCTTGGACTTCTTTGAGCGTTTGGACTTACCCGACGACTTGGAGCCGGACGAGCGATGGCGTCGGCTAGGGCTCCGCGAGCGACCCTTGGACCGGGATCGCGCACGACGCGGAGCCGAGTGGCGAAGCTCGAGAAGCTTGCGGGACCGCTCCCGCCTAGCCTTCGAAGTCAGGGCCTGACAGTCGTTGCACGACTCCGCGTCGTGGTCGGGGCCTAAGCAGTAGAGGCACCGGCGGTGGTGATCGGTCACCGACATCAGTCGATGACAATCCTCGCAAGCCTTGAACCCAGGCATCCTACCGGCACCAGATGTCGACAGACAAGGATCAAAAATGATCAAAAAAGATTTAGTCAAAAAAGACTAAAAGGGGTAGCTCTCCCGGATCTGCGCTTACTGGCGCGGAAAAAAGAAGAACTGACGTCAGCGCGCGAGGGCGGCGTCTAAGTACTCCGACGACGTCATCCCGGCGCACGACGCCGACGACGGACGCGGAGCCGCAGACGACGCCTAGCGACGCGCAAGGGGTATTGCTGACGAAAAATCTTCCGGATCCAGTCTGACGCCTGGGGATATTCTAAGGTGAGGAATCTAACTAACGTGTTTCTTTCAGATACAGAGGTACATACCGCCTCAATCTTTCAGCTATTGGTGGGGAATTCCTGCTATGGCTATTTTTGGAGGCACATACACGACAGTTACCACAAAAAGGTCACATTTAAGACTCTTTATAGTTGTTTTAAGGTATGGAAGGCTGTAAAAAAAATTGCTAGGAATAGGACGATTCTCATATTACACTCCGGTACTAAATAACCCAATTCTTCCACCAACAATCTTTAAAGATAACTGCGTTAATAAATGGTATAATTTAGGAATAACACAATTAGGGGATTTTTATACTAATCAGGGGATTAAATCTTTTGATGTTTTGAAGGGAGAATTTGGTTTAGACTGGCGGGATTTTTTTAAATATCTCCAGATTAGGGACTTCCTAACTCACAAATCTGGAGTAAGAACACTCTGGGAAGAATCTACCGTAGTAGAGACAATTATACATTCTAAGAAACATTCGATAGGTGGAGTTTATGTGTCATTGTTGGACATGTTCCCTGATTATCTAGATAAAATGGCAATGAGGTGGCAAAGTAAACTCGAGATTTCTAAAGAAGGATTTTTTTACTCCTATCAGCTAGCTCAAGCCATTCTTATTTCTACCAAACTCCAGGCACAATTTTATAAAACCTGTTTTTTTCTCTATTATACACCTGATAAGATTGCAAAATGGGGAACCGGTAATGGGACTTGCTGCCCGAGATGCAACCTATTTAAAGCAGACTCCATCCATATCTTTGCCTCTTGCCCAGTGTTAATACCTCTGATACAAGATATCGAGAGGTTCTTAACTTCTGTTTTTCACAGAAAGGTTGTCTTGTCACCAGAGGCAATGGTACTTGGGGTGGAAGATTCAGATAATCTTGAGAACGGTCACGATTTTATATTTGTTGAGATGGCCGTTTGGCGGCTATGTCTAGCCTCGGCTTGGCTAGACCCGCTACCACCCATTTTTCAACAGTGGCTAGCTAGGCTTTTAGCGGTGCATAATATCGAGATAGCTATATATAAGCGGAAAGGCAGAAGGCGACGTGAAAGGGGCATGAAAATCTGGACTCCTCTCACACTCTGGCAAGATCTACACATCTGATTTATTATCAATGCTGTAATGTATTTATGTTATTGCTTTAATTGGTTTTTGTGAAGCATGGAATATATTTTGCAAAATTTCCTATAATGTTTATTTAAATATGACAAACGCAACGTAAAGTTCATGATGTTAATGTACAGAATGTTTACCTGTCGGGGGGGGGGGGGGGGGGGGGGGTAATAAATATGCTAAAATCAATAAAAATATTTAAAAAAAAAAAAAAGCTATACATTGAGCGCCCGACGGCTCAAAAGCACCCAGCAGCCCGAGTGACCCTGGAAGTGCAACACCTATCCTATCTTACGTCCCCACTTGCCCTGTGTAAGTGACCAGGAGCCCAGCTCCCACAGCCGCGATGCCTGCCTGCTAGCAGCCACCAACCAAAGGCCCCCTGCCCGCCATAGGCTAACATTGGGCCTAACTCTCTCTGCCCCCGGCTGCCCCTGTGCCACTGAGGGTGTAACAACTGTACCTACCTGACCCTGGGAGACCCCCGAGTCTATGCCCAGAATCTTAACTCTGCCAGTCGAGTACTTACCTAAAAGCCGATAACTCACTTTTTCTCCATAGGGTAACATTGACTGGTTTCACTTGAAGTTTATTTTGTGTCGAGTTTTGAAACTTTAAAATATTCACAAAAAATCAGCCGATCAACGAAAACAAAATTACTCACCTGTTAGCAGGAGAGATCCCAGTGCTGGATCTTGGTGCCCAGCACTGACCCTGAAAAGTAATTACAACCGTACTTACGATAACTTGATTTTCCTCCATAGGATAACATTACCTGGGTTTTGCCAGAAATTCTTTTAAGTGTCGATTTTTGAAAACTTAAATATTCCTTAAAAATCGCCTGTGTAACAAAAACGATTTCTTTCAACTGTTTACAGGAAATGCACCAGGGTTGAATCCTGGATCCAACCCAGAGTAAGAAAATCATATGCAAAGTAATTGAAATTGCATTTACTTAAAAATTCCCATTGAGCTCAATGTTATAATTGTGTTTGAATTGTGCTGCCTATTGCAACAACTATAACTATTTCATTTAAAAGTCTATTGCTTATTGAAAGTATACAACTCCAGCATTTTATTCTGAGAAAGTATTTTGATACCTATTGTTGGTTCTAAAATAAAACAACTATATATTTTTACATACAAAACAAATGGCCTAGAGTTCAGTTCTTGAGTGGTTGAGACCATTTGCTGATTGAGTGTGTACAACAAATGCTTTACACTGTCCTCTGATACTGCCTTACTGCTCGACCAAGCTACCACTTGAGAGAGTAAGGTTATATCTAACTTTAGCCTCTGCCAAACCTCTGGGGACTGTGGGCTCTGTGCACACTGAACCTTACTTTGGTGCAGTATATACAGAGCCACTTTCTTACAGGGGATAGAAAGAATTTCAATGCCAGTTGGATCGCTAGGAGCTCCAACGGGTTGAAGTGGAGTACGGAATCCGCTGGAGACCAGAGGCCTCTGATCTCCATCTCTTTCAGATGATCCCCCCAGCCCAGCAGTGACATCTGTCACTGATGTCAGATCTGTTTGGGGAAGGGAGAGGGGTCTGTCGCTGATTCAATCACAACTAGTTAGCCACCACTGCAGATCTTTTGCTGTGCCATTGAGATCTGGACTATGTCAGTGAGATTCTGCTGATGCTGCGCCCACAGGAACTTCAGGTTCCACTGCAGAGCCTTCATATGCTAGTGGGCATGTGTCACTAGCAGGATGCAGGAGGCCATGGGAACCAGCAGCCTCAGAATCAGTCTCAAGGAAATCCAGGATGGAGGCTGAAACAACCGCATCATAGCCTGAATATCCTGGACATGCCGCACTGTGTTCAGAACAGCTTTGAAGAAAGGGAATGTCTGAAAAGGGGTCAGGTGTGACTTTAGCATGTTTATAGTTAACCCCAGCGAGTGCAGGAAGTCTGCTGGAGTCTCGAGGGGGACACGACCGCCTGGGGTGAGCCACCTGTCAACAGCCAGTCGTGGAGATGGGGCAAGAGTTGCACCCCTGATCTCCGCAGATGAACTCACGATCACGATCTCACGATCGCGCACTCCTGAGGCGGAAGCCGGGAGGTTTTAAAACTTGTTGATTGCTTGTGTCACTGAATAACTTGTACTTTTATTTCACCACGCGCTAACAAGCGCCAGGGCACTCACCTGCACTTGGGAATTCAGCGAGCAGCGGACCTAGCGCTCACTCGCTGTTTAACATTTCCCTGCCACAAACGCCAAGCCGGCGAGAACTTAGGCCACGCCCCCTGAAGGCCACGCCCCCCTGCCCCCTACATCATGTGCTGTCAACGGAAGCGCAGCGGACGAGCGTAGCGGGAGCGCCGTTTGCGCGCCGAAGGCGCGCCTAAGGCAAGCCCGTCTGCGCCCGTCCGCGCACAGCCGGGCCTAGGGCCAGAACCCCTGCCGGACCAGACTGCCCTCGTGGTAAACTATTCACGCCGGGACCTCCTTAGTCTTAGACCCCCTATTGATACTGCATGCAATTATATATATGATCCTGAAGGACCATACACTACATGCACTCGCTGCCGCCCTGTCCAGCTCAAGCTCCCCTGCCGACATACTCTGCCCACAGCTCTCAAATTAGCCACCCTGAACTGTCGTTCTCTCCCCAGACACGCGCTGCTAATCAACCATCTTATAGAAGATCATGAGCTTGACATCCTGTTCCTCTCAGAAACATGGATTACAAACCACTCGGACTCAGACGTCATCCTGGCTACTCCCCCAGGTTTCCTGGTACAATCCCAGCCCCGCCCTTTGGGTAGAGGAGGAGGCTTGGCGATAATTTACCGTGACCACCTCACCTGTAGAATCAATGACGCCCAGATCACGGACTCTGAAAGCCTCCAATTTACCATCCACGTAGGTCCGACCCACACACTAGTGGGACTCCTAATCTACCGTCCCCCCGGCAATACGAGCTCTTTCACTAGAGCTCTCCTTGAGACTATCGCATCTCAAGCCCACTCCACCCCCAACTTCTCCATAATAGGGGATCTTAACATCCATTTCGATGACCCCCTAGATACAGGAGCGGTTGACCTGATTGGAGAACTGGCTACATTTGGCCTCCACCTAGCTAACTCTGGTGCCACGCACTCTAAAGGCAATCTGCTTGATCCAGTGTTCACGAATGACACCACTCTTCAAGTCACTAAGTCCCTTCCTCTCCCATGGAAGGACCACTTCATGGTTCCTTTCCGCCTCCCAGGAGTATCCAAGAAACTCCACAAACCCACCACCTATATTAAAGATAGAGCATGGGCCAGACTATCCCCAGATGATTGGACCAAAACACTGAATTCATCGATCCCGACCCCCTCGGAAGACCCGACTACCGCGGACAGTAAATTCAGAGCATGGATTACCACTTCCCTTGACTCCATCCTCCCAATAAAAACTCGCGAGAATAAGAACGATAAACCAGGATCCGCTCCATGGTACACTCCGGAACTCCGGATCCTCCGTAAACACTGTAAAAAAGCAGAACGGATATGGAGGAAAGACTGGCAGCACGCAAGCAAAGTTGCGTATCAGCAAACGGTGAGAACATACAAAGGTTCCCTAAAACTCGCTAAAGCCTCTCATTATGATACCAGGATTAAAAACGCTACTAACTCGGCAAGGGAATCATACCTCATCGTTAAAGAGTTACTGAAAAAACCTGTCCCACCCTCATCTAACACCTCCTGTGGACAGAAGTAATGAGCTGGCCAACTACTTCAATGCTAAAATCGATCGCATTTTAACATCTCTGCCCCCTCTTAGCCTACCCAACAACAGGAACGCTGAGGGTTTCACTAACTACGCAGGAAATAGCGTGCTTCCCCAGCTCACCTCCTTTAAAGCAGTAACAAGAGACGAGGTAGAATCCACTTTAACCAAAATGAAAAGCGGATCCCCGTTAGACCCTGCCCCGATCAGATTCCTCAAAACTGTAGCCGCAGTCGTAGTGCCCACAATTACGGAGCTCATAAACACATCACTCTCCCAAGGCTCGGTTCCCCCCAGCTGGAAAAGTGCAATTGTTAAGGCACTCCTAAAGAAACCCCAGCTTGACCCAGCCGACATGGCGAACTACAGACCTATTTCTCTCCTCCCTGGTATCAGCAAGATGGCCGAGAAATTGGTCAATGGCCAATTGTCACGATACTTAGAAGCCAACAACATCTTACGGCAGTCCCAGACGGGTTTCCGTCCAGGTCATGGCACGGACTCCGCCCTCCTCGCCGTCATCGAGGAGGCGAGATGCATCCTGGATTCAGGAGGATCAGTGGCAGTGATCCTCCTGGACTTAAGCGCAGCCTTCGACACAGTCAACCATCGTGTCCTTCTTCATCGGCTAGCTGCTGCAGGGATTGCAAGTTCAGCGCTCAAGTGGATAGAGTCTTTCCTCTCAGGGCACTCGTTCCAGGTGTGGGATGGCAAATTCCACTCTGCCACCCTCCCCCTCACGAGCGGGGTCCCCCAGGGGTCCTCATTAAGCCCAACTTTATTTAATGCCTACATGGCCCCCCTTGAAGATGTGGTCACCCCCTTCGGGATTAAAATAGTAAGCTACGCCGACGACACCCAACTAGTCGTCTCACTTTCCCAATTGGACAAACACCCGGACAATCTCCAAAACTGCCTTACAAATATCCACACTTGGATGTGTGAGTCAGCACTCAAATTAAACGGGTCAAAGACCGAGGTCATGTTTCTGGGCAATCAGTGGTCCACCATCCCTCCTTCGGTCTGGCCAGCCGTTTTCGGGGAAATCCCCACCCCGAAACAGGAAATTAAAACCCTAGGAGTATGGCTAGAGCCCGAGCTGTCAATGAAGACTCAAGCTACCAAGACAGCAGGGACCTGCTTTGGCCTAATGCGCTCCATCAGGAAGATCCTCCCACTTCTCCCGCCCCTATCCAGGAAGCTCCTAGTACAGGGCCTGGTGCTCGCAAGGCTGGACTATTGTAACATGATATACCTCGGAGCACCAGAATCTACCCTGTCCAAACTCCAGCGAACGCAGAACGCAGCCGCCCGGCTACTCTGGAATCTCCCCTCCAGAGCATCAGCCAGGCCAGCAATCCAGGATCTTCACTGGCTTCCAATCCGCCAAAGGGTCGATTTCAAGACCCTCTGCACTGCACATAAGCTGCTTAACGGTTCCGGCCCAAACATCTTAAGAGACCTGGTTACTCCTTACAAAGTCTCCAGGTCCCTCCGCTCGGAGAATGAGAATCTGGCCAATGTCCCTAGACATAAGAAGACACGTTCGGGTGGCCGCCGCTTCTCGATTAATGCATCCACGAGATGGAACGCTCTCCCCCGTACCCTCCGACTGGAATCCAATCACCTGCTGTTCAGGAAGAAATTGAAAACGATATTGTTTCCTAAATAAAAACCCCCCCTTTTTGCCCTCAGGTTCGCCTTCAAGATTATAGCGCGGGGATGCCCTCGGGTCACCAGGCGCTTTACAAATCGCTAAAATCAAAAAATCAATGAACTGCAACCACTGAATACCCGAGGGGCACTGGTAAGGCCAAATGGTAGCTGTGAGAAAGTGTCCTCTTTCTGCATGGTTGCCCCCACTTTTTACTGAATTGCTGATGTACTTTGACTGAGTGTGCCCTGGGCTCCTGCTTATAAGGTACCCAGGGCCTATGTTCTTCCCTAAAACTGCATTGAAGCTTAAACCCAATTGGCATCTCTGGCCACAGGTCAGCCCCTGGTAAATGGTACCACAGGTACCCAGGGCACTGTGACCAGAGTAGGCCTCTAAGGGCTACAGCACTTATTGTGCCACCCTTAGAGGCCCTGTACCCTGACACTCACACACTGCCTTTGCAGGCTGAGTGTCTTGGTGCAGAACCAAGTGAAGAGTCGACATGGCACACATCCCTGTGTGCCATGCCTACAACCCACTGCCCTGGCATAGATCAGTCATCCCTCTAGCTGTCTGCACTATACCAGTGGTGAGGGTACAGGTGCGTGAGCACTGTACCCCTACAGTGTCTAAGTCCATTCTTAGTGCAGCCATTTAGAGTATATGGTGCTGGGAGGTTATCATTACGAACTCCACAGCACCATAATGGCTACACTGAAAACTGAGAAGTTTGGTATCAAACTTCTCAGTACATTAAACCCACACTGATGCCAGTGTGGGATTTAATGAAAAATGCACACAGAGGGTATATCTTAGAGATGCCCCCTGAAAACTAACTTACTACTAGTGTCTAGGCTGAAGTGGCTGCTTTCAGCTGCACCACCAGACATGTTTCTGGACCCCTGGGTTGAGAGCCTGCTGCTCTCTGGGCCCTGAAACAATGCACATCCTGGGACGAGGTGCTAAACCTCCTCGCCCAGGATGGGCAGGGTTCACGAAGGGGGAAGCTTCAAACGCTTGCTGCCTTTGTGAGCTACCCCAGGCCACTTGCTGCTCTCAGCAACTGGTCCCCACTGGTTCTGACCCCCACTTTGGGATGGAGAACCGGCGTGAAAAACAAGCGAGAGAGGTGTTCCCACCTCTGCCAACTCCACCCCTCAGGTGGGGGAGGCGAGGTGAAGCACAACTCTCAGTCCACACCATCTTGAAGATGGGGGGATTCAGCCGACCAGGGACCGGCTCATGCCCCCTCGCACTGGAGGGGTGTACCCTCCCCAAGGAATGGACCCATTGGTGCCTGCCTTTTACCTACCTGTAATGCCCCTAAATCTAGTTTTATGGGGCACCCCTGAACCTGGCTTCCTCAGACAAGAACCTGCAAGAAGAAAAAGAAGATGGACCGAACAGCCGTGCAGCAGCTAACAAGAGGAAGACGCCCACTGATTTGGCCCCAGCCCTACTGGCCTGTCTCCCCCTCGAACCTGCTCCTGCAAAATCCCGGTGTGTCCTTCAGCCAGCAACATCGAAAACCCCGGAGGACCTTCCTGCCTTCATCCACAAATACTTTGTCTCCCGTGAACACCGGATTTGTTTTATCTGCAACCTCTGGCCTCGGCCGGAAACAGCGAATCCGCACCTCTCTGCACCAACCGTCCACGGCCCGAGCTCGAGTGGACAAACACCACGAGCAGGTCATCCCAGCGATCCTGACCTGAGATCCGGCGACCCCTGACCTGCCTCAAGCCTCCAGCCAACACCTGCAGTCTAAATCCAGAAGGCACCCCTAACCGCGACCCCAAAAGGCAGCCCTGCACACGATGCCCCACAGCATTGTGTGCCCAAACAGACGGTGCCTAATCAACCCGAGGGCGCGCTAATGGGGACAGGCCACCCAAATTTGAGGTGCATGGCCTCATAAAACTCGCAGAGTTGGGTAGGGGGTCATTTCAACTGCAAGAAACTCAGGGAGAAGTGGAGATGGCAGAGCCTGGTCTTGAATGCAGACGGTCCCTCATCTCGTCAGAGGATTTCGACGGACAGGGTGAAGTCGAACACCTCTTCAAATTCTTGTTCTTATGTTTGTGGGACTTGCCCGGACGACTTCGACAAAGAGCACTTGGAATGGCTCGGCAACAGATCCTAGGACCTTCCTCTCGACCGGGATCGAGACTGTTGTGGCGTCACGGAGCAAGGAGATTGCGGGACTGCTCCCCTTGGGGTGCATGGTGCGACAATCGATGCAAGTCTTTGCATTGTGGTGATGCTCGAGACTCCAAAGGCAGAAGAGGTGTGGATCTGTCACTGACATTTGACAGACATCTCTGCCACACACCAGGAGACATGTCTCGAAAGGTCAATAAAGGTCAGTCAAAAAGTGACTGTGGGTAGCTCTTCTCCAGATCTGCACTGACAAATATGGAAAGAAAAAACTGGACGTGAGCATGCTGGGTTGGTGCCTATATAGGCATCGCATGAGTCCCTTCTGGCATGAATGACGCCACGTAGAGTTGAACGACGCCACCTACCAGCGTGAAGGGGAAGTGCGCAGGAAAGAAATTCTGGATCCTGACACCTGAGAATATTCAAACTTAAGGAATCTTAGGCTAGAAGTCTCCATTAGATTTATAAAAGTAAAAAAAAAAGACAAACCTATCACATTTGTTAGTGCTTGGTCAACATGTGGTAGTGAGTTTCTAATGTATTTATCAGACAGGTGGAAGACACCAGCCCAATGATAAGATTCATGACTGAAGCTTGGAATGCGCTGTACAATCATAAGGAGATGCTGCATCATCAAACTAATAACTATTACCAGAAATTGGTCACCTTTTTTATGGTGGTGACTACAGATCAATGCTCGCTCACAGCCCTTGGTATCCCCAAGGCAGGTGGTACATATTTTGAAAAGGTGCTGTCTACATGCAATACTAGAAGATTTTGGTTTATTTACGTGTTTAATGTGTTTACAGTAGTTCTTCAACTTAAATGTTGAGACTATATACACAGAGTAATGAATACATTGGTAGATACTAAGAAAGAAGGAGTATAAAGGGACTACACGGAGATGAGGTTGACAAATGTTCAGGGAGAGAGACAGAAGATTTTACAGGAGATTTTTCTTTCAGTATCCCATGGTCATAGTACAAGACTAAAGTGACCATGAAACATCTTAAGTTTAGTTTAAGTTATCAGAACATCTTCTTCTACAGCTGTTGTCTAGAATTTAGGAGTGTGTACTGACCTCAAGAATCGCTCATAAAGGTGACCGGAAGCCAAGGAAAAGATATTCAGCACTTCCTCTTTGTCTGCTTTCACTTCTTCTGCATTTGGTCCTCCAGTCAGTCCCCTGAAAGATTTAGGCACAGGTTACAAAATAACTTCCTGCCAAAATGACTGTATAAACACATTAGCTAATCATTTGCAGGTTACCGTACACAGACAGTCTCAGGCAAGTTTTAAAGTGCCAGTGACCAACACCGTACACATTAAAGAATGGCTAGTTGCCAACTACACTAGTATACAAATGCATCACACTAAGATTTCACCTGATGTTTAACAATGCCAGTTTAAGTGTCCAATTTTTTCTGAGACACCAATTAGTATGAAAGAGTCTAGAGCACACTGGTTTCAGAGTGAGTAGTACAGGCTTATCCAATGAGTAGCTCTCCTGTGTGCAGCCCATCCTACTAAAATTAGAAGCTTTTGCATGGTGTATTTAATCTATGTACAACAAAACTAAAAAGTGTGTATTCAGGTCACAAATGTGTGCATTTTCAGAACACAATAGCTGATCTGTGGAGAAAAAAGATTCAATTTCCGAAATATATTTAAAGTTATTTGAGAGATAAATCATGGAATATTGGGGAGACTTACTCCTATTATTAACTTGGTTCCAATGTCATCGTAGCTATGGCTGCTACATATTACCAAGTACTCATTCCACATTGACAAAGCATTTTTTTTTTAATTAATGCTGGTAACAATGCCTAATGCACTTAGGTGATCACTGCTGGAAATGTTGCAAATTGTGACCATTAATTCAACATTGTCTGATGTGGTCGCTATGCAACTCTAACAGTAATAGTAGCTCGGGACGCTCTTCGTTGAACATAAGTAGCTCTCATTACCAGAAAGGTTAGAAACCTCTGCTCCATGTTTAAATTACTTGGACTTTATGTACTTTGCCAAACACCCTTATATTAGGCGGTAGCTCAGGGTGGCTTTCAATGAGCAGAAGTAGCTCTCAGTACAAAAAAGGTTTTAGATCCGTGGAGTGGTACTTGCTGCAAACTTTACTTTATTCTAATAGTCATGAAAAGTCTTATTCCATATAGTCTGATGTCAGAAGAGAGCCACAGGGAAAAATATTTCTGTCAAAACACCAAAAGGAGGTCAACCTAAAGTCATGCACAACTATAACAGACAATTACTTACAAGCTTTAACTGTGTTTAATAAAGTCCAACTTCCTCTAACAAAACAATAAGGGAAGTGTGGGGGGTTTTCTATTTGCAAATACTAGGTGGTTTGTGCTACTCCATCTTTCCCACTTCAAAGATTGCACGCATGATAGTTACCATTTATCAAAGCATTCAATTTTCTTAGTGTGAAAATCACTCGTAATCACTTCTGAAAAGGTAGGCGAGAAAGCCAACTTGTGATGGTTGATCAAACAAGTTCATGGGCATAATAGTCCGGTATTTGTAAAGCACGAACTAATCACCCGTAAGGGTCTCAAGGCGCTAGGGCCAGCGGGGAGATTAAGTGAGCTATTGCTCAAAGTAACATGATGCTGAGCTGATCTGCCTCCGGCGCTGGGGATCGAACCGTGAGGCCCGCGCTCAGAAGACAGCCGCCCTGGCCGCTGCGCCACATCTCTTACCACCAGCATGGACCAACATTATACTTGCCTCTGTTTTGGGATGGGTCTTGACACCAAACAGTCAGAATTCTGAGTCTTGCTTTCACCATTGGAGTAATGGGAGACATCTTCCAAACATAAGCAGAAGGAATGTCAGAGTAAGCTGAGCTTTTGCATTATTTCTTGACAGGAGCAAGAAATTGTAGCAATCCCATCACATTGACCTCCGGATCAAGTCACAGGAATGAAACTCCAGGGTGATAGCCAGAAAGACACGTTCTCTGACAGATGAAACATCCCAGACTATCACAATGTTGAATAGAAACCTTCATATTTGGATGAATGAGAAGTCAATCCAAATGTTGAGCCACTGATAACTATTCTGCCATTCTTAACTGCAAAAGTCAGAGTTCTTTCATTGGCCACTCGGAGAACGAGGAGGATAGAGAAACTACTAAGAACACCTTAGTAGGGGCAGGTGATGTAAAAAATAACCAAGCGGGGGATAAGTGGGAGGACAATGGGCTCCTAAGGAAGTCCTTACCTGCTCATATCATACTTTAGCTGCATTATTTCAGTGTACACCTTAGTAACCGATGAAGATAAATGGTCAAGCCTGCATCAGAACATGGACATATAATGCAAATGCGTACTGGATGATTTGATGAAACCTGTGAAAAAAAGACACCACAGCTCGATTCTAACTAAGTAATATTCAAAGTATGACCCGGGGGGCCACATGCGGGCCTCTTGAACTCCACGTGTTCCCCTAGTCAACAGCAGCACTGGGCTGCTGTTTTGATGAGTCAGCACTATTATCGTCACGATTATTAAAAATATTTAAATTAATTGGCAAGCGTTTAATAGCTAATTAAAGTTAAAGAAGGAAGCAGCTAGGGTGTCCTGTGCCCCTTAACTTTAGGATCACCTTCCTTTTATAAACAACTTTGCAGAAAAAGTGTACAATTATGAAAAAGTCTATTCAGTATTCAAAAAGTGTCTTTGATTAACATGAAAAAGCATTTCATCTTAGTACAACAGATTATCAGTGCATTGAGAAGTATTTTTTTTAAAAGTGATAGCTTTCAAACATGAATTTAAAAACATTTATTTTTTTCCCCACCCCGACAACAATGCCAATAGTGAACAAAGACGAAGGTCGGTTATCTGCACACCTTAGGTGGCATGGGTTCCTATTACATACAAACATTATAGTTACTTAAATCAAACACCGGAGAAAGTTTTGTACAGCACACATCCTGAATTCCTGTATTTCGAGGTCCTCGTAAATGTGTATCTACTGGTTTGTTGAATCGTAACCCAGGTCTCGTGTAGCGATGTGGGTAAACCCTTTGCATTGGTGATGGTTTTACTGTTGAGGCTACGCTGTCTCAGAGTCGGAGAGGAGAACAGGTTCCTCTTCAGTCGGAGCCAGATTGGTCATCGGGTGGACCGAAACCAGGGCAGTTGGAGGTACCAGTGTAAGTTTGGATTTGGGGGCAGATCCATAGGGCTCAGTTGGTGTTTAGGTCGAACCCACCAACAGGAATCCAGCAGGGGCACCTCTTGTCTCCATGTGCTAAAGGCACGCCTGAGGGAGCCGTGGACCCAAATATGGAATGCATGGTGTCATAGAACTCAAGTTGCTCAGAGGTCGCGTCAGCTTCGGAGAACTCGGCAAAGCATGGAGTGGACCTGGCTGCTGGCTCCTTGGGTGGAGTGCTGGGAGTGGGACCTAGAAGCACGGTGCTTACTATGGAATGCCAAAGAACACTTCAACAACTACTTCTTGAGCTTCTTGGACTTAACCTACTTCGATGATGTTGACTTGGGGAGTGAGATGATGTTCGTCTGCGGGATCAGCTCTGAGAACGGGCCCAGGATATCTCTCTGGATCGGCGAAGAGCCTTCTCCTGCTGCTCCACTATGAACTTCATTGCCAGTTCGGGAATCCCCTTCAGGTGCATGGGTCAGCTGTGGGCACAGGCCTTGGAGTCATGGCTCGACCCCAGGCATCACAGGTAAACCAAGTGGTAGTCTGAAACCGACATCTGTATATAGGCACCGTGCGCATTACTTTCAAAGCGGATGAGGCCGACGTGGAGCTCATCAACGCCACCTACCATTGCGTAAAGGCACTGCTCAAGATTTTCCAGATCCAGTCTGACACCTGGGGAATATCTGAAGGTGAAGCATCTGCAGTTAGATGTCTCAATCAGAATGTTCATGCTCAGAAGTTCCAGGGAGTTCCAGGTTTTGAGACTGCCTGTTCTCAACAGTGGCAAATGGATCCAGATAGGATTCCCACACTGGCAGAAGATGCCCTGCGCCACCTTGGGGTCCAATTGCCATTTGCGGAGGAGTCAGGCATGACTTCAGCTTCATTGAGAACCCCATCAATGTCAGGTTCGCCGCTGCCTGGAGGTGGTCTATGACTGACTGTGGTGAACCCACCTTCCACATGCAGTCATTGAGGTAGTGGAAATCTGATATTCCCAAACTCCAAAGATGTGTTGAGATCACTTTGGGGAACACCTACGGGCCACTGGTGAGACTGAAGGAGAGCATGGCAAACTGAAAATGCTCCTGCTGACCGTGAACTGCAGGTAAAATCTGTGGGGCTGCAGGACGGGCACATGAAAGTAAGTGTTCTGCTGGCCTAAGGCTACTACCTAGTTGCCTGGATCCAGGGCAGATAGACCTTAGGCCAGAGTGAGCATTTAATCCGTTCGTAGAAAGGTATTCAGAGGGTAAAGATATAAAATAGGATGAAGGCCTCTGTCCTTTCTCAGTCTGTGCAAATAGCGGATTGACAACCCTTTCCTACTTCAAGGACAGCCCCCTCTAACTGAATCCTTTGGGCAGTAGTGCTCACAACTCTTGCAACAAGATAGATAGTTGGTACCCTGAAAGCCGCTCTGACATGGAAGGATGTTGTGGTGGGTGGGAAAGAAACGGGACAGCATAACCCTGCTGAACAATCTGGAAGACTGATCGGTTACATGTGATGTACTGTTGTCCTGTGAGGAAATATTGCATCTGGACTCCCACAGAATCGTTGTGTGCTGCAAAGGGCAAACTAAAGCGGCTAAGGGGCTTCTGCCGCAGGGCAGGGAGTCTGAGAAGGGTGTTGTCTCTGGTGACCTGCATAAACTTTGGTTGATAACAGTCCTAGCTAAGATAGGCCCGAGATAACTGCTGCAGTGACGGAGGGGCCTGGCATGGTCTATACTTCAACACTCTGGAGTAGCAAAGGAAAGGTTGAAACCGATGAGAAAACTGTCTGGCAGGGGGTGGATAGGCCTAAGGAACACGCCATGGCTCTGCTTTCCTTAAAGCAACTGAGAGCAGGATCAGGCTTTACGACAAACAGGTTGGATCTGTCAACAGGCATATACATAAGGAATACCTACACATCTCCAGAAAAGCCTGTGTGTGGATCGCATCCATGCATGGCAAAGGCGCATCATACTAGTGCCGACTGCTCAACCCAAGCAATCGGTAGAGTCCAGGCCAGATCAAATTATGTTTCTGGTTGCATCCTGGTCATCTTGACTGGTTTGAGCCAAAGAGGCCCTGAACTCTTCAGAGAACGCTGGCAAGATCTAGCTGGCTATGTCCCAGAGAGTGTGCATATAACTGTTTAATAGGAAAACCGTGTTAAACTACATCATTGCCAAGCTGTTCAAAGAGAGCATTTACTCCCTGAATGCTTCAAACCCTTTTTTATTCCACCTGGAGGAGTTGTGTGAAATGCATTCGGATACACTTTGCTGGTGGAAGGTTTGACCACAACCTAGAAAATCCACTGAATGACCAGAACCAATGGTTTGATTTCAGTTCTGTTAGATGGGATGGTAAGGTGTGGAGATGGTCAGAGCTGATAACTGAGTGGTAGACCAAATTAATTAATCTTTGGAGTAAATAGAGACATTGCTCATGGTGGAGAAAAGCTGGCTTTTTATGTAATATACCAAAACGAGATATACTATGTCGAAAGTCCAGGCAACCCTTAATGGTTTACAGGGCTTACATTTATATTCCCAAATGCTCTCTTTTGCGGTATGTAGGCAAACAGTTTAGGCTTATCAGAGGGTAGTGGTAATGCATCTGTTGAACACACACACAGCAAATCTATAAAACACCAACTCAATAAATAACTTGAGACCAATTTAGAAAAGGAAAATGCTACTTACCAGTATGCATCTGTTCTTGGCATGTAGAGCTGCAGAATATCATACTTTTGCATAGATCGCCATCTGGTGTTGGGCTCGGATGATTGCAGTTTGTTGTGGTCTTGGAAGAAGTCTTTGTAGTCACGAGATAGGGGACTCCTCCCTTGGATGATAGTGCGCATGGGCATGGACTCCATCCTCAGATTGTTTTTCGCCATGATGGGAAATTATGGAGTTTGCAAGAGATAGAAAAGATGCCCATATGAGTGTATCTAAGTAAGATAGCACTGGAATAGATAAGAGGTTCTGGGGAGGCGGGTGGGCGTATGATATTCTGCAGCTCTACATGCCAAGAATAGATGCATACTGTAAAGTAGCATTTTCAGTTCGAGGCATATGAGCTACAGCATTCATACTTTTGCATAGACTGTATAGCACTGCTCTCCTTTAGCGGTGGTCACCTGTATCTGTTGCAGTGGTCTGAAAAAGTGTTTTAAGAACAGCCTGGCCTACAGAAGCCTGTTGTTTTGCCTGCACGTCTACACAATAGTGTTTGGTGAAGGTGTGTGACGTAGACCATGTTGTTGCCTTACAAAAGTAATCCAAGGGAATGTTCGCGAATAATGCCATGGAAGCCCCTAGTTTGCATGTTGAGTGCGCTCTAGGGGGAATTGGTAATGTGCATTTTGCCTTCTGGTAGCATATTTCAATGCATTTGACTATCCACCTGGCAATTCCAGCTTTGGAGATGGGGTTTTCTTTAGGAGGTGGAGAGAAAGCTACAAACAGTTGGTTTGTCTTTTTAAAAGGTTTAGATCTGTCAATGTAATAAAGTATAGCTCTTTTAACATCGTGTGTGAAGAGCTCTCTGCTACGGAATCTGGGTTTGGGGAAAAAACAGGTAACTCTACAGATTGATTAAGATGAAAAACAGATTACTTTGGGAAGAAATTTTGGATTTGTTCTAAGAACCACCTTGTCACGATGTACCTGAAGAATGGTTCTTGTATGGTTAAAGCCTGGATCTCATTTACTCTACTGAGAGAGGCGCTTGCGACAAAGAAAGCTACTTTCCATGTAAGGAACTGCAGTTCGCATTTGTGTAGAGGTTCAAATGGAGGACCCATGAGCCTAGTGAGGACAATGTTTAAATTCCACACCGGAGAGGGTGGTATTGTGGAAGGAATTATTCTTTTAAGACCTTCCATGAACGCTTTGATAGCGGGTACCCTAAACAATGACAAATGTCTGTTTTGCAGGCAAGCGGCAAGGGTAGCAAGATGTAATCGTATGGATGTGTATGCTAGATTACATCTTTGTAGATGAAGCAAATAATGTTCTGAATTGAAGCATCTAGCGGGTCAATTTTGTTGTTATTGCAGTAAATGACAAAATCTTTTCCATTTGGCTGCATAGCAAGCTCTAGTAGTAGGGTGTCTGGCTTCTTTAATAAAGTTCACAGTCTGGTGGGAGGTTGAGGTAACCAAACTCTAGGACTTCAGGAGCCAGATTGCTAGATTGAGTTGAGTTGGATCAGGATGCGGTATCTCGCCATGGTTCTGCGTAAGCAGCTTTGGGGAGAGCCGTAGTTTTTGGTGTGGAACTACTGAGAGTTTCAGGAGTGTTGTGAACCAGGATTGTGTACTGCTGGGAGATGTTCTGCCAGATGATATATGTTTTGCGGAATGGCCAATCTCCATATGCTTTGCGCTAGTTGAGAACGCTGCAAAGAATGTGTTCCTCCTTGTTTTTGTATATAATACATTGCTGTCATATTGTCCGTGCAGACAAGGACAGTCTTGTTGACGAGATGTAGTTGGAATGATTTTAATGCTAGAAAAATTGCCAGTAATTCTAGGTGATTGATGTGGAGCATTTTTTGTTGAGTGGTCCACCTGCCCTGTATTTTGTGGTTTAGGAGATGGGCTCCCCGGCTGGTGAGTGATGCGTCTGCTGTTAGCAGTATCTGTGGAACTGGGTCTAGGAACGGCCGCCCTCTGGAAAGGTATTTTGTGTTCCACCACTGCAGAGAGCGATGTGTGCATCTGTCCAACAACACCAGATCTGAAAGCTGACCTTGAGCCTGGTTCCACTGACGTGCTAAGCATTCCTGTAAAGGGCGCATCTGAAGTCTTGCATGAGGTACTATGAAAATGCAAGAGGCCATCATTCCTATGAGCTGCATAAACACTCTAGCTGGTAGGGAGTGTTGGGGTTGGAATTTTGTGATGAGGGTGTGCATACTGGCTATCCTGGATGGATTGGGGTATACAAGAGCTTTGGAAGTGTCTATTGTGGCCCCTAGATACTGATGTAGGTAGGCAGGCATGGAGATGTGACTTGGTGAGGTCTATTGTGAACCCCAAGTCGTGGAGCAGCGGAATTGTTTGGTACGTGTTGTTAACACACTGGCTGTGTGACTTGGCTTTTATCAGCGAGTCGTCCAGGTATGGAAACACATGAATCTGTTGTCTCCGCAAGTGTGCGGCTACAACTTCAAGACACTTTGTGAAGACCCTGGGTGCTGTGGTTACTCCGAATGGGAGAACCTTGAACTGATCGTGTTGGCCGTCCACTGTAAACCTTAGATATTTCCTGTGAGCAGGGTGTATAGGAATATGGAAGTAGGCGTCCTTGAGATCTAAAGTGGCAAGGCAGTCGCCTTGTTCAAGTAGTGGAAGGATTTGTTGAAGAGTGATCATGTGAAATTGATCTGACTGTATGTAGAAATTGAGAGGTCTAAGGTCCAGTATTGGTCTGAGAGTACCGTCCTTTTTGGGGATTAGAAAGCACAGGGAGTAAACCCATGTCCCTTGATGCTGTAGGGGAACTGGTTCTATTGCATGCTTTTGAAGCAGTCAGAGAACTTCATGTTTGAGGAGCGTTACATGTTCCGTGGACATGGGACGCTGTTTGGGCGGTATGTTAGGGGTGTCGCGGTAAGTTCCAGGCAGTAACCATACTGGATAATTTGTCTTACCCACCTGTCTGTAGTGATGGAGTTCCAGACAGGTAGGAACTGTAAGAGTCTTCCTCCGACCAGAGTGGAATGGTCTGGAGGGAGCGGAGGGAAGTCATTGTTTGGTAGTGGGGGAGGTACGATTGTTGTTACCTCGGCCTCTCCCTTTATTATTTCCCCTGTACCCACTTCTGAAATATCCCTTGTTGGGGATGTTTGTGTGGGGCTTTTGTAGGAGGAGGAAGCACTGTCAGCACTGTTTTTGGATGCGCCCCTATAAAGGGAGCGATGAGAGAAGCCTCGTGTTGGAGACTGTAATGCTCCCTTGGATTTTGCAGTGTCCGTGTCTTTTTTTCATTTTTTTCTAAAGCAGTGTCTACAGCTGGGCAAAACAGGTGTTCTTGGTCGAACGGCTGATTCAAGATAGTAGTTTGTACTTCTTGTTTAAAACCAGAAATGCGCAACCATGCATGTCTGCGTAGTAAGACACTGGTGTTGACAGATCTAGATGCGGTGTCTTCTGCATCGAGGGCACATTTAATGGATGCATTTGTAATGAACTTGCCCTCCTGGACCAGATCATGGGCTTTGGCCTTGTATTGGTCAGGCAAATGCTGAATTAGGTCCTCAAGCTCATCGTAGTGAGCCCTATCATACCTGGCAAGCAGTGCTTGTGCATTAGCTATCCTCCAGTGATTAGCTGCTTGGTAGGCAACTCCTTTGCCTGAAGTGTCTAGTAGTTTAGACTCTTTGTCTGGAGATGGAATCACCGGAGTTTTGAGAATTGGCACGTTTCCTTGCATTGGACACTACCAAAGAATCTAGAGGGAGTTTTCCTATAATGTACGTGGGATCATTGGGGGCGGGTTTATATTTATCAATGCGAGGGTTGAGATTTCTGGTCCTGACAGGGTCTTTGAAGATGTCTGGTGCGTCTTTAATGACACCTTTGAGCATGGGCAAGGTTTGTATTGTCCTTTGTGACTGAGCAAAAGTATCTACCACAAAGTCGTCCTCCATGGGGTCTGAATGCATTTGTACGCCATGATATTGGGCAGCTCTATCAATAAGCGGACCAAAGCCTATGTTGTTATCTGGGGGAGATGGCCGTGGTGGGTATGCCTCTGGATCAGGAAGGTCTGGAGGATCTGCAGGATCATTGTAATCTGCCCATGTGTCCTGTGGTATAGCAGCGTCATCATCAGGGTCATCTAAAGAGTCATTATGTCCACCCCCGTCCCCTAGGTCATCATCATCCTGTGGTGGTGGTGAGTGTGGAGAGAGTCTAGGAGAGTATATGGGAGACTTTGCAGGAGACAAAGGCTTAGTAGGAAGAACAGGAGAAGAGGGTTGTAGGGGTGAAGTTGCAAAGTCTCTTTTCTTCACAGGCACCTCAGGAGAGTGTGAGGTGTCTAATTTCCTCTTCTTTGTTGGGAGACTGACAATATGGCCTGTTTTAGGGTCCACATGCAAGGTCTTGTTTCGGATCGATAGGATCCGTTTGAAACAGTTCTTCCTGGTTGGCGTCTCCTTTCGGTGCAGATTTTTTTCGGTTCCGAACGTGGTTTCGATTTCTGCTCTGGAGCCTTAGAAGGGGTTTTTTGCTCCTTCGGCTTCGATGTTGAGTCTGTAATCTTTTTCGGATCGGAAGGTTTTCGGGGTTTGTTCAGATCCGAGGCCTTTTGGTCTTTCGGTGCTGAAGAGCTCAATGCCTTTTTGGAGGTAATGGGAGTAGGATGTATTCCCGATTTCGGTACCGACTGTTTTTTGGGCACCGATATGCGGCTTGCTCAGTCCCGAGCCACCGGAAGGCTTTTCCTTTGTCTTCGGAGCCGGGCCTGGAGGCGGGGCTTCTGAAGTTTTCTTTCAGTCGCGACTAAGGCCTTCAGGTGAAGTTTTGATGGGAGCCTTCTTTTTCTCTGGTGGGGTAGGGGCTGGGGCAGTTGTACTCACTCGTTGACCTGGAGTGATGTGGTCATCAGAGTTGTAGTAATCAGCTTCAGATACAGTGTTGAGCTCCTCCGAATCCTCTGCCTCTGGAACGTCGGGGCATTCATCGAAGATATCTTCTGGCACCGGAGCAGCCTGTTGTGCCACAACGTGTCGTCGAGCCCGGCAATCACAGATAGTCTTTTTGGATCGAAAAGAGGCGCAGGCTTGGCAATCTTTTTCCTCGTGTTCTGGCGAGAGACAAAGGTGGCAGACCTTGTGGTGGTTGCTGTGTGGAAATTTAGCTCCACACTGGGCGCATTTTTTAAATGGAGTCCTTTCCATTAGCCGTAGGCCCGAATGGCGGCGATAGGTCCAGCGGCCCACGCAGACGACCAAAATAGAGTATTTTTGAGTTAGCGAATCAAAGGGCACGCAAACGAAAACTGTGTCGAGTTGTGATGGTTTGCGCGTCGAAAAGGTTTGGAAACACGGTACCGAACCGGAGCCGAAGTTACATCTGAACCCAATAGCTGAAAAAAATATTTGAGGATGGAGTTGATGCCCATGCACACTATCGTCCAAGGGAGGAGTCACCTATCTCGTGACTACAAAGACTTCTTCCAAGACAACAACCAACTGCAATCATCAGAGCCCAACACCAGATGGTGATCTATGCAAAATTATGAATTCTGCAGCTCATATGCCTCGAACATAAGTATTTTTCTATTTATTTTAACACCAAGAACTTCGTAATTGGGTAAGCACTTTTTGTATACCAATTTTTACAGGGAAGTAAAAATGTCACTTTCATGCGTTTTTACGTGGCAATGCTTTTCTATGCGGAAAAGGCAATTACATCATACGGTTATTGGCAGGGCAGTTCTGAGGAGCCCACTTGAGGTGCTAGGGGGCCACGATCCAAAGTACCACCAGCAGTTCAAGTTTACCTGCCCTGGAGAGTCCAGGTGAAGAGGCGCTGAACGGGTTCATAGCCTTGTGCATTACACCATTGTAGGAAGCTGGCTCTGTATATACTATACTAAAAGAACAAGTTACTTACCTTCGGTAACGATGTATCTGTAAGAAACATTAGTTAGTTAGATTCCTCACCTTAGAATATCCCCAGGCGTCAGACTGGATCCGGAAGATTTTTCGTCAGCAATACCCCTTGCGCGTCGCTAGGCGTCGTCTGCGGCTCCGCGTCAGTCGTCGGCGTCGTGCGCCGGAATGACGTCGGAGTACTTAGACGCCGCCCTCGCGCGCTGACGTCAATTCTTGTACATAGCTTTCCGCGCCAGGAACGCAGAGCCATGCAAAGACCGAAACAGGTGCTAAAAGGAAAATCTAGGGGCCTGAAAAGGATAACCTTAACCCTAGATGTCAGTTCGCAGAACGGGGAGGATGGGTGGGTCGGTGAGGAATCTAACTAATGTTTCTTACAGATACATCGTTACCGAAGGTAAGTAACTTGTTCATCTGAAAGAAACACGTTAGTTAGATTCTCACCTTAGAATAGATACCCAAGCAATACCATCCCCGGTGGTGGGTCTGCGAACCAAGATCACACCAGAAAGTCCTGGAGGACAGAACGGCCAAAGAAGCCATCCCTCCGGACTTGGCTGTCAAGGCAATAATGCCTGGCAAAAGTGTGTAGCGAAGCCCACGTTGCCGCCTGACAGATGTCCTGCAAAGGGACACCTCGTCCCAAAGCAGTAGTAGCCGCCGTGGCCCGAGTAGAATGGGCGCGCAGCCCAACAGGAGGGTCCTTTTTTGCCAAGGTGTAACAAATTTTGATGCACAAAACAACCCACCGAGAGATGGTCCGTTTGTGCACAGCTTTCCCCTTCTTAGCACCCACGTATCCAACGAAAAGTTGGTCGTCCACCCGGAACTGCTTTGTGCGGTCCAAATAAAAGGAGAGCGCACGTTTTGGGTCCAGACGGTGGAGCCTCTCTTCCTCTTTGGAAGGATGCGGAAAGAAGGTGGGCAAGGTGACAGACTGCCCAAGATGAAATGGAGTCACCACTTTCGGAAGAAAGGAGGGACGAGGCCGAAGGACAACCTTGTCCGGATGAACAGACAGAAAAGGAGGCTTTGAAGATAAAGCCTGGAGCTCACTCACCCGTCTAGCCGAGGTGATGGCTACCAGAAAAGCAGTCTTAAGAGTCAGAAGACGAAGAGGACAATTGTGAAGAGGCTCGAAGGGAGCGCACATCAGGAATGTCAAGACAAGATTCAAGTCCCACTGAGGCATTACAAAAGGAACAGGAGGGAACGTGTGAGTAATGCCTTTTAGAAAGCGTGTAACCACAGGGGACTTGAAAAGAGAAGGCTGATCAGGAAGCCGCAAGAAGGCAGAGATGGCAGCAAGATAACCTTTCAGGGTGCCCAGGGCAGAGCCCTGCCGGGCCAAAGAAAGAAGAAACAGTAGAACCTCAGAAAGAGGGGCGGAAAGGGGATCCACAGCCTTTGCTGTGCACCATGCCACAAATTTGTTCCACCGGCAGGCGTATACCGTCTTTGTGGAGGGACGCCTGGCTGCCAGAATGATATCACAGACTTCAGGAGGCAAGTCAAATGGCATCAACTGCCGCCGCTCAATCTCCACGCATGGAGGTGGAGGCTGGACAGGTTCGGGTGGAGGACCGTCCCCTGCTGCTGCGACAGAAGATCTTCCAGAAGGGGCAGACGTATCGGAGGATCGGTCAACATACTGAGTAGCTCGGGATACCAGTACCTTCGTGCCCAATCCGGAGCCACCAAGATGACTTGGGCCCGGTCGTGTCTGATCTTCTTCAGCACTCTGGGCAGAAGTGGTATAGGCGGAAAGGCGTACAACAGACCGCAACTCCACCCGTGACGAAAAGCGTCACCGAGCGAGTGCCGCCTTGGAAATTCCAACGCACAGAACTGCTGACATTGCGCGTTCTCTTCGGTGGCAAATAGATCTAACCAAGGCTCTCCCCACTGCTGAAAGAGACCTTGCGCCACTTCGGAGTTCAGACGCCATTCGTGATCCATCATGCACCGGCGGCTGAGTTCGTCTCCTCTGGCGTTCAGAGAGCCCGCCAGATGTTGAACCACTAGGGTGACGCCCTGGTGTTCCAGCCACGTCCAGAGGCGCAGAGCCTCCTGAGAAAGGGTCCACGACCCCACCCCGCCCTGTTTGTTGCAATACCACATGGCGGTCGTGTTGTCCGTGAACACCTGCACAACACTGCCCCTGACAGAGGGAAGGAAGGCTTTCAGTGCAAGCCGGATCGCTCTCAACTCCAACAGGTTGATGTGGAGACGAGACTCCGCCGGAGACCAGAGGCCTCTGATCTCCGCCTCTCCCATATGGCCACCCCATCCCAGGAGGGACGCATCCGTCACTACGACATGCTCCGGTTGGGGAAGGGAGAGGCTTCTGCCCATGACCCAATCGCGGTCCGTGAGCCACCACTGCAACTGCTGTGCAGTGCCCTCCGAGATCAAGACATGGTCGGACAGGTTGCCGTGATGCTGGGCCCACTGAAACTTCAGGTCCCACTGCAGAGCCCGCATGCGCCGCCTGGCGTGATGCACTAGTAGGATGCAGGAGGCCATCAGCCCCAGAAGCCGCAACACTAGCCTGACCGAAACCCAGGATAGAGGCCGAAAGATGGGAATCAGGGCCTGAATATCCCGGACCCACTGTTCCGGTGGATAGACCCGGAACTGCGCCGAATCGAGAACTGCTCCGATGAAGAGGAGCTTCTGAGAGGGACTCAGGTGTGACTTCGGCACGTTGATGGAAAATCCCAGTAAATGCAGGAGATCCGCCGTAGTCTGGAGGTGGGAGACGACTGTCTGGGGCGAGCCCGCCTTCAACAACCAGTCGTCGAGATAGGGGAAGACCGGAACCCCTGATCTGCGCAGATGAGCTGCGACCACCGCCATCACTTTCGTGAACACCCGAGGGGCACTGGTGAGGCCGAAGGGGAGCACGGTAAACTGAAAGTGCTCTTGGCCCACCGTGAACCGCAGGTAACGCCGGCAGGACGGGGATGTGGAAATATGCGTCCTGCAAGTCCAACGCTACCATCCAGTCTCCAGGGTCGAGGGCAGCCAGAACCTGAGCCAGAGTTAACATCTTGAACCTCTCCTTCCTGAGGAAGGCATTGACGTTCCGGAGGTCCAAGATAGGGCGTAGGCCCCCTTTGCCCTTCTTGGGAACCAGAAAGTAGTGGGAATAACAACCACGACCTACTTCTGGACTCGGAACGCGCTCGACGGCCCCCTTGGCCAAGAGAGCCGAAACTTCCTCGTGGAGAAGATTCAAATGATCCCCCGAGATACGGTGGTGCTGCGGTGGCATGGCTGGAGGGGTCGTCTCGAAGGGGAGGGTGTAGCCCCTTCGGACGATTTGCAGCACCCACCTGTCCGATGTGATGGACCGCCAGTGGAGCAGGTGATGGCGAACTCTGCCGCCCACTGGCGTGAAATGGGCCTGAAAGCTCGGACTAGGAAGGCTTTGAGGCGGATGCTGCCGGGGTGGATGTGGGCTGACCGCGTCGTCCTCCAGAACCGCCTCGGCGGAAACCACGTCCGCGACCGCGCGCAGGTTGGTTCTGCGGCTGGTGGCTAGGCGCACGTGAGGAGGCACCCCTTCCTTGGCCACGAAAGGGGCGAAAAGCGGAAGTTTGCGATCGCGGGGCCGAGAGGCCCAAGGACTTGGCCGTAGCCCGGGAGTCCTTAAAGCGATTCAGCGCACTGTCCGCTTTCTCGCCAAAAAGGCGAGTGCCTTCAAAGGGCAGGTCCATGAGAGTGCTCTGAACATCGCCCGAAAATGACGTGGACCGCAGCCAGGCGTGAAGTCTAAGCGCCACTGTGGTAGAAATTGCCCTACCCAGCGAGTCCGTAGTGTCAAGCCCACATCGGATAGCGTGCCGTGCTGCATCCCTCCCATCGGCCAGAGCCTGGGTAAGGTGTGTCTGGACCTCCTCCGGACACAGGGGCAGCACGTCCTCCACCGCATCCCACAGAGAGTGGGAATAACGGTCCAAGAGACAGGCGGTGTTCAAAGACCGCAGGCCCAAACTAAGGGAAGAGAACAGCTTCTTGCCAAACTGTTCCAGTCTCTTGGAATCCCGGTCCGGCGGAGCGGTCGGGAAGGAGGATTGGGAGGTAGAGGCCTGGATAACCAGGCTCTCGGGGGTAGGGTGTTGGGACAGAAAACTGGGGTCGCCCGGAGCAGGGCGGTGGCGCCTGGCGACGTTCCTGTCCACAGGAGGAACTGTGGAGGGCTTGGACCAGGTGCCCTGCAGAACATCAATGAGGGCCTCATTGAATTGCAGCAGAGGCTCAGTGGAGCTTCCTGCAGACTGAAGCACCTCAGTGAGGACGTTAGTCCTCACAGCCACGGCAGGTAGCTCGAGCCCAAGGGCTGCGGCCGCCTTGCGCAACACCACAGAGAAAGCTGCGCCCTCTTCCGAAGCCACAGTCGGAGGAGAGACGAATCCAGAGTCCGGAGAGGTATCCAGGCCACTGGCCTCCCCCAGTTCATCTGCCCAGTCCTGTGACATTTGAGCCTGTGCGGCCATAGGATCCTCGGATCCCTCCCAGTTGTCCCCATCATCCGATTCCTGGTATACAGGAGGAAGGTACGGAGCCGGGCGGTAGACATAATGTGTCTCTAGCGGCGCCGAACGCGGCGTCCATCGACGCCGGAGCGGCGCCGGGCCCGGAGCGGGACTGAACTGGGGCTCGACGTCGAGCGGAGTCGGCGTCGGGGGTGGTACCGGTGTCGACGCCGGCGGAGGAGGCGTGACGAGGTTGACCGGCGTCGGCGGGGACTCGGGAACGGGTCCCTCGGGCGCTTGCGGCGTCGAGGCCGGAGCCGTCGACGGCGCCGGAGCCACCGGCAGGCAAGGCAGCCCTGTCGGGTCCGCGGGGCCCGAAGGCGCGCCAGCGGGCGTCGACGGCGAAGCCAGGCTCGTCATGGCCGAGAGGAAGGCACTGACCTCCGCCGGCGTCGCGTTAGTCCCAGGGAC
The DNA here is from genome assembly GCF_964204655.1 of Triturus cristatus. Classification (NCBI taxonomy): domain Eukaryota; kingdom Metazoa; phylum Chordata; class Amphibia; order Caudata; family Salamandridae; genus Triturus; species Triturus cristatus. Next base: position 849,039,433 of record NC_140594.1, on the reverse strand, counting down.
CGGCGGGTATGGGGACTTGCGCGGCGCCTGCGGCTCCGCCGGAGCCGCGGGGGTGGAACCACCCTGACCCTCGGCCGAGTCGCGCGACTGGCGAGGGGAGTCCGAAGAGCGGTGTCGCCTCTTGGACTTCTTGGAATGCTTCGACTTACCCGAAGACTTGGATCCCGACGACCGATGGCGACGTCGGCTGCGGCTCCGCGACCGATCCTTGGACCTCCTCCTGGACCGGGATCGAGAGGCGCGCGGAGCCGAGTGGCGAATCTCGAGAAGCTTACGGGACCGCTCCCGTCTAGCCTTCGAGGTCAGGGCCTTGCAGTCCGAACACGACTCCGAGTCGTGGTCGAGGCCCAAGCAGTACAGGCACCGGCGGTGATGGTCCGTAACCGACATCAGGCGGTTACAGTCAGCACAGGCTTTAAAACCAGGCATCCTACCGGCACCGGCGTCGTTAGACAAGATCAAAAAGGATCGAAAAAGTTAGTCAAAAAGTGACTAAAGGGGTAGCTCTCCCAGATCTGCGCTTACTGGCGCGGAAAAAAGAAGAACTGACGTCAGCGCGTGAGGGCGGCGTCTAAGTACTCCGACGACGTCATTCCGGCGCACGACGCCGACGACGGACGCGGAGCCGCAGACGACACCTAGCGACGCGCAAGGGGCATTGCTGACGAAAAATCTTCCGGATCCAGTCTGACGCCTGGGGATATTCTAAGGTGAGGAATCCAACTAACGTGTTTCTTTCAGATTGACATAGTGTGCACTGAGTCCAGTGGAACCCTAAAGGTAGGCAGAGGTGAAAGTAGATAGCACCTTAATCTCTATTTGTGGTAGTGTGGGAGAGCAGTAAAGCTTTATCAGAGGGTAGTGTTAAGCATTTGTTGTACACACTCAATCAGTAAATGATGCCCCACTCAAAGACTGAGATCAAACAAATTTGATTTGTATAAAAACATTTAGTTATATTTATTTTCTAGAACCAAGCAAGCCTGGTACAGGTAAGTATAAATGGTACACTTCAAGGCAAGTTGAACAATACAAGCAAGCTGAATGAAAATTGCTTCGCTACAGGTTTTTAAACACTTTGAATACAGTGGAAATGACTGTTAGATTACTTTACAGATTACTTTCTGGATTACTTTTTCTACTCGGTGTGATACACCTAGATATCACACTGGGACATTTCCTAGAGAAAAGGTAAGTCAAGCAGTGTTTAGTTATTTGCAGTTTTTCAACATTTCACACAAAACCAACTCCACACAAACTTTTTTAGGAAAAAGCAGTCAATGCAATCCTATGGAAGGAAATGGAGTTATCGGTTTACAGCAAGTACAAGTTTGTGGGAGTTGGTATTCTGAGGTTAGAACCAGGGTTCCCCCGGTTCAAGGATGTACTCTTAAAGCACCCTCAGCGGCACTAGGGCCGCCGGGTGCAGATTGCTGAGGCCCAATGTTATCCAATGGGGGATAGGATGCTCCCGGCTGATGGCTGCTCACGCGCAGACCACGTGGTTGTGGGAGTTGAGCTCCTGGTGTTAGGCTCAGGGCAAAGGGGGATCCGAGTTAAGACCCAAAGTACACCCGCAGCGGCACAGGGGCAGCTGGGTGCTGGTTTGGTGTCTGGTGCACTGTTTATTTCAAAGGGGATTCTCTGGTTTAAACAAAGACTGCAGGCTCGGGGACGAAGATCTTCTGGAGGTGAACAGCAGTTGAAGACGTAAGTTGGGGTGCCTGGGGATGCTGGGACACCGTCGGTTGGACCACCCAAGACCGTGGGACTTCGGGTGCAGTGGAGTCTTTAGGCACTGGGTTTTCTTACCAGCTCCGGTTGGGGGGATCCTCCGGAAAGAGGCTGCAGGCTACGCTGGCAGGTTCGAGGCAGGTCAGAGATCACCAGATCTCAGGTCTCAGGTCAGGATCGCCGGGGAGACCTCCTCGTGGTGTTGGGCCACTTGAACTTGGGCCGTGGGCGTCTGTTGCAGACTTGCAGATTTGGCCAGAGCCAGAGTCTCTGGGTGAGCAAATCCAGGGCTCACGGGAGACAGTGTCTTATCTGTGGAAGGCAGGGCAGGTCCTTGGGGTTCTTGAGGTTGCTGGCTGCATGACACCCTGTGGGGGTGGCCCTAGAGGACCTTCTGTCTGAAGCTGATCTTTTCTAACCTGTTTTTTTTAGTCAATCAGAGCGATGTCCCACGTTTAAATCTAAGAGTAAAGACACTATTGTTGATTATATATTTTTGTCCCCCATGTTGTTACACAAAGTAGTATTTTATAATGCTAGGTTGTCGCTCTACAGCGACCACAACCCTGTCATTTTAGCATTAGATAATGGTGCTGGCATTCTGGGATCGGGGGGGGGGGGGGGGGGGGGGGGGTGGAAGAAACCAGGGAGCCAACTGTATGGTAACGTGTGATCAAAGGAGGAGGCTCAAGTGGTCTAAAGTGACGGCTGACTCCTTTTTTACTGATTTCTGTCTGAAGGCCGAAGGAAATCTCGCAATATGTGCTGGCTCCACTAAATCAAAGGACTTGGTACTTAAAGCCTTTGATGGTTTATGTAGACAGATTGCAGCGGATCGGACTATTAACACCAAAATTAAACGGAATCGTGCATTGAGGGGGTTTGATAAGTGCTCACGAGCCCACCGTTGCCTCGTTTTAGCTTTGAAAAGCGTACCCCGGGATAGGGCACTGGTAGTGAGCCTCCGGAAGCAGTATAATTCAGCAGTGCATCTACGAAAAACAGATCAAGTTAGAGACCTGGAATGCACTTTCATCTGTAGAGATCTTAAAGGACAGTTTCAGATTCTGGGCTATTGTTAATGCTCCTTTTTTTCCCCACTTTGCTGAATGACACCCAGGAATGTAATATTACAGAAGTACAGTGTTTAGCCCATTTTGAGGGAATGTATGGTTCTACTGAATTAGTGTCTTCCACTTGCAGTCCACCGCCTCGGCAGGTAATAGCTCCATTTGTGTTTAGTGAGGTGGATATTTAGAGAGCATTAAAGGAGACTTCTAGCAACAAAGCTCCTGGACCGGACGGTGTTTCTGCTGAGCTATACAAATGTGAACCTAAATTCTCGGCAAAAATATTAACTAATGTCTTTAATGCATCTGTTATGCAAGGGTTCCCGGTATCCTTGAGCCAATCTATTATTATCCCAATTTTTAAAAAAGGTCAGAGAGGGGACCCGCGGTGCTATAGACCTATATCACTGATTGACTCGGCGGTAAAAATATTGGGCAAGGTGGTCTTAGCTAAAGTTACAGACTGGGCTACTGATAACAAGATTTTATCTGACCTACAGTATGGTTTCAGGCAAGACAGAAGTACCATGGACCAGTCCCTCAATCTGCATTTATTAATTAGTAAGTATACTGTGGCCAACGAAGGCTCCTTGCAGATGGCTTTTATGGATCTGTCCTCAGAGTTTGACCTGGTGAACAGGTCTAAGCTGTGCAGTATCCTGTTGGAGATGGGTATCGAGCCATGTTTAGTTTATTTTTTGGCTCCATCGGGACCTTTTCGCATCAGTTAGGATTTCCCAGGATGGTAAATGTACTAGGTTCTTTAAAATCAGACCGGGGCGTCTGCCAAAGGTGTATATTGGCGCCCCTACTTTTGACACTCTATATTAACGCCCTGGACAAATCCTTAATGGAGGCGAGCTCGGATATCCCGCGTGTAGGAGAGTGCCCAATACCGGTCCTCCTATACGCGGATGATGCTGTCCTTTTAGCTCATACTGCGGTAGGTATCCAGAAATTATTGGATGCTTTTGGAGCCTACATGCAGTCCTACATATGTTAACTAGGAAAAAAAATAGAAAAGCAAAATCATTCTACTGCAACGGAGTGGAAGTGTCCAGGGTGACCTCCTTTACATACCTAGGGGTACTATTTGATGATAAAGGCTCATGGGTCCCCCAAGATAAAGTAAAAAAATGGCTGTGACTAGATCCACGTCAGCTTTATTAGGGTTTGCCCAGCGCTTGGGGGGTAGGCCTATAGAGGCCATTCTTAAGATATATAGATCAAAATGTCTGGCCATTGCGGCATATGTCTCTTCCATATGGCGCTTTAAACAGTCGAGGGTGCAGATAGCTGAAAATAGATTTCTCCGCAGTCTTCTGTCTGTACCTCAATCAACATCTACCTTTGCTATTCACCAGGAATTGGGGCAGGGTTATGTCTCGGATACCTTGAGTTTAGCTCCTTTATTGTGTTGGCTTAAAACCTGGCTCAATCCAGAATTGACTTTGAACCATCTGATCTTGGGAGATAGCGTCAAACTGGATAAAGCTAATAACATCAAGTGGTTGTCATATGTTAAGTATGTGTTCTTTAAAATAGGCCGGCCAGAACTATTTGAAACCCCCGAAAGGATCTGTAAGGAAGATGTGAAATGGGTCAAAATGAATTTCCTGAATACATTAATAATGGAACGGGAAGATAAGGAGCTACAGAAACCTTCAGCTAGGGCCCATTTTTTGTCTAAAACCACCTTGTTAATTGAACCCTATCTGAAAACTGTGACTAAGCCTTTTCATCGCTGGCTCCTGACTAGGTTCCGCTTCTTGTTGGGTGATCTTCCGGGGTGGTGTAAACCAGAGGAAGCGGCTCCTTGTCGTTGTGACAATTTTTCTGTACAGGACACTTTACATTTTATGATGTTCTGTGATTATTATAATGATATTCGGAGGAAGTTTTTAATCCCTTTATTGACTGGAAAGGGCTTTTTACAAGTTAGACCGGCGTTACTTTATCTTCAAATGCTGAGTAACCCCTGGGAGATTTTCAATGTTGCTTGTTTTCTTGTTGCTGCTGTTCGAATCCAGAAAAAAAGATGTCCTAGCTTAACCCCTTGGATGCTCATGACGGAGCGGTTCCGTCATGAGCATCGGCTGAGCTGTGCTCATGACGGAACCGCTCCGTCATGAGCACAACCCCTGAGGGAAGCGCTGGCGCTCCCCCCTGGGGCATCGATCGTGCCCCCACAGAGGGGGATGGCAGCGGAAGAGCTTCCGCTGCCACCCCCGAGCCCCCCCACGCTTCCTGATGACGTCAGCGCGCACAGCGCGCGCCGGCGTCATCAGGAAGCGTTGGACGCGCTGGAATTCATTTCTTCCAGCGCGTCCAACGGGGAGGGTGAGGGTTTTCTTGCGGTGTTGCGGGGGGGCCGAATTCCAGTGCCTTGAGGCATCGGGGGAGAGGAAAGAGTATTTCCTCTCCCCTGATGTCTCAATGCTGGGCATTCCTGTCGCGATCGTGGGACAGGAATGCCCCCACTAGACCCCAGGGATCTATTATTTGGCCATTTTGGGAGCGACCCCTTGGGCAAGGGTCGCTCCCCTGGGGGAGAATATGCGACAGACTTTTCTGCCCCCCCCTGGGGGCAGATCGGTCCACTTTCGGTCCGTTTCTGCCCCCGGGGGGGCAGAAAAGCCCACTAGCCACCAGGGATTTATTTATTGTTGTATGGGAAGCGACCCCTTGGGCAAGGGTCGCTTCCCTGGGGGCTAATTTTTGGACAGACTTTTCTGCCCCCCCCTGGGGGCAGATCGGTCCACTTTCGGTCCGTTTCTGCCACCAGGGGGGGCAGAAAAGCCCACTAGCCACCAGGGATTTATTTATTGTTGTATGGGAAGCGACCCCTTGGGCAAGGGTCGCTTCCCTGGGGTATATTTTTTGAACAGACTTTTCTGCCCCCCCTGGGGGCAGATCTGTCCACTTTCGGTCCGTTTCTGCCCCCAGGGGGGGCAGAAAAGCCCACTAGCCACCAGGGATTTAGTTATTGTTGTATGGGAAGCACTCCTTGGGCAAGGGTCGCTTCCCTGGGGGATATTTTTTGCTCAGACTTTTCTGCCCCCCCTGGGGGCAGATCGGTCCACTTTCGGTCCGTTTCTGGCCCCGGGGGGGGGCAGAAATGCCCACTAGACACCAGGGAAGTAAATAAAAATGGAAGTGACCCCTTTTGCAAGTGTCGCTTCCAGGGGGCAATTTTTATAATATGTATTTGGCCCACCCGCCCCGGGACAGAGTAGCCTTTTTTTTCCTGCTGTTTTCTGCCCCACCTGGCACATAACCCGATTGACCATTTGGGTAGTTACATAGCATGTTGTAATGTTTATTGTTATATTTTTTGTGAATTGCAATAGTAATGTGTTTTTTTTTAAACTTTTTTGTTCTAGGTGAAGGCTTTTGCTCTTTTCAGTTTGCCGTGTTGTTACTGGTGGTTCTGCTGTTTGTGTAGTTTGGTAAGAGACTCTTTTTTTGTACAATGTAAATGTGTTTGATTTCTCTGCATGAATTTTTTTTGCAAATGGTGTAATAATAGCAGTATGTTTGTTTTTTGAGTGTCAACAACTTTTTGCATTGGTGCTCGATGTGTATTTTGTTGTCTTGTGAGTAATTTGTTTTTTTTTCTTCTTTCTAGTTTGATATCGTTGGGTTTTGCTGTGTCACTGCAGAGTTGGTTTCTGGTGAGTGCAGCTGTCTCTTGTAATTGGATTGTATAGTTTTTGAGTACATTGATCTTTGTGATAAAGGGACACATTTCTTTACTTACTTGGTTTGCACATTGTTGGTTGTTGTTGACTTGTTTGTGCAGTCTTCTATCTTAGTAAGTATAATGGCTAGCCGCAGGATTACTGCTCAGCAGGTTGTTGGTTTGCTGTTTGAGTCTTCCTCTGACCATGGTTCAGAGACTGACTCTGCATCTGAGGGAGAGGAGGCAGGGGACGATTCTGGCAGTGAGTTTTCTCTCCGTATGGGGTCATCGGATGATGAAGATACTCTTACTGCGGATGAAGTGCCTGTGTTAGAGGAAGAGACTGATGTGCCGATAGTGCGGCAAGAGGCATCTGGGCTGCCGCCTGGGGCTGCAAGGCTTCCCGTTGGTGTAGTGCGGCAAGAGGCTTCTGGGCTGCAGCCTGCGGCTGCAAGGCTTCCCGTTGGTGTAGTGCGGCAAGAGGCATCTGGGCTGCAGGCTGGGGCTGCAAGGCTTCCCGTTGGTGTAGTGCGGCAAGATGCATCTGGGCTGCAGGCTGGGGCTGCAAGGCTTCCCTTTGAAAGTGATGACCTCTGGGTTGCCCCTGGCATGGTGCAGCCGGCATTGCCAGAGTTTACTGGTGTTTCAGGGTCTAGAGTGAATACTGAAAACTTTTTGCCGGTAAATTTTTTTCAGTTGTTTATGGACGATGTGTTTTTGGCAGAGATTGTTGAGCAGACTAATTTGTATGCCGAACAGTTTTTGAGGGACAACAGTGCCAGTCTTAAGCCATACTCTAGAGCTACCAGGTGGACTCCCACAAATGTTGAAGAGATGAAGAAGTTCTTGGGTTTAACTTTTTTGATGGGCTTGCTAAGGAAGCCAACAAGGTCTTCATATTGGTCTAGTAGTCCCTTGATGGCAACGTCTATTTTTCCGGCAGTCATGACTCGTGACAGGTATTTGCTTCTGCTTCGGATGATGCATTTTGTTGATAATGGTTTAGCGTTGCCACGAGATCACCCTGACTGTGACCGTCTTTTTAAGATTAGGCCTGTCCTTGATCACTTTGTTGATCGATTTTCTGAGATTTATGCCCCTGGGAAAGAAATTGCAGTGGATGAGTCTTTGGTGTTGTTCAAGGGCCGCTTGGTTTTTAGGCAATACATTCCTAGTAAGAGGGCACGCTATGGAATAAAGCTGTATATGCTGTGTGACAGTAGGACTGGATATGTCTCTAATTTCAGGGTGTACACCGGTAAGGAATCTAGGATTAACCCCCCTGGTTGTCCGTCCACTTTTGGAGTGACTGAGAGAATTGTTTGGGAACTTGGTAGAGGATTTTTTAACAAAGGCCACCATTTATATGTAGATAACTTCTACACTGGTGTGCGGTTGTTCAGGGAATTGGCCAAAGTGGACACTCTTGCTTGTGGCACAATCCGCTCTAACCGTAAACGTTTCCCGAAAGAACTGGTTTGTCAAAAGCTTGGGCGGGGACAGTGCAGTGCGTTGCGTTGCCAGGAGCTTCTTGCTGTGAAGTTTACAGACAGGAGAGATGTCTACATGCTGACTACCATCCATGATGAAAGCACTGCACCTGTGACTGTTTGGGGTCAGGTCGCTGAAGCGCGCAAACCTGTGTGCATTTTAGACTATAATAGGCACATGGGTGGTGTTGACAGAGTAGATCAGAGGTTGGAACCTTACACTGCTCTTCGTAAGGCTTACATTTGGTACAAGAAGTTGGCTATCCATCTTTTCCACTTGGCAATGTTTAATGCTTTTGTTGTGTTCCAGGATTCTTGCCCTGAGTCAAAGATGACTTTTGCTAAGTTTCAGGAGTCTGTAATTGGCAGCCTTGTTGTAGTGGAACAGGCAAGTGTTCCTAGAGTTGGAGTGGTGGAGGATGTTGCTAGATTGAAAGAACGCCACTTTCCAGATCACATTCCTCCCACACCCGCAAAAGATTTTCCCAGTAGGAGATGTAGAGTCTGTTGGCAAAGAGGTTCGCGGAAGGAGAGTCGTATGTACTGCCCCGACTGTCCTTCTCATCCTGCACTGTGTCTCCCTGCTTGTTTTAGAGCGTACCACACGCGAAAAAAAATTTGGGAGCATTCATGAGTGGTAAAGTGAACTGCCTGGTCTGTATTCTTTGGATAATTTGATTCTGTTTCAAGGTTGGTGTTAGTGCAATGTATTTAGTTGCTGATTTTCTGTTAGAAGATTTGTATCTATTTGCGATTTGTTTTTGTTTTTATTTTTTTCTAAAAAAATCCTAAATGTGATGGCGGTGTGTGTAGGCTTGCGCTTGGCTGTTGGTGTGTGTGGACTGGCACTTGGTTGGTGGTGTGCGTGGAATGGTGCTTGGCTGGCGGTGTGCGTGGTCTGGCGGTGTGCATGGACTGGTGGTCTGCGTGGACTGGTGCGTGGCTGGTGGTGTGCGTGGACTGGAGCTTGGCTGGTGGTGTGCGTGGAATGGTGCTTGGCTGGCGGTGTGCGTGGACTGGTACTTGGCTGGCGGTGTGCGTGGACTGGTGGTGTGTGTGGACTGGTGCTTGGCTGGTGGTGTCCGTGGACTGGAGCTTGGCTGGTGGTGTGCGTGGACTGGAGCTTGGCTGGCGGTGTGCGTGGAATTGTGCTTGGCCGGTGGTGTGTGCGGACTGGTGCTTGGCTGGTGGTGTCCGTGGACTGGAGCTTGGCTGGCGGTGTGCGTGGATTAGCGACTGGCTGCCGGTGTGCCTGGACTGGCGATTGGCTGGCGGTGTGCCTGGACTGGCGATTGGCTAGCGGTGTGCGTGGACTGGTGTTTGCCTAGCGGTGTGTGTGGACTGGTGCTCGGCTGGCTGTGTGTGAGTAGTGACTTTCTGCTGGTCACTACACACACTGCTAGCTGAGTGCCACTCCACGCAATCCATCAGCCTGTGTACTTGCTGTGTCTGGATTGTGGGCGTGTGAAAGTGATGGGCCCTTGAATGGCGCTGTGTGCTGGTGTGAGTTTTGTTATGTGATGGGCCCGCGGCTGGCGGTGTGAATGGTTTTGTATGTCTCACACGTATGAAAGGTGGATGAATGGCCTGTAAAGAGGTTGGTGCCTTGTCGTGGCTTTACAGCTCACGAGCTGTGAGTCAATGGTTCAGTTTCTCGCCCTTTCAATTATTACCAGTGCATTTCATTTCTGTGAAATAACTTGCTAATACAATTGTATCTACTGAACCATCACTCACCCTCGTGCCAAATCCAACCAGTATGTGTGTGTGCTTGCGGATTAGATGGCTGTGCAGTAATATTTGTCTTTCTGAAGCAGGGTGTACCTTATCCCTTTCTGGTGAATTTTGTAATGTGTTGCTTTTGTGCCTGGTGGTGCGAATGGTCTTGTTTGTATCACGTATGAAAGGTGTGTGAATGGCCTGTAAAGTGGTTGGTGCCTTGACGTGGCTTTACAGCTCACGAGCTGCGAGTCATTGGTTTGGTTTTTTGTGAATTTAATTGACAGTGCATTTCATTTTTGTGAAATCTCTTGTTAATAAAATTTAATACACTGAACCATGACTCGCCCTCGTGCCAAATCCAACCAGTATGTGTGTGTGTTTGAGGAATAGATGGTTGTGCAGGAATCTTTGTCTTTAGTTTCTCTGCCAAGTTACACTTTCCATGCAAGAATAACCCAGCAACTGTAGATATTGTCGGAAACCCATGGGAGTTCATGGTGATGTCTCTATTGTGAATTACAAAAAAATGTTTATCCCCAATGTCCTGCAAACCTCAAAATGTCTGCCACATTTTCTTTGCAATATTATTCCAAAATTCTCACGCTGTAGGAACAATAGATAATCTGGTTTTGCAAGGGGGGTCACTTTGGTTTTTGGCCCGGTGCTCGGCGGCCATCTAGGGAAACCTACCAAACCCACGCATTTCTGAAAACTAGACACCCGGCGGCTTCCAGGGAGGTATGGCTTGCGTGGATCCCCCAACGTTTCCTTACCCAGAATCCCCTGCAAACCTCAATTTTTGCTGAAAAAAATCACCTTTTTCACACATTTTGGGGTGGGAAAGTAGTGGCATCACCGGGCTCACACAAATTTACCACCACCCAGCGTTCCCCCAGGTCTCCCGGTAAAAATGGTGCCTCACTTGTGTGGGAGGCCCAAGTACCCGCGGCAGGCAAGGGCCCAAAACGTAGTGAGGCAACATCAAAGTGGCCTATGGCAAAACCACCTGGTTTTGCAAGGGGGGTCACTTTGGTTTTTGGCCCGGTGCTCGGCGGCCATCTAGGGAAACCTGCCAAACCCACGCATTTCTGAAAACTAGACACCCGGCGGCTTCCAGGGAGGTATGGCTTGCGTGGATCCCCCAACGTTTCCTTACCCAGAATCCCCTGCAAACCTCAATTTTTGCTGAAAAAAATCACTTTTTTCACACATTTTGGGGTGGGAAAGTAGTGGCATCACCGGGCTCACACAAATTTACCACCACCCAGCGTTCCCCCAGGTCTCCCGGTAAAAATGGTGCCTCACTTGTGTGGGAGGCCCAAGTACCCACGGCAGGCAAGGGCCCAAAACGTAGTGATGGGACATTTGGGATAGGCAATGTTGATGTCGCCTCACTACGTTTTGGGCCCTTGCCTGCCGCGGGTACTTGGGCCTCCCACACAAGTGAGGCACCATTTTTACCGGGAGACCTGGGGGAATGCTGGGTGGTGGTAAATTTGTGTGAGCCCGGTGATGCCACAACTTTCCCACCCCAAAATGTGTGAAAAAAGTGATTTTTTGAGCAAAAATTGAGGTTTGCAGGGGATTCTGGGTAAGGAAACGTTGGGGGATCCACGCAAGCCATACCTCCCTGGAAGCCGCCGGGTGTCTAGTTTTCAGAAATGCGTGGGTTTGGTAGGTTTCCCTAGATGGCCGCGCACCGGGCCAAAAACCAAAGTGACCCCCCTTGCAAAACCAGGTGGTTTTGCGATAGGCCATTTTGATGTCGCCTCACTACGTTTTGGGCCCTTGCCTGCCACGGGTACTTGGGCCTCCCACACAAGTGAGGCACCATTTTTACCGGGAGACCTGGGGGAACGCTGGGTGGTGGTAAATTTGTGTGAGCCCAGTGATGCCACTACTTTCCCACCCCAAAATGTGTGAAAAAAGTGATTTTTTCAGCAAAAATTGAGGTTTGCAGGGGATTCTGGGTAAGGAAACGTTGGGGGATCCACGCAAGCCATACCTCCCTGGAAGCGGCCGGGTGTCTAGTTTTCAGAAATGCGTGGGTTTGATAGGTTTCCCTAGGTGCCGGCAGGGCTAGGGTTCAAAATCTACAGCTAGTCACTTTGCCAAAAAAAGGGTCATTTTTCACTGCAAAACCACGTTGCGTTTTGCGCCGTTTCCTGTCGCGGGCACTAGGCCGACCCGCACAAGTGAGGTACCATTTTTCTCGTAGGACTTTGGGGAACGCGGGGTGGGTGGAAATTTGTGGATCCACGCAGATTCCAGAACTTTCCATCACAGAAATGTGGGGAAAATGTGTTTTTTTTGTCAATTTTTTACGTTTGCAAGGGATTCTGGGTAACAGACCATGGTGGGAGGCAGTCAAGTCACCCATCCTGGATTCCCCTGGGTGTCTAGTTTTCAAAAATGTATAGGTTTGCTAGGTTTCCCTAGGTGCCGGCAGGGCTAGGGTTCAAAATCTACAGCTAGTCACTTTGCCAAAAAAAGGATCATTTTTCACTGCAAAACCACGTTGCGTTTTGCGCCGTTTCCTGTCGCGGGCACTAGGCCGACCCGCACAAGTGAGGTACCATTTTTCTCGAATGACTTTGGGGAACGCGGGGTGGGTGGAAATTTGTGGATCCACGCAGATTCCAGAACTTTCCATCACAGAAATGTGGGGAAAATGTGTTTTTTTTGTCAATTTTTTACGTTTGCAAGGGATTCTGGGTAACAGACCATGGTGGGAGGCAGTCAAGTCACCCCATCCTGGATTCCCCTGGGTGTCTAGTTTTCAAAATGTATAGGTTTGCTAGGTTTCCCTAGGTGCCGGCAGGGCTAGGGTTCAAAATCTACAGCTAGTCACTTTGCCAAAAAAGGGTCATTTTTCACTGCAAAACCACGTTGCGTTTTGTGCCGTTTCCTGTCGCTGGCACTAGGCCGACCTGCACAAGTGAGGTACCATTTTTCTCGTAGGACTTTGGGGAACGCGGGGTGGGTGGAAATTTGTGGATCCACGCAGATTACAGAACTTTCCATCACAGAAATGTGGGGAAAATGTGTTTTTTTTGTCAATTTTTTACGTTTGCAAGGAATTCTGGGTAACAGACCATGGTGGGAGGCACTCAAGTCACCCCATCCTGGATTCCCCTGGGTGTCTAGTTTTCAAAAATGTATAGGTTTGCTAGGTTTCCCTAGGTGCCGGCAGGGCTAGGGTTCAAAAACCACAGCTAGACTCTTCGCAAATAAAGTGTAAATTTTCAGTGTGAAAATGTGGTGCGTTCACCTTAGGTTTTGAGCCACTTCCTGTCGTGGGCACTATGCCTACCCACACAAGTGAGGTACCATTTTTATCGGGAGACTTAGGGTAGTTCAGATTTGTAAAGCAACTGTTATTACCTATTGATTTTTGATGCATTTCTCCCTTCCAAATGAAAGACATTGTGTAAAAAAAAAGTCATTTTGAAAAATGACCAATAATATGAGTATTCCCAATTTCGAAAATGTGCAAATATGCACTGTTTCTAAACTCTGTAATTTGTTCCCATTTCAGAAATACATAGGTGTCTTTCATACCGATTTTTCCATGTATACATTTTCCCACAATAATTGCTATATACCCGGAACAAAAAAAAAAAACATTACAAAATGCTGCTCAGTTTTCTACTCTGGGTTCGTTGGGCTCTTGGTGAACCTACAAGTCCTATATGTCCCCACAACCAGGAAGGTCCACCGGATGTAACGGTACATTGCTTTCAAAGAGATGTCATAATTCGAAGAAGTTACAGGTGAAAACGTTGACTCAAAATGCTGCTTTTTTCAACAAATTTTTAATTTTTCCTATATTTACCTGTAAGTTTCTATAAAGAAACCTTGATGGATCTACACAAATGACCCCTTGCTGAATTCAGAATTTTGTCTACTTTTCAAAAAGTTATAGCTTTCCAGGATCCATTATTGTTTTTGTACCCATTTCTACCGTTAACTGGAAGGAGGTTGAAAGCACAAAAAATAGCAAAAATAGGGTATGTCCCAGAAAAATGCCAAAACTGTGTAAAAAATGTTGGTTTTCTAACAAAATTCTGTCATTCCCTAAAAGCTGGAGAAATGGTGATTTCAGCCCCACAAACCCTTTTTTGATACCATTTGCAGAGAAAAACCCAGAAGCTTTCATTTGCAGCCCGTTTTTCCAATTTTTCACAAAAAAAACAAAATTTTGCTGTATTTTGACTAATTTCTGGGAACCCTGTAGGAGAATCCACAAACCCTGGGTACCTTTAGAATCCCCAAGATGTTGGAAGAAAAGGACGCAAATTTGGCATGGATACCTAATGTGGTCAAAAAGTTACAGGGGCCTAAGCGCGCACTACCCCAAATAGCCCAAAAAAGGCTTAGCACAGGAGGGGAAAAGGCCTAGCAGCGAAGGGGTTAAACAGTGTATACATTTTATTGCTATTGTAATGGAACTGTTTTTTTTAACTTTGAGATATTGGCTCTTTTTTTAACAGATTCAAAATCACTGTATAATACAGTTCGCCCACATGTTTTTATGGGATGTGTATTTTGTACTTTTATGATTTTAAATAATCGAATAAAGTGAATTGATTGACACACCGTGGTTTCGCTTCTGCAGGTTCGTGGTGGGGACAGGCAGGTAGGGCTGGGGCCAAGTTGGTGGGCATCCTCCTCTTCTTAGCTTCGGCACGGCTCTTAGGTCTTCATTCTTCTTGGTCGGTTCTTGTCTGAAGAGGCAAGGTTTTGGGTTGCCCCTAAATACTAGATTTAGGGGCGTTACAGGTAGGTAAAGGTTGGGACTAATGGGTCCCTTCCTTGGGGTGGGTAAACCCCCTAATATGCCACCCTCCTCAGGAGGGAGGGGGGGGATATGCCTCACTCCGGTTGGCTAGAGCCCTCCATCTGCAAGATGGCGGGGAGAGAGTTGTGCTTCACCTCGCCTCACCCACTTGAGGGGTGGGGTTGGCAAAGGTGGGCACACCTCTCTTCCTCACTTGGTTTTCCTGCTGATTCTCCCGCCCAAAGTGGGGGTCAGGACTGGTGGGGGCCAGTTACTGAGAGCAGCAACAGGCATGGGGAAGCTCAAAAAGACGGTAAGCCTTTGAAGCTTCCCTTCGTGGACCCTGTCCATCCTAGGGGAGGAGGTTTGGCACCTCGTCCCAGGATGTGCATTGTTTCAGACATCCGAGGGCAGCAGGCTCTCGACCTAGGGGTCCAGAAACATGCCTGGTGGTGGCAGCTGGCGAGCAGCCACTCAGCCTGGGCACATGTGTTAGGTTGTTTTTCAGGGGGCATCTCTAAGATGCCCTCTGAGTGCATTTTTCAATAAATCCCACACTGGCATCAGTGTGGGTTTAATGTGCTGAGAAGTTTGATACCAAACTTCAGTTTTCAGTGAAGGCCTTATGGTGGAGTTCACAATTAAAAACTCCCAGCACCATATACTCTTAATGGCATTACTGCACTTACAATGTCTAAGAATTGACTTGGACATTGTAGGGGTACATGGCTCGTGCACCTGTACCCTCACCACTGCTATTGTGCACCCAGCTAAAGGGGTGGTTGACCTATGCCAGGGCAGTGGGTTGTAGGCATGGCACACAGGGATGTGTTCCATGTCGACTCTTCACTTTGTTCTGCACAAAAACACGCAGCCTGCCAAGGAAGTGTGTGGGTGTAACGGTACAGGCCCCTAAGGGTGGCACAATAAGTGCTGCAGCCCTCAGAGGCCTTCCCTGATCACAGTGCCCTTGGTACCTGTGGTACCATTTACTAGGGACTGACCTGTGGCCAAGGGGTGCCAATTGGGTTTTGTTTTCAATGCAGTTTAGGGAAAGAACATAGGTCCTGGTTACCTGTTTAGTAGGAACCCAGGGCACACTCAGTCAAAGCACATAAGCAGTTTAGCAAAAAGTGGGGGGAACCATGCAATAAGAGGGCACTTTTTACACTCCGGCCAAGGTTCATTCAGTGGCGCTAATAGTTCAGAAATTGAAATGGCCTTCAGCATCAGAGTAGACTAACTGGGTATAAAGACATTGGAGTGGTGGGTCCAAAAGGGAGCTCAAACAGCCCCACACAGTAACTAAAGCACTGCAAAGCACTTTAGAACAGAAGAAAACTTAAAAAGAACACATTGGAGTTGCACTAAAGGGTGCAAAGAAAAGGAGAATAGGCGTCAGAGCGCTAAGTAGCTCAATATATGGCTCCGAGACATCACATCCAGGAAGGTGACAGTCTACATGAAGCATTGGTGACACATTTTGGCCTAAAGGAGATTCATGAAGTGAGGAACCTGCATGTAGAAGTATCCAACAGGAAGTGTTAGTTTGGCACCACCGGTTCCCTAGACAAATAATATTTTGGAACCGGTTATGCTTTACCATTGAGAATACAAAGGGTCTGAAAAATCCACAGCACGGTGCGACTCTTACCATTTAATAGATTCCCAGAATCCAGTCTCTGCCTCACCGCTCCCTTCACTCAGCAAGTCCTCGTTTACTTTTTCAGGTTTCTTTTGAACCTGCACAAATAATAAAAAAAAAAAAATCATATAAACAATTGTGTAGACAATTTTTTTTTTAAGTTGGCACAGCCACTCGGAAGCTTGAGCAGGTATATCTTTTGCAACCAAATAATTTGAGGCTGCTTACAATGAGATTGTAGGCAGGGTTAATTATAAAAAGTATGTGTCCAACATGTCACAGTTAAGGGAAGCAAACAAAGGAGAATCTTAACTGGCTTCAGTTACAATAACAAGAGAAGGATAATGTAATGGGGTGGCCTGGGACAAAGGCTCACAAAGGACAAAAAGGTTCCAAATCTTAGGGCCACATAGCCTGAAACAGGCCAGTCAAGGTCCATAATTTTGGGTAGTGGGAGCACAAACAGGACCTATTTCTTTCATTAGTTAGTACTGAGAACCCGAGTTTAATGTCATAATCAAATTGCACCTTTAAATGACATTACATCCAGACCTACAAGGATTACAGACGTGATTGTAAGTTTCTAAATAAAGGTCATCACATGCTAAAAAAAGCTGGGTTTGAGGATGGAAATCAAGAGTCCCTCAGAGTTCCTCTGTGGCTAGGCGAGGACACATATGGGCTACCTAAGCGGTGCTCCCTAAGAGGTTCTCTGCAGCTTGAGGAAAGGGTATGCCAACTAACATCCCCGTTTTGAAACATGTTCGTGCACCTCCTTGACCTCTGGTCACACAGGTTGGTTCTAGGATGATTCCAGCCACCTGAGCTACAAAGCCTTTATTCCTCTTGGGTGCTCCAGTCCCATGACACAGACTTCAAGTCAGCTAGGCATTACGCTGGTCTCGTTTTAAGTGGCCTGCTCCTCTATATTTTACCTAAAAAGGTGGTTCTCAAAAATCGGATTCTTTTATAAATTCAGATGCCACATGAATAGCACTCTACCATGAAGCGGGAATCATGCAGTAAAATTGAAGCATGTAACATTTGTCTTTAAACTGAAGGTTTTAATCAAATTCGGTTCAGCCTGTTTTTACAAATACTTCCCGTCCCAGCAGAGAAAACTCACTCGGTCATCTCATTTTCCCAGCTTCTGTACAAGTATTTAGCCAGCTTTCCATATTACCAGGCCGAGAGCTCACCAGGCAAGTCCAGAGGAGCCCAGCTGAATCTCCAAAAGATACCTATGTTGGAGAAACTGCTCTGCCAGTAAATCTATTATTTTCCAGCACTGGATCTTTTATAGATTCACAAGCTATTTAAACTGAGCACCAAGCAGCAGACACCTGTGAGGGAGTTGAAGAGCTCTACTTCCTAAAATAAACTCTGCATCACCACTTCACCCACTACACTTTCAGCAGTGGAGTGTGTATCCAGGTAGTAGTGGTCACAGAAGAATGAGTAGCGGCCTTACAGATGTCCACCAGATACAAGTTGCCTGAGAATGTAGCTGTCTTAGCATTCCTATAGTCAAGTGTGTCCTCTTTACATCTAATCTATGCTGCATGTGCTCCGCTTGGGTTGCCTTGGAAATGCTGGCTGTGAACCTGTTTAGTTTAGGTGAAACTCAGATACCACTTCTGGTGTGAATCTTGGGTGTGACCCGAGAGAGACTTTGCCTGGATGGAACTGGCTATAAGGCTCTAAGCCGAGAACTCACAATTGTAACCAAGCTGATGTCAACCAGGAAAGCTGTTTCCCAAGTAGGAAATCTAAGTTTATTGTTAAACATAAGTTCAAAAGGATTGATAATGAAAGTAGTAAAAACCAAAGAAAGTACTGATAGTGGTGCAGGCTTTCTGATTTGACAACACATTTGAATCAATCCTTTGAAAAAGATTTTGATGACAGTTTATCTAAACCGCATGCCAACACCAAACCTCTTCCTGTACTGGGATAGCACTGCCAAATGTATGCCTACTGAATTGTGCTGAAATCCCACAAGGATCATGCCGCAGCTGCACTTCAGTCACTTTTGCATCATCAGTTGGAACAGAAGGATGGAGGGAAAGAGTAGAGGAACCCTCTTGTCCCATTCTAAGAAGAAAAACAAACACTAGTTATACTTGTTCCAGAAGCTGGGAATCTAAGGAAGGACATGCAGCAATTTGTTACTGTCACGAGGAGATCCAATCTCATGGTACCCCACCTGATGAACAGATAGCCACCACTGCTTAGTCCAGTTCCCACTTATGTGACTCGGACCAAGCCTTGCTCAGGTTGCCAGCCATGTCATACTTGATTCCCAGGGCAAGAATTTGCCTGGTACTACAGTTATGCTCATGTACAGCTTGGAATCCCATGCCAAAATGTTCTGTGCTTCTCTGGATACGGTGTGGGAGTGGATGGTGCCCACCTTCAGGAGACAGAACTTAGTTGTTGTGTTGTCAGTCAGAAAGGTACAAGGGCATTTTTTTTTTTTTAGGGGTGTGTATATCCAATAACCAAGATTAAGATGTTCTAGTGACGGGGAAACCTATGGGAGCCACTGCAACGATCTGGTCCTGTAGGGTAAGGTCAATGTGTCCCTTGTGAACCACACAGACACTTATAAACACAACAGGCAAGACACGCCCAGTCGAATTGTGAATGTGCATTAGGGCAAACATTAAAAAAATTGCAACAAGTTGTATTTATGCAGCATTCATTGCACCAAAAGGAATAGGTTACTTACCCTGTAAGCTTCTATACATAGCCAGTAGTGCCATAGATTCATATGCTTAGCTTACTCCTGCCATCTAGTTTTGGGCTCGGAAGTAGCAAGTTGTTTTTCTTCGAAAAGTCTTTCGAGTCACGAGGTATAGTGACTCCTCTTATAGTTTGTATTGTGCATGGTCATCGGCTCCTGTGTTACACTGTTTTTCACTGACCGGTGGACTTAGGATAGGAAAAGTAAATGAAACAGTAAAGATGATCATGCAAGTTACATTTTAGAAAGATAAATGTATATTAGAAATGTGTGTTCATCAGTTATTTGTTTCAAGGTAGGAGGCTAAGTGCACATTAAATCTACTGCACTACACGCTACAAATAAATGCTACAGGGTAAGTAAAATTCCATTTGTGCGGGCGAGGGAGGCAGACAGAGTCCCTGCTTATTAGGAGTGGTATCATGATCTCAAGCCCCTGTTATTGCCTCTGTATTGTCCTCTGTGATAGGACCATCTGTTTTTTGGGGGTTGGTGGAGGCCTTGCTGCTTCTGAAAGGTAACTGCGACTGCCTAAGTTGTTCATTTGGTTGTCCCTCTGTACTGACCCTTATGGAAGAACCCTCTGTACTGGTATGTTTGTAAGGCACCCAAGACTTTGTCCTTTTTAATCTTCTCTAACATATTGTCTACTTCAGGGCTAAAGCGGTGTTCTCCATCAACAGGCAGTTTGAGGAGATATTGCAGGACATCAGGCTTAAATCCAAACATCCTTAACCACACGTGGTGTCTGATTATAATGCTAATGTTGACTTGCCTAGCACTGTTGTCCACCGCATCTAATGCACACTGGATTGTCGTGCTAGATATGACCTTGCCTTTCTCAACAAGTTCTGTTCCTCCCTGCTAATACTGTTCAGAAAGATGTTGTAATGATTTCTGCATCTCACCCCATTGAGCCCGATTGTACCTGGACAGGTGCCCCACTGAGTTGGCAATTCTAAGGTGGTTTGCCGTCTGTACTGCAATTCATTTTCCTGCAGCTTAAAGTTTCTTACTCTCCTTGTCTGTAGGAGGTGTGCCACCTATCCCTTGAGAACTGGCTCGTTTTCTCGCTGTATGTACCACAGGAGAATCTGGTGGGACGTGTCCCATAACATACGTTAGGTCAGTTGGCGAGAGTTTATTTTTAGGTTTTGCCTGCACAGCGCTTGCACTGTGCTTTTGAAATCTATTTTTTATAATATAAATCTTAAAAGGGGCTTGCATCTCTGCCCCTCACTTTCCTGGCTTTTAATTGGTTCCTGTGCTTGTCACTTACTTTTCCTCCATTACTATTGGCTGTAGCATATTTTCATGCATTTAACAATGCTTGTTCATGTTTACTTCTCTGATCAGTTTTCCATGGCCGAAATACTGTTAACATCTACTTTGGTGGAACTATTTTTTCATAAAGTTTTGCCTCTTTCTGCACATTTATATAGCGCAACTTATTGCCTCGAGAGTCTAAGTGCTTTGCCCAACATCACCGGATGGCACCGTCAAGACCCAAACCAGGTTTCCCACATCTAGAGTCAGCTGCTCTAGTCGCTTGCCACATCCTCTCCACTCCTGTGATACTTGTTTATGTTGGCTCTGAGAGCTGGAATGTTAGAAACAGACGAGGGGCTGCATGTTGCAAAGACGATTGGTGTTGGACTTGGCCCTTTCGGCAGGTTCATCGCTAAACTTTCTTGCCTTTTCTCTGACATGGTGTTGGTGGTTTTAGGCCTCTGGGCACTTTAGCACTGTGGTCCAGTGTAAAGTGCGTGAGCTCTCTGTTACATTTGGTAAGGTTGGCCTGCCCTCCCGTAGGAATGCATTGGGGATTCCCTGATAAAGTGTGTCAGTGATAATTCCTGGGATGTGAGGAGCAGCGTGGTTGAGTTTAGTATGTATGAAATTGTAAGAATAAATGCTGCGCAATGGTGTGTGCAGATTTATGATGACTGGTTGAGAAATGCCACTTTTAGAAGTTGGCATTTGTGTGTGCTGTGTGTCTGCCTGCCTGATGTGAATTGCATGTCTGGCTTTTGAGTGACCGGGGCTGAGAGGTGTGTGTGGCTCCAGGAGGGGCAGGGTGAGTCAGCGCTAGGCTGAATGGGACATCTGCAGTGGGAGTAGTGGGAGGAGTAATCCCCTGACTCTGAATAGGACTGTGCCCAGCCTGGACAATCTCCGTCCCCTGTGGTGCGTCTTATCACCTAGCCCCACCGGAGAGAGGAGCTAGGTAAACAAAGTGCTCCATTTCTCCCCTAAACCAGTTGCATCTGGTTCCCCCAAACCCTGTACTACAGACAAAGGACTGTGTGGTATAAATATAGGGGCTGTGACCCCATGATGTTGGTTCTATGCTGGTGTGCTGTTCCTGAGTTGGGGGCTTGCTGGGGCCCAGGAGGAACTGCCATGGGGGCTTACCTCCCTGCTGGAGGGCCCTGTGTGCTGGCCTCCCTGGGCCCAGCCATGACCCATCGACCTGGAGGAACTTTTGTTTGGACTCCCACTCCACTTTGTTTATTTTCGGTGGGAGCCCACCCTGCATTTTGGTGCTTAGCGTGAGCCTACCCCGCTTTTATGGAATTTGATCGCGGGTGCCCACCCCACATTGCCCGGCCGAGAGAAATCCCCGCCACGGCCCGATCCCACGAGGAGGAAGCCAGGCGGCCTAGCCCGACTGTGGGCGGGGCTTCAAACGTGTCCGGCATCCCAGGAGAGAAGTCCAGCCCGCCGGAGAAGCCGCCAGCGAAGAAGAGAGTGACCCCTAGGAGTGGGGGCTCTCCTGTGCATGCCGCCCGGGACCGGAGGAGTCTTCAACGGAACTCTGGTGAGTGGGGCAGACCGGAGCGGATTTGGGGGCTCCCAAGGCACATGTAGTGAGGATCACCTTCAAGCTCCTCACCCACGCTCACAAAGCACTCCACAATAACCAGACCAGTGTACCTCAACGGACGACTCCCCTTCTACACCCCGAACCGGCAGCTTCGCTCTGCTGACCTCGCTCTCGCCACCGTCTCCCGCATCCGGGGAGCGACCGGTGGCGGCAGATCATTCTCCCATCTCGCCGCAAAAACCTGTAACACTCCCCAGCCGTCTGCGACAGACAGGATCTGCTGGCCTTCAGGAGACTCCAAGACCTGCCTGTTCGAGCAGTAGCAGCACCCCAGCACCCCCGAGCCTCGAGACCCTCACGGGTGAGTAGTGCGCTTTACAAATGGATTGATTGATTGATTGTGATGGGAGCAATTGGATTTAGAGGGCTCCGGTGTGTTGTGCCGATCGAGGCACAGTGTCGGTGCCCATTTCCTGAGCGGCCCCAACGATGGGGGCAATTCTTTGAGTCCCTGATGGGAGGGGTGCGTCGGGGTACATTGTGGGTGCCCGCCCTCCGTGGCCACTCTGAGGGCCCAGTGAGCGCCGTGTGGCTTTCCCAGCTGTCCCACCTGCTAGAGGGCAGCTGCAACGATGGGGGCAGTGTTGAAGAGAGCCCCAGTGGGGGTTCCGAGGGCACAGTCGTGCCAGGGCCCCTTGTGCTGTATTCCCAGTTGCGCCGCTGTAGTGGGCAACTGCAACATTTTGGGCATATTTGTTCAGAGGGCACAGTGAGTGCCCGGGGCCACGTTCTGCATCACAGCTGTACGGCAATTAGCAGCAGTTGCAACGTTTAGGCCATTAGTTCTTTGGGGGCATTTATAGTGAGACAGGAGTGAAGTACACTCCTGTGCCCCAGCGCAATTGCGCACTTGTGGATTCTGCTGCATTGGCAGCCGCCCAGACACTTTTGGACATGGGGCATTTGAGCCTTCTGTGGAGGCCAGTTGGCCCGGGGGACTGTAAGGTTGAGAGGGAGCCAGGCCCTACTGTGATTTATGTGGTGTTAGGAAATGTGATTCATGTACTGTGTTTTATGCACCATGATTTATGCCTCTACTGTGGTTTATGTTATGAGGTTTTACATATTGTGGTTTATGCTTGTGAGGTTATCCTCTACTGTGAGTTAGGCCCCTAATGTGGGTTATACTTTGGAGGTTATGGTCTAATATGTTTAGGCTTATGAGGTTGGTGCATAACGTATTTTACGCCTGATGTGATACTGTGCATAATATGGTTTATGTTGCAGGATGATGCGGAGTACAGTGTTTGCCAGTAATTACTGGTTGCGGTCTACGTTTATTATATGTTCTACATTTACTATGTTCAATTTGTGATGGTTCTGACAGTGGTCCAAGTGGCCCTGTCATGTGTATATAATCCCCTGTAAATATTACCTAGTGCCAGGTGGCACAGTGTATATTGTGTGATTACTATTCTATGTGTTTATGATAGTACAAAGGCTACTTTTGATATAACCTTGTGTGGAGTTCCTTTTGTGGTGTGCCTAGTGAGTTGTTGCTGTGTGTGTGTTGCACAAACGCTTTACACATTGCCTCTGGGATAAGCCTGACTGCTCGTGCCAAGCTACCAAGGGGGTGAGCAGGGGTTATCTTCGGCGTGTAACTCCCTTGCCCTGACTAGAGTGGTGGCTTCTGCCTAGCTTTGGCGCAAGCCTTAGCCAACCAGAAATCCAATTTCTAACAATTGGTAACATAATATTCAAAGGAAGACAAGTAACCTACAGAAGAGTGTGGCCCCATACTGAACTCGTGGTCAAAACTCAACAGCCATCTTAACAAGCATTTGCAATGCAATAGGTCTCGCATTTACCAGAGTTTAAGCTATTGGCATTGCAAATGCCAATGCCATTTATTTATGTTTTAAAAACAAAAATAAAAAGTATTGTTATTTGCAATGTCAATAGCTCAAACTCGCGTAAATGGGAGACCTATTGCATTGCAAATGCTTGTTTAGGACCTGTGCCCTGGAGACCACCTTCTAATGAAACTACCTCCAGTCGAAGTGGATATGTTATGATGAATGCGATATCCTTCCATCGAGTGAGACCACATCCAGGGGGTGACACTACCTTCAAGGTGTTGGAAAAATGTAGCGGGTAAGCCAACCATCCAGAGAATGCGACCACCTTGCAGCGAGTGAGACCTACTTCCAATGTGTGAGACCACCTTCTACTGAGTGAGGCCTTTCCTTGAGTGACGCCTTTTCTAGCGGGTGAGACTACTTTGTAATGAATGACACCCCTTCCATTGGTTGAGGCCGCACACCTCTGATGAGTGAAACAAGGCTGCTACCCATGCCCCTCCCCCAGCCCATCTTCCATGAGTGACTCAGGGTGCCGGCCTCTGTCCCCCTCGATGAATGTATGGGTGAATGGATGAATCCCGACGCCCCTCCTTCCCGCCCCCCAGGACACAATTAGCTCTCCTTTCAAGCAATACAGCCATTCTTGGCAGCCTGGAGCGCTCTCTCTCCCATACGGGGAGACTATCCTGCTCCCACCAGAATTAATGAAGACCCCTCCTCCCCTCCCCTCCCCTCCCCTTCCCCCCTCCCGGCAGAGAGAGGTGAGCTCATCCCTTAGTGAAGCAGCTCTCTGTGGGGCTGCTTGTAATTAGGGGTCCAGGGGGGCAGGGTGGATTAGGGAGGAGATGAAGGGGTTGTACACTGGGGAGGAGGCAGAGAGACAAATTAAATGTCATCGCCACAGAGCGGGGGAGCTCAAAACTGGGGGCAGTTTGATTGATATTAGTGTAGGGGGGCACGTTGGGTCTGAGAAGCCCCAGTGCCCCCACTAAAAGCAGTGAAGGGGTTAGCACACCCTGAGGCTAAGCTTGTGGGCCAGAAGAGAGACCCTTTATTTATTTACTTTTATATAGCGCGGATATTGCCCAAAGGCACTAGAGCGCTTTACAACCGAGATAGATCATTATATAAGGTGACAACTTACATCATCCAAGAACGTAGACACAGTTAATGCCACGGACGCTGGGGGGCAGCATTAGTTGCAGCACTCAGAAGAATCCACTGAAAGGCGAGGCAGTGGGAACATGGGATCTTTTCTCACAGTGGTTTTTACACGTAGATGGGGAGGGGTGCTAGTGTCGAGATGTTAGCAGCCTTGAGGTCGGGGACGGGTGAGACTACTGTGACCATACTGCCAGCAGGGGTTCTACTGAGACACTGATGACGTAAGCCCCATGTCAGTGGTCAAAGCAGCCTGGTAAGACCGCGAGACTACAGAACGAGCACTTTGCTGCAATAAATTCTGCTTCCAGGTGCTTCTGTCTTTTCAGATTATTCAGAGCAATCCCCAAAATAACCCTCTCAGTTTAGGAACGATGTAATTCAGCCTTGAGTCGTAGCTCCCTCTGTCGGGCAGCCAGAGATCTACAGCTAGCACCACCCGCGGCGGAGCTATCATTTGTGCAGCAGGTACAGAGGCCACCGGATGACAATGATCCACTGCACCCGAATAATACCGTAAGATGAAGGTACAGTATACAGGCGCAAAAATGACAAAAAAATAAATAAAACAATAAAAAGTGAAATAAAGCACTGCTTGTATCGAGTATTATCTGGCTAGTCATGGGAGTAAAGTGCATTACTTGTTAGACTGATGTTGTTGCAAAACTTGGAGATGTACATGTCCGAAAGGGTGTGTGAGTGTGTGGGAGGGGGAGGCGGGGGGGGGGGGGGGTGGGTGGAGGTAGAGAACTGGTGAATGGTTTGTGATTGCTGCCCGTGGCAAGTTAGGGCCATTGTAGGCAGCTGCTTTATGGCGCTATGTAATGCGACACTTTCCCCACCATGTTGCGCAGTTTCAGCTGTTATGTGGCAAACATCTGTAGGATATTCAGGGAAAAGTGGGCACCATTTCAACATCGAGGGCTCCATCTGCGCCTTTTAATCAAATCCAATACTGGCAGGGGACGTGCGTGTGCGTTTTTTTTTTTTTACACAAGTGCTAATCTGCTGCCAGCACACTGCACTACATTTAAGCCCTCGCCTCTCTGCCTCCCTTTAACATGGTGAGAATGAATATGCTACTTACCAGTATGCATCTGTTCTTGGCATGTAGGGCTGCTGACATTCATATCTGTGCATAGATCGCCGCCTAGTGTTGGGTCCGGATGTTTGCACGTTGTTGTCCTGGAAGAGTCTTCGAAGTATCCTTGGATAGGTGACTCCTCCCCTGGACTACAGTGCGCATGGGCATCCTCTCCATCCTCAGATTGTTTTTCGCCATTGTGGCAGTGATGGAGTAGATACAGAAAGTGATGACCATGCTTGCAGTAATTCTGAGAGCTGCAGCTGCGACAGGCGCCGGGGAGGAGGGAGGGCGATATGAATGTCAGCAGCCCTACATGCCAAGAACAGATGCATACTGGTAAGTAGCATATTCAGTTCGAGGCATGTGGGCTGCTGAATTCATATCTGTGCATAGAATACATAGCAGTGCCCTCTATTAGCGGCGGCTACCCGTGCCAGCTGCAGCGGTCTGAAAAAGTGTTTTGAGAACAGCCTGTCCTACAGCTGCCTGCTGTTTTGACTGCACATCTACGCAATAGTGTTTTGTAAATGTGTGTGTAGTGGACCATGTGGCTGCTCTGCATATATCATGCAGGGGAATATTTCCTAGGAAGGCCATGGAAGCCCCCAACTTACGTGTTGAGTGGGCTCGTGGTGGAATAGTTAATGTGCGTTTTGCCTTTTGATAACAGATTTGAATACACTTAACTATCCATCTGGCTATCCCTGCTTTGGAGATGGCGTTACCTTTGTGGTGTGGGGCAAAGGCAACGAACAGTTGTTTTGTCTTCCTGAATGGTTTAGTCCTGTCGATGTAGTACATGAGGGCCCTCCGTACATCTAGTGTATGTAGTGCCCTTTCTGCAACAGTTTGTGGGTTTTGGAAGAAAACGGGCAGTTCAATAGTCTGGTTCATGTGGAACTGTGATATTACCTTGGGCATGAACTTGGGGTTGGTACGTAGTACGACCCTGTTAGCGTGAACCTGAATAAATGGCTCTTGAACGGTTAGTGCCTGGAGTTCACTAACTCTTCTGAGGGAAGTGATCGCTACTAGGAAGGCCACTTTCCAGGTAAGGAATTGAATCTCGCATGAGTGTAGAGGTTCAAAGGGTGGACCCATCAGGCGTGTGAGGACCAAGTTGAGGTTCCACATTGGAGCCGGTGGGTGACTAGGTGGAATGACTCGTTTGAGCCCTTCCAAGAATGCTTTGATGGCAGGCACTCTGAATAGAGAGAGGTGCTGCCTGGTTTGCAGATAGGCTGATATTGCGGTCAAATGGACACGTATAGAGGTGTACGCCAGATTGCATCGATATAGGTGTAAGAGATAACAGATGATGTTTTGGATGGATGCGTCCAGCGGGTTGATGTCATTATTTCCGCAATAAATGACGAACCTTTTCCATTTGGCTGCATAGCAAGCTCTGGTAGTGGGTCTCCTGGCCTCCTTGATGATGTCCATACAGTCAGGTGGCAGGTTGAGATAGCCAAACTCTAGGACTTCAGGAGCCAGATCGCCAGATTCAGCTGTTGCGGATCTGGGTGCTGAACCTCTCCATGGTTCTGCGTCAAATGCGCGGGTTTGATCCGCAGCCTTTGATGCGGCACCACGGAAAGTTCGAGGAAGGTGGTGTACCACGGCTGGCGTGCCCACGTGGGAGCAACTAGGACGAGTGTCAGGGAGTGTTGTCGGAGTTTGCGGGCCACTAGCGGTATCAATGGCGCTGGGGGAAAAGCGTACGCAAATCTGCCGGACCAGTTCATCCATATCGCATTGCCCTGCGACTGCGGATGTGGGAATCTGGCGGCGAAGCTTGGGCATTTTGCGTTTTCGCTTGTCGCGAATAGGTCTATCTCCGGATGACCCCACTGCTGAAAGTACGGTTGGAGTACTGATGGGTGTAACTCCCACTCGTGCATTTGGTGGCTGTGTCTGCTGAGCAGATCCGCCATCTGGTTGTCCTTGCCAGGGAGGTGTTCCGCCATGAGGAACATGTTCCTTTGAATGGCCCACTTCCACATGCTCTGAGCCAGATGAGACAACTGTGGAGAGTGTGTGCCTCCCTGTTTCTGTATGTAGTACATTGCGGTCATGTTGTCCGTCCGGATCAACACGACCTTGTTGCATAGATGTACTTTGAACGCCTTCATGGCTAGGAAGATTGCCATCAATTCCAGAAGGTTGATGTGCAACTTCTTTTGTTGTGTTGTCCATAGTCCTTGCACTGTGTAGTGGAGTACATGAGCTCCCCATCCCTGGAGAGACGCGTCCGCTGTCAGTACTATTTGTGGGACAGGCTCTTGGAACGGTCGGCCCTTGCAAAGGTTTTGTGGATTCCACCAATGCAGAGAGTTGTATGCCCGACCGCTCACCAACACTAGGTCCTTTAACTGTCCTTGAGCCTGATTCCACTGACGTGCTAGGCACTCCTGAAGTGGGCGCATATGTAATCTCGCGTGCGGGACTATGAAGATGCAGGAGGCCATCATGCCTATCAACTGCATGAACACTCGCGCTGGAAGTGAGTGATTGGGTTTGAATTTGGAGATCAGCAGTTGTATGCTGTCGATCCTCACTAAATTTGGCTGAGCTGTGGCCGCCAGAGTGTCTATAGTCGCACCTAGGTACTGTTGTACGTGTGCGGGCTGGAGATGGGACTTTGGATAATTCAGTGAGAATCCCAGACTGTGAAGAAGGTGAATGGTGCGGGACATGTGGCTTGCACATTGCTGGGCTGACTTCGCTTGAACGAGCCAGTCGTCTAGGTAGGGGTAGACGTGTATATGCTGCCTCCGTAGATGTGCTGCCACCGTAGCGAGGCACTTCGTGAAAACCCTGGGCGCTGTTGTCACGCCGAAGGGAAGGACTTTGAACTGATAGTGCTGCCCCTGAACAGTGAACCTGAGGTATTTTTTGTGTGAGGGGTGGATGGGTATGTGAAAGTACGCATCCTTGAGGTCCAGTGTGGCTAGGAAGTCTCCCTGCTTGAGAAGCGGAAGGACTTGCTGTAGAGTGAGCATATGAAAGTGCTCTGAAAGAATGTACTGGTTCAGGGGTCTCAGGTCCAATATAGGTCTGAGCGACCCGTCCTTTTTTGGAATTAAGAAGTAGAGGGAGTACACTCCCGCACCCTGCTCGTGGATGGGTACGACCTCTATAGCGCCTTTTAGAAGCATACTTTGCACTTCTTGCTGTAAGAGCGTTAAGTGCTCTGAGGACATAGGACGGCTTCTTGGTGGTATTGTGGGTGGAGTGGAGGTTAACTCCAGACAGTAACCGTATTTTATAATATCTTTGACCCACCTGTCCGTGGTGATGGAATTCCACGTGGACAGGAACCTTTGTAGCCTTCCCCCGACAGGTGTTATGTGGTCGGGAGGAAGGGAGAGGGCGTCACTGCTTGTTCTTGGGGGAGGACCTGGTGTTGCCGTAGCCGCGTCCTCTGCCCTTTGTGCTGGAGCCACGATATCCACCTCGGGTGTTTTTATCATAGGTGGTCTGTGTATTGCCTTTGTTATATGTTTGTTGTGACCCCTGTCCTCTACCTGCTCCCTTGTTTCCGGGGCGACGAAAGGAGCCGCTCCGAAAGGACTGAGTTTGTAGTGCGCCCATGGACTTTGCAGTGTCCGTATCCTTTTTTATCTTTTCGAGGGTGGTGTCAACCTCTGGCCCGAATAAATAGTCGGGGTTGACGGGCTGGTTCAGTATATTGTTTTGTACCTCAGGCTTGAATCCTGAGATCCGTAGCCAGGCATGTCGTCGCAACATGACACTTGTGTTTATGGCTCTGGCAGCCGTGTCTGCAACATCTAGTGCGCATTTGATGGAAGCGTTCGTTAGTAGCTGTCCTTCTCTGATGAGCATTTCTGCGCCTTCCTTGAACTGGTCAGGGAGATGTTGGAATATTTGCTCAAGTGTGTCATAGTGTGCTCTATCATAGCGAGCAAGGAGCGCCTGAGTGTTGGCTATGCGCCATATGTTGGCAGCTTGGGCGGCAACTCGCTTGCCAGAGGTTTCTAACACCTTGGACTCTTTGTCCGGGGGAGGAGCGTCACCTGTTGTTTGCGAGTGTGCCCTCTTGCGTGCATTCGCTACGACGATGGAGTCGAGTGGTAATTGTCCTCTGATGTAAGTAGGATCCCCAGGTGCTGATCTGTATTTTTTATCAATCCTGGGGTTTATCACTCGTGCCCTGGTGGGTTCTTTGAAAATGTCCTTGGCTGGTTTGAGGACCCCCTTCAACATTGGCAGAGTCTTTACATGTCTTTCTGAGGATGCAAAGGTGTCCATTAGAAAGTCATCTTCGATGGTATCAGAGTGAAGCTGCACCCCATGGTTATTGGCAGCACGTTCGATAAGAGCATTGAACGCTGCAGTATCCTCCGTAGGAGATGTCTTTGCCCCATAGAGTTGTGGATCCTGTGCATCGAGAGGTGCACTGGGGTCTGCAGGGTCGCCCCAAGTTTGATCAGGGTCCTGCTGGTCATCAGGGTCCGTGTCTACATGGTAGGGGACTTGGTCAACCATGTAGTCCTCCAATGCGTCTGTATCGGAGCGTGTGGGGGAGAACCGGTGTGGATCCTGGTAGGATGAATGGAAGGGTTCATAAAGGAGAGGTTCCGATTCTGCAGGCAACTTCCTTTTTAGTGGGATCCTGAAAGGGTCCAATGGCGGCTCCGAAGTTATCCTTCGGTCCTGGAGAATCATTCTGCCAGTGCCGGCGTCGATGATACGTGCTGGAGACGTCTCAGCAGGTGTGACCGTAGGTTGGGTGACCCGTGTCCTGAGTTGGAACATTTTTGGGATTGTTGACGGAGGCAAGCCGAAGGTAATGTTGGTCGGCACCGAAGAGGCTGCGGGAGCTCCGACCGAACCGGAGCCCGACGTGTCCTGGAGGACAGGTGTGGTTTTGCTGCCTTGCGTCACACCAGGTCGTACTTGGGGCGCCTTCGAGGCTTTGGCACCGGCCAGGCTCGTAGAGGCGGCCGTAGATTTTTTCGGTGCCGGAGGGTCATCGAGTCGGGGTGAAGAGATCACCGTCGAAGTCTTCGATACCTGAGGCTTAGGTGTCGTCGAGGGAGCGATGTGAGACACAGCAGGCGGTACGGCCCTTGGTGTCGTCGGTGCCGGTAGCCGAGCAGGTTTGTCGGTGCCGATGGCTTTTTTCCGTTTGTCGACTCCAACGTCGCCCGCCTCAAGTTCGGCACCGAAGTCCCTCTTGGTGCGGTCGGTGCCGACGCGGTGCGCTGGCGTCGAAGGCCTCGATCCGACCAGCGCTACTTTCAGTTTCGGTTTCGGTGGAACCTGAGCAGCTTTCGGTTTCGGTTTTGTGATAGGGAAACCAGCCTGTTTATGTAGTAATGGCTGCCGCTGAACGTCCGAGGCCGGGCCCGAGGGCGGGGCCGAAGAACTGCGGGATGGGTCTCGGGTAAGGCCCGAAGGCGATCCCTCGACCGGAGCCATAGGCTGTGGCACTGGTGTTTGAACGGTTTGAACAGGTAGGCCTTGTTCATCATTGGAGCTACTTTCTTCGGCCCCGAAGGCCTCCTCGTCGTCTCCTACCTCGGTGTCGTCTTCACCTCTGTGGAAGAGTGACTCGTCTTCCTCGTCCGATCCGGGTTCGTGTTCGGAAACGGGACTGGAGGGCAAGACTTCCAATTCCTCGACGTCCTCGGCCTCGCCGAAGATGTCTGTCGGGGCCGGTGCCGCGTGCTGCGCCTCGAGTCTCGCCGCTCGTCGATTCCGCAGAGTCTTCTTCGAGCGGAACCGGGCACAGGCCATGCATGTTGATTCGTCGTGGTCCGGCGAAAGGCATTTGTTGCACACCGGATGGACGTCGATGTGTGGGTACTTCGCATTGCATACCGGACACCTTTTGAACGGCGTCCTGGATTCCATCGTCGAAGTCGTCGATGGACAGGTAAATGCGAAAGCAGTCGGTGCTGAAAGTTAGTAAACTAACAAATTCTATCGAAACCCGATCGATAAACAGTACCGACGCGAACTAAAGGCCTTTTGGCCTCGAAAAAATATTTTCCTAACTTGAGCTAAGATAGCACATCCGAACCCAATGGCGGAAAAAAACAATCTGAGGATGGAGAGGATGCCCATGCGCACTGTAGTCCAGGGGAGGAGTCACCTATCCAAGGATACTTCGAAGACTCTTCCAGGACAACAACGTGCAAACATCCGGACCCAACACTAGGCGGCGATCTATGCACAGATATGAATTCAGCAGCCCACATGCCTCGAACTGAAGGTTAATGTCTCCCAATGTTCGGCATTAGCCAGAACATTACTCATTCTACACTTGCACGCCGTTCAATATTAAAGAACAATTCTTCCGAACGCGCTCCGGCGGAGTCATAAAAAGACTGATTTGGTTTGTGATTGTCCTATTGTAATAATCTCAGAAGCAGATTACCTGCCCGGGGGTGATGCTTATCTGAATGATAATGAGAAATCTGAATTTTTGTTTCCACCTATTACATCACCTCCCATGACGTGCGGTAACAGAAGGGATACTCACAACAGAGTCAGAGCTAAACACACTGCAGAGGACAGCGTGGGGTCAGAGTGTGGCCGAGGGACCTATAGACAGAACTCTCACTGCATGTCGGAGATTCGAGTAAGCCTACGTAGGTGTGCCTCTTTTCACGCATCATTTTCACTAGCTAGCTTTAAGTGGCGAAGCCCAGAACAGCATACCGATTAGCATTCTGTAACCAAAAATAGGTAGGATTTTCTAGTTTAAAACCTGCAATTAATATAATGACAACATCAGTAAAAGTTACACTACACAAACTGTTTCGAACGTGGCTTGACAGAAATCCTTACATGCTGGGTGGCCCAGATCTGTGAGTTCTGAGACAGAGGGCAGGCCACATGAGAAAACAATTATTACACGGGCGCTAAAAAACAGATGGCCCCTGCACACGCGAAACGAAAGCAAGACAAGTAACAGATGGCCCCCTTAAAGATAAGAAAGTGCTTCACAACAGCCGTGAAGCAGACAATCCTGTCCGGGTGGGCCGTCTGAAAAGGAGAAAGGGCAGCGACTACAAAACCCCATTTCCAACGGCAGGCCATCGTTTAGCATAAACGGTGACACCAGCCAATGAAAATGAGGGGCGGGGCTTCAAGTCCCCTTATCAAATCTACTCTTACAATATCTCTCGCCCAGAGAGCAGCGGTTTGCGCTGCAACGCCAGGCGAGACCTAAAAACGTGCTGGTGAGCGATAAACACCATTGCTGACAGAATGTTCGCACATAGTATGTAATACAATCTGATTTCCCTTTCTTTGGGATTCAAAATGATAATAGCTTTAATAACAGATAATTAGCAGATATGTACTTTGTGTATTAAAAAAATAAACTAATACAAGAATTGAACTGCTACAGGTCTTAAAATGGCCTTGTTACGTCTGCTTTTTATTATAAATCCTGTCACTGCCCTTTTCATGAGCAGGTATACTCACACCGCCCCACTGCTCCTGTAAGATGGCTGCATTTCCAATTAGCACTGCTTTTGGAATCTGCTTGTAATGCTGTTCTTGCTTGCTGTTTGACAGTTCGCTGCATTCTGCCTTCCTGACTAAGCACTTGGGTTGTCTCTGAGGACAACCAAAGGGCAGAGAGCGAACGAGTCTGGGCCAGAAGCTCCCGTTATCCGTCTGTTGCACTCGATGCGGAAGATGCTGTCAGACCTCTTCCGAGTGCTGTGGGGCCAAGCCCAACACCCTGTAAGTGTGTGTATGTACGCGAGGCAGAGTTTTTTATTTACACTTTATTAAAAGCTTTCACAGGAAAGGTCTGGTCAGTGTGTCAATGTTTGACATTTCGCCTGCACAGTGGTTGTGCCATGCTTGTGATTAGGTTTCGCCTGCACAGCGCTCGCACTGTGCTTGTTAGGTTTCATTCTCCACTCCTGTGATACTTGTCAGGGAGCTTTTAACAACTCATCATTCAATACATTGGTGAAACCGATGCATTACCAATGCCCGTTTATTAACCCTAGTGTAGGAAGCTGGCTCTGTATATGGTACTGCCACTAGGTGGTAATACTATGCACAGAGTCCAGGGGTTCCCCAAAAGTGTACAGGGCTCAATGCAAAACTCAAAGCGCTCTATTAATGGTAGTGTGGGCGAGCAGCCTTAGGCCTAACAGAGAGCAGTGTAAGACATGTATTGCACACATGATGAATAAAGGACACAACTCAAGAAGGAGATCTAGATCAATTTTATAAAATTATAATTTGTTTGTGCTTTATTTTAAGACCCAGGTCATCGTAATCAGGTAAGTATGCTTTTAATATAAAATAATTTTCACTTTCAAAAATCGACACTTAGAAACTTTTTCATACTGTCCAACGTTATGCTATGGGGAAAACAATGTCGTGATTAAACATGCAAGTATCGAACTTTCAATTTCAGTCTTCGGAGCCAAGAGTCAGCAAGGGCCAGGGGTCAGGTAGGTACCAAAACTGCACCACCAGCTGCACAGGCGCGGCCAGGTGCAGATGTAAAAATTGGAGTTCAACCCAATGCTTTCCAATGGAGACAGAAGGTGCCTGGAGCCACACTGCTTGCAGGTAAGTAACTCGGTTGCAGGGGCCAAGTTTTGGTGGTTAGAACAAGCACAAGGGGGTGGGTGGGGGGGGAGGGAGTGTTCGGCACAAAGCAGCAAAAACATGCACCACCAGCGGCACAAGGAAGGCCGGGTGCAGGGTGCAAATTTGACAGCAGGCGTCCAATGCTTTTCAATGAGGACTTTCCTGATGGTAAAGAGGCAGCAGGTGTGGCACCGGAGGCTGCAGGAGGAAGGAAGACTGACATCAGAGGTAAGTTGGGATGTAAGAGGTTGTTGGGCCACCGTCGGTTCAGGTCACCAAGGCCCATGGGCTGCAGGTGCAGGCGAGACATCGGATTTCTGAATCTTCTTATCTGAGCCAGTTGGGGGGGGGGGGGGGGGGGGGGGGGGGGGCTCTGGATTCACACTGCAGGCACCGTTGTGGAGGGCAGGAGAGGTGAGCCAATGCTGGACACTGTCAGGATTGCCAGGGAGACTACACTGCACAGGTGAGCCACTCAGACTCTGGCTGTGGGCGTTGGGTGCACAGTGTGAATCTTGAGTCTTTGGAGTCTGTTTCTTCTGGACAGACCTCCTATTCTCGGAAGGTTGGAGTCTTTATTGAAGGCAACAGTCCTCCCAGGAGTTTTGGAGGTTGCTGTTGCAAGACATGTTTCTGGGTCATCGAAGCTGGAGACAGTCAGGCCGGTGGTAGGGCTAGGGGCCAAGGCAGTTGTCATCTTCTGGCTTCTGCAGCAGGGTGTCCTCTTTCTTTTTTAGGTTGTCGCAGATCTGCTTTCTAGGTCTGGGAGAGCCACCCAAATGCACAAGTTACTTAACTTTGGTAACAATATATCTGTAAGAAATATCAGTTAGTGATAGATTCCTTACATTAGAATATCCCCAGGCGTCAGACTGGATCCGGAACGTTTGTCAGCAATACCCCTGCGTGTCGGAAGGTGGCGTTGTGCGGCTCTGCGTCCGCCGTAGGCACCGGGATGACGTCACGGCCGCTACTTAGATGCCAACCTCGGGCGCGGACGTCAGTTCTGTACACGACTTTCCGCAGCAGGAACGCAGAGCCATGCAAGATACTGACCATTGGTGCCTTGAAACTAGGGCCCTGAAAGGGATGACCTTAACCCTAGAAATCAGTTCGCAGAACGGGGAGGATGGGTGGGGCAATAAGGAATCTATCACTAACTAATGTCTCTTACAGATATATTGTTACCGAAGGTAACTTGTACATCTGAAAGAGACACGTTAGTGAAAGATTGCTTACCTTAGAATAGATACCCCAGAAATACCAACCTGATGGTGGGTCTGCGAACCAAGATCACACCAAAAAGTCACAGAGAACAGAATGGCCAAAGAAGCCGTCTCTCCGGAGTTGGCTGTCAAGGCAATAATGCTTAGCAAAAGTGTGCAGCGAGGCCCACGTGGCTGCCTGACAGATGTCTCGCAGGGGGACACCAAGTCCCAATGCGGTAGTGGATACTGTCGCCCTGGTGGAATGGGTGCGCAGCCCCACGGAGGCTCCTTTTTAGCCAGAAAATAACAGGCTTTTATACTCAAAATGACCCAGCGGGAGATAGTTCTCTTGTGTGTAGCCCGGCCTTTCTTGGCACCTACGTAGCCAACAAAGAGCTGGTTATCCATCCGGAACTGTTGTGTACGATTCAGGTAAAATGGGAGCGCACGTTTTGGGTCCAGATGGAGGAGCCTCTCTTCCTCTCTGGAAGGGTGCGGAGGTGAAAAAAGTGGGCAAGGTGATAGATTGCCCGATATGGAAGGCAGTAACAACCTTTGGCAAAAAGGAAGGACGAGTGTGAAGCACAACTTTGTCCGGATGAACAGGAAGAAAAGGAAGTTTACAGGAAAGAGCCTGGAGCTCACTCGCGCACCTAGCAGAGGTGATGGCAACCAGGAAAGCAGTCTTCAAAATCAATAAAGGAAGAGGACAGTTGTGCAGCGAGATTCAAGTCCCACTGCGGCATCACAAAAGGAATAGGAGGGAAAAGGTGAGTAATGTCTTTGAGAAATCTATTTACAACAGGGGACTAGAAAAGAGAGGGCTGATCAGGGAGCCTGAGAAAGGCTGAAATTGCAGAAAAGGTAGCCCTTAATAGTGCCAGAGCAGAGCCCTGCCAGGCCTTTGCTGTGCACCGTGCCACAAATATGTTCCACCTGCAGGCGTATACCGATTTAGTGGAGGGACGCCTGGCTGCCAGAATGATATCACAGACTTCAGGAGGCAAGTCAAATGGAATCAACTTTCGCCGCTCAATCTCCACGCAAGGAGGTGGAGGCTGGACAGGCTCGGGTGGAGGACCGTCCCCTGCTGTTGCGACAGAAGATCCCCCCCTAAGAGGCAGTCGGATCGGGGCATCCACGCTCATACTGAGTAGCTCAGGGTACTAAACTTTTCGAACCCAGTCCGGGGCCACAAGAATGACTTGGGCCCGGTCACGCCTAAATTTCTTCAACATTCTGGGTAGAAGTGGTATAGGAGGAGAGGTGTACATTATACCGCAACTTCACTCGTGACAAAAAGCACCGCCGAGCGAGTGCCGCCTTGGAAATACCAACGCGCAGAACTGCT
Organism: Triturus cristatus; assembly: GCF_964204655.1. Taxonomy (NCBI): domain Eukaryota; kingdom Metazoa; phylum Chordata; class Amphibia; order Caudata; family Salamandridae; genus Triturus; species Triturus cristatus. The sequence goes on along the minus strand of NC_140594.1, from coordinate 849,002,470 downwards.
GAATTGCGCGTTCTCTTCGGTGGCGAATAGATCTAACCAAGGCTCTCCCCACTGTTGAAAGAGACCTTGCGCCACCTCCGAGTGAAGATGCCATTCGTGACCCATCATGCACCTGTGGCTGAGTTCGGCCGCCCTGGCGTTCAAAGAACCTGCCAAGTGTTGAACCACCAAGGAAATGCCTTGATGTTCCAGCCATGTTCAGAGACGCAGAGCCTCCTGACATAAGGTCCACGACCCCACCCCGCCTTGCTTGTTGCAGTACCACATGGCGGTGGTGTTGTCTGTGAACACCAGCACTATTCTCCCCTTGACAGAGGGAAGGAATGCCTTCAGTGCAAGTAGGATCGCACGGAGCTCCAGAAGGTTGATATGGAGCCTGGACTCCGCCAGAGACAAGAGGCATCTGATCCCTGCCTCATCCATGTGGCCGCCCCATCCCAGGAGGGACGCATCCGTCACCACTGTATGCTCTGGTTGGGGAAGGGAGTGTGATCTGCCGTTCGTGAGCCACCACTGCAGTTGTCGTGCAGTGCCCTTCGAGGTTCTGGACATACTTGGGACAGGTTCCCCTGAGGCTGCACCCACAGGAACTTTAGGTCCCACTGCAGAGCCAGCATATGCCATCTGGCATGATTGGTCAGCAGGATGCAGGAGGCCATGAGGCCCAGCAGCCTCAAGGTCATCCTGACAGGACAAGAGCAGAAAGATCGGAATCATAGCCCGAATGTCCCGAACTCACTGTTCGGGAGGATAAACCCGAAACCGCGCCGTGTCTAGAACCGCTCCGATGAAGAGGAGCTTCTGAGAGGGAATCAGGTGTGACTTTGGTACGTTGATGGAGAACCCCAGCAAATGCAGGAGGTCTGCCAGAGTCTGAAGGTGGAGACGACTGCCTGGGGCGATCCCGCCTTCAACAACCAGTTGTCGAGATGGGGGAAGACTGAAAACCCTGATCTGCGCAGATGAGCTGCGACCACCGCCATCACTTACGTGAACACCCGAGGGGCACTGGTAAGGCCAAAAGAGAGCACGGTGAACTGAAAGTGCTCGTGGCCTACTTTGAACTGCAGGTAACGCCGGTGGGTGGGCAGGACGGGGATATGAAAGTAAGCGTCCTTCAAATCCAACGCTACCATCCAGTCTTGCGGGTCTAGGGCAGACCAGACTTGAGCAAGTGTGAGCATCTTTAACTTCTCCATCCGGAGGAAGCGATTGACGTTCCGAAGGTCTAAGATAGGACGTAGGTCCTTGTCCTTCTTTGGAACTGGAAAGTAATGGGAATTACAACTACGGCATCGGAACGCGCTCAATGGCCCCCTTGACCAAGAGGGCTGCAACTTCCTGCTGGAAAAGTGTCAAGTGACCTCCCGACATGCGGTGGAATTGAGGTGGCATGGCTGGAGGGGTAGACTCGAAGGGGAGGGAGTAGCCCCTTCGGACTATCTGTAAAACCCACCTGTCCGAAGTGATGGTGCGACAATGGGGGAGGTGATGGCGAATCCTGCTGGCCACTGGCATTTGATGGGCCTGAAACACCGGACTAGGAAGGTTTGGAGGCAGTGGTGGCAGGGGTGGTGGTGGACTGACCAGCCCGCTGGCCCTGTGACCCACCTCGGCGGGTCCCACATCCGCGGCTGCGCTGAAACTGTTGCTGCGCAGGCCTGTGGCTCTAAAATGAACGTGTTTGGGCGCCCCTTCCTTGGCCACGTAAGGAGCGAAAAGCAGAAGCCGAAAGAGTGTGCATGGCCGAAAGGCCCAGGGACTTGGACGTAGCCCGCGAGTCCTTAAAGCGCTCCAACGCTCTATCTGCCTTGTCCCCAAAAAGTCTAGTGCCATCAAAAGGCATGTCCATCAGAGTGTTTTGGACATCCCCTGAAAAGTCATTTGTCCTTAACCAGGCGTGACGGCGTAACGCCACTGTCGTGGAAATCGCTCTGCCCAGCGAGTAGGCGGTGTCAAGACCACGACGAATCGTGGACTTGGGTGCATCTCTTCTCTTCAGCAATAGCTTGGGAGAGCACCTTCTAGGCCTCCTTCGGACACTGAGGCAGCACCTGCGCCACCGTATCCCACACAGAGTGGGAATAACGGTCCAAGACGCATGCGGTTTTGTAAGAAAGTGGCTCTGTATATACTGTTCCCAAATAGGTACAGTGTGCACAGAGTCCACAGTCCTCAGAGGTTTGGCAGAGGCTAAAGTTAGATATAACCTTACTCTCTAAAGTGGTAGCTTAGTAAGGCAGTATCAGAGGACAGTGTAAAGCATTTGTTGCACACAGTCAGCAAATGGTCTCACACACTCAAGAACTGAACTCTAAGCCAATGGTTTTGTATAAAAATATATGGTTGTTTTATTTTAGAACCAACAATAGATTTCAAAATATACTTTCTCTGAATGAGAGGCTTTAGATAAATACTTACAATATGCAATAGGCTTTTGAATGCAATAGACACACAATTTCAAACACAATAATACATTGAGCTCAATGGGAATTTCTAGTTAAATGAAATTAGTTACTTTAAGAATTACGTTTCTAACAACAGGACTGGATCCTGGATTCAGTCCTGGGACATTTCCTGTAAACAGCTGAGTAAAAGCGTTTTGGTTACAGTAGTGATTTTTAAGCAATATTTTGGTATATTAATAGTTGACACTTAGAAACTCTTTCTCATAGAATCACCAATGATATCCTATGGGAGGAATTTCACTTAGCAGGTAAGTGGGGTTATTGTTATTGTTACGTTTTCTAACTCAGTGTTGGATCCTGGATCCAGCACTGGTGCATCACCTGTAAACAGTTGAAAGGATGGGTTTTGGTTATACAGGCGATTTTTAACGAATATTTGTAAGTTTGCAAAATCGACGCTTCGAAACTTTTTCAGCAAAAAACAGGCAATGTTATCCTATGAAGGAAATATAAATTATAGGTAAAGTATGTTCTCGTTACTTTTGTAATCCAGTGCTGGGCTCCTAGGTTCAGCACTGGGACATCTATTGTGAGAAAGTGGGTTTCTGTTGCAGTAACCCCCCCTTTTTTTGCCTAATAGCTGATGCACTTTTCCTTGTTGTGCCCTGGGCTCCTGCCAATCAGGTGCCCAGGGCCTATGTTCCTTCCTTAAAACACACAAACTCCCAATTGGCAAACCCTGGCCACATGTCAGCCCCTGGTAAATGGTACCCTAGGTACCCAGGGCCTTGTGACCAGGGAAGGCCTCTAAGGGCTGCAGCACTCCTTGTGCCACCCTTAGAGGCCCTGTACCCTTACACACACACACTGCCTTTGCAGGCTGAGTGTCTGGGTGCAGGACAAAACAAAGAGTCAACATGGCACACATCTCTGTGTGCCATGCCCATTACCTATACTGCCAAGGCATATGTCAGCCACCCCTCTGGCTGGGTGCCTTATGCCTATGGTGTGGGCACAGGAGCAGGAGCCCTGTGCCCCTACAGTACCCAGGTCCATTCCTGGGCACTGTAAGTACAGTGCTGCCTTTTACAAGTACATGGTGCTGAGAGCTCGTCAAACACGAACTCCACAGCACCATAATGGCAACACTGAAGACTGGGAAGTTTGGTATCAAACTTCTCAGCACATTAAACCCACACTGATGCCAGTGTGGGATTTAATGTACTAAGCACCCCAGAGGGCATCTTAGAGATGCCCCCTTACAGCTAACCTACAATCCACGTCTGCTCTGAGGCTGCCCAGGCTGCCACACAGCAGACTCGTTGCTGGACCCCTGGGTGGGAGAGCCCCTGCTCTCCCGGGCCTGCAACAATGCACATCCTGGGTGAGGTGAGAAATCTCCTCCCCCAGGATGAGCAAAGGGAAGCTTCAAAGGCATGCCGCCAGTTGGAGTTTCCCCAGGCCACTGCAACCCCCCACTCTGGCAGGAAGCTTGGCCGGAAACCCCATACAAGGACAGGGGATGTGCCAGCCTGCCCACCCCACCCCACAGGTGGGGGAGGCGAGGTGAAGCACATCTCCGGGCTCTCGCCATCTTGAAGATGGGAGGCCCTACCCTATCAGGATTAGGCTACTGCCCTCCTCCCACAGGAGAGAGGCAGGATAGGGGGTGTACCCACCCCAGGACAAGGACCCATTGGTCCCTGGCCTTCACCTACCTGTAACGCCCCTAAATCTAGTATTTAGGGGCCCCCTGAACCTTCCTTCCGCAGATTCCAGATAGAAACCTACAAGAAGAGCAAGAAGAAAAAAAGACCTGCCCTGCAGCTGCTAAAAAGAGGAAGACACCAACTGCTTTGGCCCCAGCCCTACCGGCCTGTCGACCCTCGAACCTGCTCCTGCTCCAGCGCGGCATCTCTTGTGGCCAGCAACCTCAAAAACCCCGGAGGACCTGGCTACCTTTGACCTCTGATTCCCTGGGACTCCCATGAGTAGAGGCTCTACTCGAGAAACCTATTCCTAACTCCTGGCAGCAGCCCGGAACCGCGGACCCAACACACTCTGCACCAGCCAAGCCTGGCCAGTGCCGGAGTGGACAAAGACCCTGAGGACGACCCCACGGCGACTGTGACCCCGAGTCCGGCACCCAAGGACCCCCCTCGACATCCTGGACGAAGCCTGCAGCCTCAGAACCGAGTACCACCCCAGCCGCGATCAACCAGAGGGTAAGATTCCCGACGTCAAAAGGCACCCCTGCACCCGGCGCCCTGCGGCCCCCTGTGCCCAATCCCGGGGTACCCACCTAACCTACAACTACCCAACTTACCCCTCGAAGTGGTGGTGGCACCGGAAACATCCTCGTCCCCGAGCCTGCAGCCTTTTTCCAAACCGGAACATTCCCATTGACTTTCATTGAGCGCCCGAAGGCTCAAAAGCACCCTGCACCCAGCCGCCCGAGTGGCCCTGGCAGTGCACTCTCTACACCAACTTACTTCCCCACTTGCCCTGAGTAAGTGACCAGGAGCCCAGCTCCCACAGACGCGTGGCTTGCCAGACAGCAGCCACCAGCCAAGGCCCCCCTACCCCTCATAGGATAACATTGGGCCTAACTCACTCTGCACCCGGCCGTCCTGAAACCGCTGAGGGTGAACCAACTGTACCTACCTGACACTGGGGGACCCCTGAGTCTATGCCCGGAATTTCAACTCTGCCAGTCGAGTACTTACCCTTAAACCGCTAACTTCATTTTCCTCATAGGGTAACATTGACTGGCTTTTTCTTCAAAAATCTTCTAAGTGTGAACTTTTCAAAACTGTAAAAATTCACCAAAAATCAGCCAAGTGACAAAAACGAATTTACTCACCTGTTCCTGGGTGAGCTCCCAGTGCTGGATCTTGGTGCCCAGCCCTGACCCTGAAAAGTACTCACAACTATACTTACCTCTAACTCATTTTTCTCCCATAGGAAACCATTGTCTGCTTTTCTGTGAAATTTCTTCTAAGTGTCTATTTTTGCAAATTTGAAATATTCTTTTAAAATCGTACCATTTCTGCAAACGAAATTACTTACCTGTTTTTGATAAGGACCCCAGTCCTGGATTACTAAAGTAACGATAAAGTACTCTACCTGCAACTTGAATTTCTTGCCATAGAGATCCATTGAATGTTTTCTGTGAAATATTTTCTAAGTGCTAACTTTTGAAATAGCTAAGTATTATTTAAAAATCATTACAGTTATTAAGTCGACTTTCATCACTTGATTCTGAATACTGACCCCAGGCTGGTTCTAGGATCCAGACCTGGAATTCCAAAAGTAATCTGAAAAGTAATTTATTACAAATAACCTGAATTTACCATTGAGCTCAATGCATTGTTATGTTTAGGAAATAGGATTGTTTATTGCAACCAACTGTGACTGTTTACACAAATTTATTGCTTGAAACAAAAGTATTTATATTCAACCTCTCATTCTGAGAAAGTATATTTTTACCCCCTTTGTGGTTCTAAAAATAAAACAAGCATATATTTTATATACACAAATCATTGGCCTAGAGTTCAGTTATTGAGTGTGTGAAACCATTTGCTGACTGAGTGTGTACAATAAATGCTTTACACTGTCCTCTGGTACTGCCTTACTGCTCGACCAAGCTACCACTTTTGAGAGTAAGGTCATACCTAACTTTGACCTCTATCAGCCTCTGGGGGACTGTGGACTCTGTACACCCTGTACCTATTAGGGAACAGTATATACAGAGCCACTTTCTCACATTGGTGGATCAGCGGTGGGATACAAACTTGCATTTGTTGGACTACTTGGTTACCATCTGATCACACGACAGAACTCTTAAAAATTGCCTTTAGAATTCTGATTGGTTTTTCCAAAATTACTAAAAGTCTTGCTAGGGCCTTGCTTAAGTCCCATTAGAATTTTAGAAAAATAAAAGTCACTATAGTCAGGGTAGAGGGTTAGAACTGTCAGGTTAGAATGTCTCAAACAAACCCAGCTATTAGTGATAATAATAACATGGACCTGGTGGAGGAGCTCGACCTCACACCTTACTTACACTTGTCTTTCAAGGAATTGAGGTCCTTATGTAAACTCAAAAATTTACAAATGGGTCAGCATCCAACCAAACAAGGGCTCCAGGAGCTCCTGGCTGAGTATGCTAAAGACCACCCATCTGAACATGGTGATGGCCAGTCAGATGAGGAAAGGGAAACAGGGGAGGAGGACAGCAACCTCCCCATACTATTCCCTAGGGAGGAGATGGCACCCATACCCTCCAACTCAAGACATAGCATCTGGGCACCTAGAGACCACACAGGTGGCTCTGGTCCCAGAGACAACACTGGGGGTCCCCCCAGTGAAGAGGACAGCCTTATGAGGCTGGCCAAAAGAATAGATCTAGAGTCCAGGCTCCTGGCTCTAGAAAAGGAAAGGAGAGAGATGGGTTTAGCACCCATCAATGGTGGCAGCAATAATAAAAACAAGGATAGGGAGGAAACTTCTGACCTTAAAATCCCCAAAGGGATTGTCCCTAAATTTGAGGAAGGTGATGATATCACCAAATGGTTCACAGCCTTTGAGAGGGCTTGTGATATCAGGAAAGTAAAGAAACCTCTCTGGGGGGCACTCCTGTGGGAACTGTTCTCTGGTAACTGCAGGGACAGGCTTCTGACTCTCTCTGGGCCAGAAGCAGGATCCTATGACCTCATGAAGAAAGCTCTGATTGAGGGATTTGGATTCACCACTGAGGAGTATAGAATTAGATTCAGGGGGGCTCACAAAACCCAGACCCAGTCCTGGATTGATTTTGTAGATTTCTCAGTGAAGACACTGGATGGTTGGTTAGCTGGACATGGTGTGCAGGATTTTACTGGATTGTACAATTTATTCATGAAGGAACATATTTTGAGTAACTGCACAAATGAAAAGTTGCATCAGCATTTGGTAGACCTAGGTCTAAAATCCCCCCAAGAATTGGGAAAAAGAGCAGACCACTGGGTCAAGACTAGGGTGACTAGGACGTTCACTGGGAGGGACCAGAACCAAGGGGTCCCAAAACCTCCCCAGAAGAAAGAGAGTGAACCCCTTGTGGATAAAAGAAAGGAGTCCCAGGTAGCCCCCCAAAAACCTGACCAGGAGGGTGGGCCCAAAGACACCTCACAAACTAAACCAGGGTACCAAGGTAAGAATCGGGATCCTAACAGAATATGGTGTTTCAACTGTCAGAAGGCTGGACACCACACCCAGGACTCTAGCTGTCCTAAAAATAAGGTTCCCAGTACAGCTCCAGGGGTGACTAGTGTAGCCCCAGGGGTTGCCAGTGTAGCTTGGGAGGGAGGGTCCTCAGATGAGGAAGTCCTCCTAGCTTTCAACTGGGGAATGGGCCCAAGAAGCAAGCTGGAGATCCCAGAAGGAAGTAGACACTTCCACCACCTACTGGTGAATGGAATCCCAGCCACTGCCCTGAGAGATACCTGTGCCAGTCACACTGTGGTACATGACAGGTTGGTATTCCCACACCAATATGTCTCAGGGGAAACAAGAAGGGTAAGAACTGTCCCAGGGGGAGTCACTGTTAGGCCTGTGGCTATAGTGCCCCTAGCCACAGCTGGGTCCCTTAGATGGAGGAAAGTGATAGTCAGTAAAAACCTCCCCCTTGATTGTCTCTTGGGGAATGATCACTTAGATGTGGAACTGAGCCAAAGAGAGGTGCTGGCCCAATGCCAGGCCTCGCCCAAAGAACCTGTGGGGGCTCAACCTGCAGTCAGTGCAGCTGAGTCCCAAAAGAGTGAGAAGAAACAGGGTAGGAAAGGTGGGCAACTGTTAGCCACAGTTCCAGAGAGCCAGGGAGATGCTATCCCAGTAAGGGAAAACTCCCACAATGGCACTGGTAAAGCCCCCCCTAGCCAACAGCAAGACCTGACTAGTCAGGCATCTGTCCAGCCTGAATTAGTGGCTCCTCAGGTGGCAGAACAAGGGGTAGAGGAGGGGTGTTCCCTACCAAGAGTAGGGACCCCCTATCCTCAAACAGACCAACAGCCAGGACCCAAAGAGAACTATAAAATAGCCCCCTCACTTGCCAGTCAGGAGCTAAAGGTATGGTACTGGGCACTGACAGCTGTCAGCAGCCTCTGCTGGGTGTTAGCCTTCATGGCAGCCCTATCCTTGGCATGGTGGCCTAACCCCCTGCCAAATAGCAAGTCAGGCCCCCTGACCTTATTGGTCATGGTGGGGTTGCTCAAGCTGTGGGTAGCCTCTGTGGGTAAGCTGGGCCTAGCCCTGGCTAAGTTAGAAACTACCGAGGTATACACCTCTAAACCCAAAATAGAAAGATGGGACCAGGACAGTAAAAGACAAGGAGAGGAGCCTTGGGAGTTAGGTCCTGAAACTAATAAGACAGGCCAGCTCCCCAAAGGGATTGACCTAGGCAGAAGGATGTAAGGCAGAGTAGGCCCTGCAACTTTCAAACCACTTCCCCCAACTCTTCCTCGCCTGAAAGACTAGGTAGACTCTCCCAGCTTTGGCAGAAGTCTCCTGGCCTTTGGGCTGGGGGGGGGCTTGTGTGAGAAAGTGGGTTTCTGTTGCAGTAACCCCCCCTTTTTTTGCCTAATAGCTGATGCACTTTTCCTTGTTGTGCCCTGGGCTCCTGCCAATCAGGTGCCCAGGGCCTATGTTCCTTCCTTAAAACACACACACTCCCAATTGGCAAACCCTGGCCACATGTCAGCCCCTGGTAAATGGTACCCTAGGTACCCAGGGCCTTGTGACCAGGGAAGGCCTCTAAGGGCTGCAGCACTCCTTGTGCCACCCTTAGAGGCCCTGTACCCTTACACACACACACTGCCTTTGCAGGCTGAGTGTCTGGGTGCAGGACAAAACAAAGAGTCAACATGGCACACATCTCTGTGTGCCATGCCCATTACCTATACTGCCAAGGCATATGTCAGCCACCCCTCTGGCTGGGTGCCTTATGCCTATGGTGTGGGCACAGGAGCAGGAGCCCTGTGCCCCTACAGTACCCAGGTCCATTCCTGGGCACTGTAAGTACAGTGCTGCCTTTTACAAGTACATGGTGCCGAGAGCTCGTCAAACACGAACTCCACAGCACCATAATGGCAACACTGAAGACTGGGAAGTTTGGTATCAAACTTCTCAGCACATTAAACCCACACTGATGCCAGTGTGGGATTTAATGTACTAAGCACCCCAGAGGGCATCTTAGAGATGCCCCCTTACAGCTAACCTACAATCCACGTCTGCTCTGAGGCTGCCCAGGCTGCCACACAGCAGACACGTTGCTGGACCCCTGGGTGGGAGAGCCCCTGCTCTCCCGGGCCTGCAACAATGCACATCCTGGGTGAGGTGAGAAATCTCCTCCCCCAGGATGAGCAAAGGGAAGCTTCAAAGGCATGCCGCCAGTTGGAGTTTCCCCAGGCCACTGCAACCCCCCACTCTGGCAGGAAGCTTGGCCGGAAACCCCATACAAGGACAGGGGATGTGCCAGCCTGCCCACCCCACCCCACAGGTGGGGGAGGCGAGGTGAAGCACATCTCCGGGCTCTCGCCATCTTGAAGATGGGAGGCCCTACCCTATCAGGATTAGGCTACTGCCCTCCTCCCACAGGAGAGAGGCAGGATAGGGGGTGTACCCACCCCAGGACAAGGACCCATTGGTCCCTGGCCTTCACCTACCTGTAACGCCCCTAAATCTAGTATTTAGGGGCCCCCTGAACCTTCCTTCCGCAGATTCCAGATAGAAACCTACAAGAAGAGCAAGAAGAAAAAAAGACCTGCCCTGCAGCTGCTAAAAAGAGGAAGACACCAACTGCTTTGGCCCCAGCCCTACCGGCCTGTCGACCCTCGAACCTGCTCCTGCTCCAGCGCGGCATCTCTTGTGGCCAGCAACCTCAAAAACCCCGGAGGACCTGGCTACCTTTGACCTCTGATTCCCTGGGACTCCCATGAGTAGAGGCTCTACTCGAGAAACCTATTCCTAACTCCTGGCAGCAGCCCGGAACCGCGGACCCAACACACTCTGCACCAGCCAAGCCTGGCCAGTGCCGGAGTGGACAAAGACCCTGAGGACGACCCCACGGCGACTGTGACCCCGAGTCCGGCACCCAAGGACCCCCCTCGACATCCTGGACGAAGCCTGCAGCCTCAGAACCGAGTACCACCCCAGCCGCGATCAACCAGAGGGTAAGATTCCCGACGTCAAAAGGCACCCCTGCACCCGGCGCCCTGCGGCCCCCTGTGCCCAATCCCGGGGTACCCACCTAACCTACAACTACCCAACTTACCCCTCGAAGTGGTGGTGGCACCGGAAACATCCTCGTCCCCGAGCCTGCAGCCTTTTTCCAAACCGGAACATTCCCATTGACTTTCATTGAGCGCCCGAAGGCTCAAAAGCACCCTGCACCCAGCCGCCCGAGTGGCCCTGGCAGTGCACTCTCTACACCAACTTACTTCCCCACTTGCCCTGAGTAAGTGACCAGGAGCCCAGCTCCCACAGACGCGTGGCTTGCCAGACAGCAGCCACCAGCCAAGGCCCCCCTACCCCTCATAGGATAACATTGGGCCTAACTCACTCTGCACCCGGCCGTCCTGAAACCGCTGAGGGTGAACCAACTGTACCTACCTGACACTGGGGGACCCCTGAGTCTATGCCCGGAATTTCAACTCTGCCAGTCGAGTACTTACCCTTAAACCGCTAACTTCATTTTCCTCATAGGGTAACATTGACTGGCTTTTTCTTCAAAAATCTTCTAAGTGTGAACTTTTCAAAACTGTAAAAATTCACCAAAAATCAGCCAAGTGACAAAAACGAATTTACTCACCTGTTCCTGGGTGAGCTCCCAGTGCTGGATCTTGGTGCCCAGCCCTGACCCTGAAAAGTACTCACAACTATACTTACCTCTAACTCATTTTTCTCCCATAGGAAACCATTGTCTGCTTTTCTGTGAAATTTCTTCTAAGTGTCTATTTTTGCAAATTTGAAATATTCTTTTAAAATCGTACCATTTCTGCAAACGAAATTACTTACCTGTTTTTGATAAGGACCCCAGTCCTGGGTCTAGGCACCCAGTCCTGGATTACTAAAGTAACGATAAAGTACTCTACCTGCAACTTGAATTTCTTGCCATAGAGATCCATTGAATGTTTTCTGTGAAATATTTTCTAAGTGCTAACTTTTGAAATAGCTAAGTATTATTTAAAAATCATTACAGTTATTAAGTCGACTTTCATCACTTGATTCTGAATACTGACCCCAGGCTGGTTCTAGGATCCAGACCTGGAATTCCAAAAGTAATCTGAAAAGTAATTTATTACAAATAACCTGAATTTACCATTGAGCTCAATGCATTGTTATGTTTAGGAAATAGGATTGTTTATTGCAACCAACTGTGACTGTTTACACAAATTTATTGCTTGAAACAAAAGTATTTATATTCAACCTCTCATTCTGAGAAAGTATATTTTTACCCCCTTTGTGGTTCTAAAAATAAAACAAGCATATATTTTATATACACAAATCATTGGCCTAGAGTTCAGTTATTGAGTGTGTGAAACCATTTGCTGACTGAGTGTGTACAATAAATGCTTTACACTGTCCTCTGGTACTGCCTTACTGCTCGACCAAGCTACCACTTTTGAGAGTAAGGTCATACCTAACTTTGACCTCTATCAGCCTCTGGGGGACTGTGGACTCTGTACACCCTGTACCTATTAGGGAACAGTATATACAGAGCCACTTTCTCACATCTATCTAAAACAGGTAAGTAAGTACGTTTTCACAGTTGGTGCGATTTTTAAAGAATATTTGTAGTTTGCAAAAATCGACACATAGAAGAAATTTTACAAAAAACAGTCAATGGTTTCCTATGGAAGAAAATTGGGTTAGCGGTAAGTATGGTTGTAATTACTTTTCAGGGTCAGTGCTGGGCACCAAGATCCAGCACTGGGATCCCTCCTGATAGCAGGTGAGTATTTTCGTTACTCGGTTGATTTTAGGTGAATATTTTAACGTTTAGTAACTCCACACTTAGAAAAATTTCCAAGTGAAACCAGTCAATGTTACCCTATGGAAGAAAAGAGTTATCGGCTTTTGGGTAAGTACTCGACTGGCAGAGTTAAGGTTCTGGGCATAGACTCAGGGGTCTCCCAGGGTCAGGTAAGTACAGTTGTTACACCCTCAGCGGCACAGGGGCTGCCGGGTGCAGAGTGAGTTAAGCTCAATGTTATCCTATGGGAGGCAGGGGGCTCTTGGTTGGTGGCTGCTGGCTAGCAAGCCATGCGGCTGTGGGAGCTGGGCAACAACTTGCTCAGGGAAAATGGGGAAGTAGAGTAGAGATTGCACTGCCAGGGGCACTTGGGCGGCTGGGTGCAGGGTGCTTTTGAGCCGTCGGGCACTCAATGGATTGCAATGGAGAAGCTCAAAAACGAACAAAGGCTGCAAGCTCAGGAACGAAGATTCTTCAGGTGTGACCACCACTTCGAGAGGTAAGTTGGGTAGTTGGAGGATAGGTAGGCACCCAGGAGTTGGGTACAGGGGGCCGCAGGGCGCCGGGGTGCCTTTTGGTGTCAGGAAATCTTACCCTCTGCTGGTCGCGGTTGGAGAGATCCCTGGTTCTGAGGCTGCAGGCGTCGCCAGGAGCGTCGAGGTGGGTCCTTGGGTGCTGGATTCGGGGTCACAGTCGCCGAGGAGGGGAGGGGGGGGGGCGTCCTCGGGGTCTTTGTCCACTCCAGCACAGGCCAGGCTCGGCGGGTGCAGTGTGCAGAGTTTGCGGTTCCTGGCTGATGCCAGGGGTCAGTTACTTGCTTTGAGCAATACCACTGCTCGTGGGAGTCCCAGTTGCTTAGAGTCACAAGGTAGCCAGGTCCTCCGGGGTTTCTGAGGTTGCTGGCGACTGGAGATGCCGGGGTTTAGCAGGAGCAGGTTCGAGGGTCGACAAGCCGGTAGGGCTGGGGCAAAAGCAGTTGGTGTCTTCCTCTTGTGAGCAGCTGCACGGCAGGTCTTCTTGTCTCTTGATCTTCTTTGGTGTTTCGGAATCTGGATCTAAGAAAGGAAGGTTCAGGGTGCCCCTAAATACTAAATTTAGGGGCGTTACAGGTAGGTAAAGGGCAGGGACCACTGGGTCCCTGCCCTGAGGTGGGTACACTCTATCCTGCCACTCTCCTGTGGGAGGGTGGGGCAGTAGCCTAGTCCTGATTGGGCAGGGCTTCCCATCTTCAAGATGGCGAAAGCCCGGAGATGTGCTTCACCTCGTCTCCCCCACCTGAGGGGTGGGGTTGGCAGATGCTGGCACACACCCTGTCCTTCCTTGGGGTTTCCAGCCAGTCTTCCCACAAGAGTGGGGGTCAGAACCGGTAGGGGCCAGTTGCAGAGTACAGCAAGTGGCCTGGAGAAGCTCACAAGGGCGGCATGCCTTTGAAGCTTCCCCTGCCCACCTGGGGTGGGGGTGTGGGAGGCCTAGCACCTCGCCCAGGATGTGCATTGTTACAGGCCCAGGAGAGTGGATGGCTCTCTACCCAGGGGTCCAGCAACATGTCTGCTGTGTGGGAGCCTAGGCAGCCCCTCAGAAAAGACGTGGATTGTAGGTTAGGTTCAGGGGGCATCTCTAAGATGCCCATGGTCGTGCATTGTACATTAAATCCCACACTGGCATCAGTGCGGGTTGTGCTGATAGGTTTGATACCAAACTTCTCAGTCTTCAGTGGAGTCATCATGGTGCTGTAGAGTTCGTATTGACGATCTCCCAGCACCATATACTCTTAAATGGCAGCACTGCACTTACAGGGCCCAGGAATGGACCTGGGTACTGTAGGGGCACAGGGCTCATGCACCTGTACCCACACCACTGGCATAGGGCACCCAGCTAGAGGGGTGGCTGATGTATGCCAGGGCAGTGTGTGTTGTGGGCATGGCACACAGGGATGTGTGCCATTTCGACTGTTTTGTTCTGTACCCAGACACTCAGCCTGCAAGGGCAGTGTGTGGGTGTCAGGGTACAGGGCCTCTAAGGGTGGCACAGTAAGTGCTGCAGCCCTTAGGGGCCTTCCCTGGTCACAAGGCCCTGGGTACCTAGGGTACCATTTACCAGGGGCTGAAATATGGCCAGAGTTTGCCAATTTGGGTTTAGGTTTCAGCACAGTTTTAGGGAAGGAACATAGAACCTGGGTACCTGATTGGCAGGAGCCCAGGGCACACTCAGTCAAAGTACATTCAGCAATTCAGCAAAAAGTGGGGGCATACCATGCAAGAAAGATGGCACTTTCTCACAGGTTTTCACAGACCGCAACCCTGAACTGGCGGAAGAGAAAACCTTCTTCCCAAACTGCTCCAGTTTCTGGGATTCCCAGTCTGGAGGTGCGGAAGGGAATGCGCTCGGGATGCAGAGGCTTGGAGAACCAAGCTCTCAGGGGTAGGGTGTTGGGAGAGTAAAATGGGGTCGGCCCACATTCCTATCCACAGGAGCCCCTGTGTTGGGCCTGGACCAGGTGCCCAAAAGAACGTCTGAAAGTGCATCGTTATAGGGCAGCAGTGGCTCCACAGGAGGTAGCCGCTGGCTGAAGCACTTCTGTCAGGGCGTAACTTGCACCCTCCTCCGTAGCCACGGAATAAAGAGACAGTGCACCAGGTTCTGGAGAAAAATCCAGTCCACCTGCGTCCTCCAAATCCTCTGCCCAGTCTGGGTCTAGCTCGCATTGGGCTGAGAGAGGGTCTTCAGACCCCTCCCAGTCCTCCGTAACCTGCTGGGCAGGCAGAAAAGAAGGAGCAGGATGGAAAAAGGGATAGAAAGTCCCCATTGGCGTCGGAATCGGCATCGATCAACACCGGTCCGGCACTTTCTCCATGTCGGGGTGGAAGCCGTGGATGAGATCGGCCGGGTGGCCGGCCGGCTGGCGCCATAGACTTCAGTGGAGGTCGTACGAGGTGAACCAACGTCGGCTGTGATCCATGCATGGATCCATGGAGGTCTCGCTGTGCCGAAGCCGGATTCGTCGACGATGTTGGGGCCTGAGCCGACGACGAAGGAGGGCGGGGACCCCCAGCCGAACCCGCGGGGCCCGAAGGCGCGCCGGCGGGCTAAAAAGGCAAGCCATGGCTGACAGGAAGTCCTGCAGCAGGACCGGAGTCGCAGATGAACCCGGGAATGGGGGGTAGGCCGTCGGCAACTGCGTAGGCTCTGCTGGGGCGGCACTAGCCGCACCCTCAGCCATCTCGCACGGAAGGCCAAGAGTGACGGCACTTTTTTGACTTCTTGTGCTTCGTCTTACCTGACCCAGAGTGCAAAGACTTCGTCGAACGATTATGGCATCCGCGCGACCGGTCCCTCGACCTCCCACGGCCCGGGACCTTGAACGGCTGGGAACCGACTCCCGGGCCTCAAGCAACTTTCGGGACCGCTCCTGCAAAGTTTTCAGAGTCATGGCCTGGCATTCGGGGCACGACGTGGGGTCATGGTCGCGCCCCAGGCAGTCGAGACACTCTCAGTGCGGGTCCGTCACCGACATCATGTGGGGACATAGTTCGCAAGACTTGAAACCGGGCATCCCTACAGCACCAGGAGTCGATAGACTAAAAAAAAAACAGGGACGAAAGTCCCAAAAACTCAAGTCAAAATTGACTGGGGGTACCGCTCTCTCCGGATCTGCGCTTGCTGGCGCAAAAAAAAGAAAGAATTGACAACAGCTCACGAGAGCGGCGTCTAAGTAGCTGCCGCAACATCGTCCCGGCGACCACGACGGACGCGGAGCCGCAAAACGCCACCTTCCAACGCACAGGGGTACTGCTGACGAAAACTTTCCGGACCCAGTCTGACGCCTGGGGGTAATTCTAAGGTAAGGAATCTATCACCAACTAATGTCTCTTACAGATATATCATTACCGAAGGTAAGTAACTTGTGCATTTAGGTGGCTCTCCCAGACCTAGAAAGCAGATGTTTCTCTTTCAGATACTAGATTTAGGGCATTCAGGGGACTTGCAGGAAGGGGCAAAGGGCACCTTACCTGGGGTGACCACACACTTTATTATGCTACCCTCCTGTGGTAGTGGGCACAGACCTAGTCCTGATTGGATGGGTCCCCTCATCTTCAAGATGGAGGGGTCTGAATGATGTGCTTCACCCCGCCTCCCCCACCTCAGGGGTGGAGTTGGCAGAGGTGGGCACACCTTATTCGTCTACGTTTTCATGCCCAAAAGTGGGGGTGGAAACCAGGGGCTGCCATCTGCTGCTACCAGCAGAGGCTGTGGTTGCATTACAAAGGCAGGTGACATTTGAAGCATCGCTCTTTGAGCACTTGGCCATCCTGGGGGAGGAGCTTTGGCACCTCTGGCCAGAATATGCACTGTTTTTGGTGCCGTAGAGCGGGAGCTATCAACCCAGAAGTCCAGAAACAGGTTTGGTGGTGGCTGGCTGCCTACAGCCCGTCAGAGACCACACCACAGTTGGTAGGTTTTCAGGGGTGGGGGGGAGGGGGGGTCACCTCTGAGATGCCTTATGAGTACATGTTTTAATAAATCTCACACTAGCATCAGTGTGGATTTATTATAAGCAGCTGTTTGGTACCCAACACTCCTGAGTAAAGCCATCTAGGTGCTGTGAAACTCGAGTTGTCAAGTTTCCAGCCCAGGTACTCTCAATGGCTTCCCTGGCACTTACAATATTAAGGAATATACCCTAATCCTGTAGGGGCATTATCTGCTCATGTAGATATGCCCACGCCTGCGATATAGTGCACTCTACCTTAGGGTTGGTAAAGCCTGCTGGGGGGATGACTTGCCTATATCTTAGGCAGTGCTAGCTAGCATGGCAAACAGGCAGCCTGCCATGCGACTTAGTCATTTTTTTCACCTCACAGGGTCATGCCAGCTGCAGTGGCCTGTTCCTAGTAAGGGGGGTCCCAGGGGACCCTGTTCAACCTCCACGCCCTGGGTACCCAGGGTGCCACTTACTAGGGAATTACAGGGGGCAGAAATATCAATTGTGGACATGTTTTGAGGGAAAGAACACTGGTACTGAGAACCTGGACAGCAAGGACCTACTACTCTACAGTCAAAGTTGAATCAAAAGCCTGGCAAAAAGTGTGTGGGGGAGGGGTTACACAAACGCATTTTCTCACACCTAGGCGTTGAGACTTGTGACTTGACAGGTTGCATGTATGTCAGTCGCGGGCTTCAGCATGCCCTTTATCATGGGTAAGAATTGATTGGAGGATTTGCTGTGTTTTTGACAGTGTCTCGACAAGAAAATCTTACTCATCCTCCACTGTATGCATATGATATTCAGCAGCCCTGCATAACACCACATATCATAAGGTACTATCAGGTGGGGAAGTTTTAGAGGGGTATAGATCGGGATCTGCATCCCCTTGCGGGTCGACATTATAGTCCTCCCAGAGTTCATCCAGTGTCTCAGGATCACTCTGTGGATCCGGTAAATGAGTAATGTAGTTTGGGACTATATATTCCCTAGTGCTGCGTTCTCCTAATAATGAGGTAGTGGGTGATCCCTGTAGGTAATCACGAAGGAAGCATTGTGGTGAGGTTGGTGAAGGAGCAGGGATGTGGAATTCCTATAGCCCGACGCCCGGGACATATTGTTTGGGGTCAAGGGCAACAAGTTTCCATGTGTTTTTTGTCCTTGGGACAAGTAGGCCCAACCCCCTACATCCCAAACCCTTTGACTGCCAGTTTACAGTACCACATTATGGATCAGGGAAAGGCTTTGCCTGCAGTTAAGGTAATATTTGTGTCCATGTGTTAATGCTGTTCAAACTTGTATTTATGGTTCATTAATGCAAAACCTTTATTATTAGGGTAAGTGATCTACGTTCATGTTGTAAGTTCAGACTGTACTACTGACAGTGGGTCCAGTATAAAAATGTGTACACACGTTTTCAATATTTAGCAATATGAGGCTGTGCATACTGCCCCCAGAATGCTCTCTAATTAGATGCAAATATATGCAGAAGCTTGAAAGCAAGATTGATTATTCTTTGCTTTCAAAATAAAATGTTCACAAAAAAATGCAAAAACATTTCTCTAAACTACTGTAGCATTTTAGGTACCATTTTCCTGCAGCATCATTTAGTAAAATGTGTTGATGTGTGCTAGTGTTTCCCAAAAATATTCATAATGGAAAATCAGTGTAACCAGTTTTAATAAGATTCTGGGATACAAGAATAAACAAGCATTGGTAAAGCCAATATGTCTGGAATTGTTGGTCAGCCTTTTGGTTTTGTCAATGCGTGACTTGTTTTGGCATGTTTTTTGTAAAACCTTATTGGTGTGGGAGCTACCGGGCCCTCATTATAACAAACATTGGCAAAAGCAAAAATTGTTTTGGTCTCAAAAAGCACACATTGTAACAGTAGTTCCTGGCACTGGACAAAACGACTATGTGTCGATTATGCTCCTTGTGAAAGAACAGAATGCTGTCACTCACAGTGAAGCTAGCCGACAGAGAGAGAGAGACAGAATTTTAATTAACACAAAATGTCATGGTTAACGCCAGACCTAATCAGGGGCCCAATTATTAAATAAAGTCTCAAAAGTGCACTCATGTCCTTGCAAGAAGTTTTATGGCTGCCATTGTCAGGAGTAAATTTCGAACCTTTCTCAGTATGGGAAAAGATTAGATAAGAGTTGGTAAAAACCCTTAAAATGTGCAAATTAGTAGGTTTGCACAGACTCAAAAGGGCATTCCAACCCTGAAACTAATGCTTACCTTCAACGCTAGTATGTAGATCTGCTGAAACGTGGCAACATAAGGGAATTGCTAGTATTCAAACCCTACTATGGAAGGAGCCCTGGCTTAATCAGAGAGGATATTCCGGAGCTCTTATATAATGAGATTGCTGCCATAATTTGTCACCGCATTACATGGCACTAAAGGAACAAGTGGATTTTGTTCCAAGTAGATTTATGAAGCAAACTGCCCCATGGACAAGTAGATATTTTATAAAATTCCACACCCCTGAGGAGTTGTGGATGGCATTGCCGGAAGAGTAGGAGGAGTAAGAAGAAGTAGTACTGGATGAATAGGTGGAAGAAGAGGTGGGGCGTCTGATGGGAAATTAATGGGGCTGGTGCCCTTATGCTTGTGTTTTTTTATGCGGGCGCTTGTGCGGTTGAGGCACCACAGTCTCATCCTCAAAAGTCTTCTTCTTTCGTTTAGGCAATGTGTGTGTAGGTGGTAGTGATAGCTTGGTCCCCACCCTGCCGGTATCTGGTTTTATGACTTGTATGTTCTACCTGGCATCAAGCTGTTCTTGAAGTTTGCAAGAATGGGCTCTACAGGCTGTTTTTAGTGTCTGTGTGGGCCTTCGCATTCTTAGGTGTTTTTGATGCTGGTACTGTATTCGGAGTGGACAAAGTCTTTGTTGTCGATGGCTTTTCTTTGAGCTGATGGCAACTGAGTCTGATGGCGTTTGACGCAGACTGTGGCTTTGGAGCAGACAGTGTTTTTCGCCAGCAGGATAGGTTCTGAAGGTGTTGTGGGTTTTTCTAGCTCCGTTTTTGGTTCTGAAGGATTCTTTGGCATCAGAGTCGAAATTGGCTTCGAAGAAGTCAGTGCCTTAGTCTTTTTGGCTGCCTTGGAGGCTTGTCTGGGTGGAGGGACGGTTGTCTGCTCCTTTGCCTTATGCCGGACTCCTCCATGGCCAAAGGGCAGGGCGTTTCCATGAGCCTGCGTTTGCCCTTTAGCTTTCACTTGGTTATGTGTCTCTGAGGCTTTTGCCACTGTACTCATGTGCCCCATTGAAGTAATATCTTGGACTTCTTTCATTTCTTGTTTGGAGTCTGACCCCTCTCTGCTGCAAGCAAGAACGATAGGGACATCCAATGGGGCACCAGGGGCATCCACATCTTTGTCACCGTCGTGTTGAACCTCAGTCTCAAGGCCCATTTCTTCTTGGGGTTGCGCTTGTTGGTTTTCAAAGACATCAGGGGAGCCTTCCGCCGCTGTGCCTGCATCTTGGTGTAGGTCCACCGCCTCTACCGTCAATGTCGTAGAGTCTTCATTGACTGAAAGGCCCGCAGGTTTCAAACTATGTTTCCTCGTGGTCCAGAGGCAGACAGAGGTTGCACACTGGATGGTGATCTTGCCTGGAGCACTTCACGAGGCACTTCAGCAAAAGCTGAAAGGCATTTTTTCCCATCACTCCACATGCATCGAGTGAGGGTAGTCGATGAAGAATTGTTGAAGCCAAGGCTGAGATAGGCCCAAGGCAGGATTGGTCAAAAAATCTGAATTCAGTGATTGACTGTTCCTTCTATGTGTTTTCGTTGATGGGTGATGTACAGCAGTCACCGAACATTAGGTGAAACCGTGTCGAAGCTTCGATACCAGAGTTCCGAAAAAAAAGTCTAAAGCCAGTGGTGGAGGAAAACAATCTAACAAAGGAGCCAATGACTATGCTCAATACAGACTATAGGAGGAGTTGCTATACCTTGTGACTCGAAAGACTTTTAAATGAAAAACCACTTGCAACATCAGAGTCCAACAATAGATGGCAGGATTATGCTAAGCACATGCATCTATGGCCAACACATGCTACAAATATATGAATTACTGAAATAAACCCCTGCATAAATGCCATGCCAACTACTGAAAGCAGACTCAAAAGATATGCATTCGAGATGACATCAATGATAAACTGCCTATTGTACCTCACTTTGAATGAAAGGCTCTATAGCTGTACCCCCTAGACAACAAACTCGATACACACTGAAGCATCTGAAATGGGATTTGAACCAACGTAATCACTTACCTTCACTTTAATGATTTTACTCTTCAGGTTATTGATCACAACAATGACATCATCCGAGTCGGGCACTGAGTCGGTGCCTTCATGGCTATAAAGGATGAGAAAAAGGTAATCATGCCTCAAAAAAAATAAATTTAAACAATATATGTGTATCAGTAAAATTCACATTCTTCCCTAACAGACATACTGTAGAAGAAGCACTTTAATTGGATGCAACTCCTGCAATCTTTCATTACTTCTGCAAACAAATTGATCTTTTACTGTTATAAAATATTTTGCGTCAAAAGAAAAGGATACAGATTTATACAAAGGTATAAACTACGACCAGCTATTTAAATTACAACACTGATGATTGTGATACTCTAGCCCTTTTGTGTTCCCGCCTTTCCCAGCTATAAAGACTGCAGTAGCAGGTAGGACCAATAAATGTTTAATGAAAAGATGCTGCCACGCTGAAAAGGAACTACACAGGAGTGTTGCTTTGCATCCTACCCCAAATACGCTCAAGACAAACTCCATTCCTATGATTTATTCTTTAAACGTTGTCCGATGCCATCTGGGGAGGCCACAGGGCAGACAGAAGCTACTGGGCCACAACTGTGATAGTTGTGGTTGTTTGCTTCAGGTGGCCTGGTGCCAGTCATACTGTGGGTCTGAAACCTAGGCCAAAAAAAACCTGTTCCGAACTGGACTGTCACAGCGGTCAAAAGCTCAGAACTCAACACGCAACCAACAGACAATACTGTAAGGTCAGTATAATGTTTATTTGTAGTTATAAAGGAAGTACTTTTATCTCACAGCAAAACCAAATATCCCTCAACTCAACAAAGGCACAATTACAAGGTTGGAATCTCAACTATGATGACCAGTAAAACACGCCCAACCTCTTTGCTGACCTCTCTCTTCCCAAGGAGCTCTAATGTCAGCAGTCCCTGGCAGGACAGCACCAGTCTTTTCAGCACTATGTGGCACAATGTTGCTTTTCACTTGAATAGCTTGGTGCAGGTCACAACTAGAACCACTCGGGGAGTCCTGGAGACCACACAGAATTCAGGTCGCTCCTGGCTTCTCTTCCACGGACAGTTTGCTTCTTCAGGGTGCTCAGCACACTGGTAATGTGCTCTGCTGCTCCTGCTGGATAGTCTCTCCTCTTTTACAGCCAGGTACTCTCCTTTACTCTCTCAGCAGTCAGGCAGTCTTCTACGCGCTATATAATTTTTTTGCCCCTCCACCAGAAAGTGCAGATCTCAGGTTAAAAAGCAAAACCAGAACCTACCCAAAATAGATTTCTCGAGTCCAGGCACTGAGACACTCATCCCACACAGACCCCTACTAACTTCCATGTGCTGCACTTCCATTCCACATTTACGCACTCAGCAAGCACAAGAATGTCAGTGTCTAGGTGTTGGGTTTGCAATAAAGCAGATGCTCCGACACATAAAAAAGTTCTGGTCATAAATAAAGATTAACACAAATTGGTACAGTTCCACCACCACTTTATGTGAGTAGCTCATGGCTTGGGCAGCAGTCCTACGACAACTATGAAGGCATGCTCGGTATGACCCTCATGGTCACAGAACAGGTTCTGGTGCTCATGTTGCCATGGACATGCCTAGGCCACAGCACGTTTGAGATCAGAATGGTTACAGAATCCAGTTAGGATACCAGTTTCAATGCAGCCTGGAACTCTGAGCAAGTGTGTACATCCATTTACTAAGATGGGGTCATTCCCATAACAAAAAATGTACACCAAAGAAGGCCAGTGCTTCTGAAGGATGGGTGAGCACTGTTGCAATAGAGAAAGAAGCAGACATCAAAGATTGTCTGTATTTTAATGAACGTAAAATTTCTTTGCCCTATTGTACTGCTCATCCTTCTCTCTCCTTTTTTTGCAGAGGAGATGGAGTTATTGTTCAAAAGTACATAGTATTCTCATACTATGTACTTTTGAACAATAACTCCAGACACGTTTTACCCCCTCTCCTTTTTAGGTCTCGCCTACACAGCGCGCATGCGCTGCATAGGATAGAGACCTTTAGTCATCTGCACAGCTTTCCCTGCAAAAACGTGCACGCGTTGCATTGCTTCCAATGGCAACGCGTGCACGCCTGAAGATTCACTTGCGGGAGCGAGCAGCTGGCGCCATATGGTAGCAATTAACGAGCCTTGCCGCACGCTCCCGCAAGGGAATCGCGCAAGCCCCCTCCTCTCTCCCCTCCCCCTGCTGCCGTGCGAGGCACACGCGCTTGTTTCGTTCTGTATCCAACCTTTGTGTGATCGGGTATATATGCTATTTTATGATTCTACGTTAATTTTGGCAATGCTTACCTATTTTAGCAGTAATGCTTCCTGACGTCACCAGAGATCAAAGGTCATATATTGATAAGCACGTGAGGGAGTGACAGCAGTGTGTAATTTGCATAAGTTCTCTGTACCAGGGCTACGCACAGAGACAGCAACCTATCAGGACAGTCCCTCCCCGCCTCGCCCCCGGAGGGAGCCCGGCTCTGAAAACTAAACTGCGGCGCGTTGAGTTTCGTTTCTCGGGTAAGAGAAACCTGCTCTGGGTGCTGAGGCGGGGAGGGGTCAGTGACTCAGACCCGAGGACCAGCTGAGACTGCATCGCCCTCTCTGAGGCTAGGATCCATAGTCCCGGCTCCTGTAACTCGGTGCTTCCTTTGAGCTGGTGGTTGCATTTTGAGGACCGGCAAGAGAGCGAAAATCATACAAAGCGGAAGGACAGAATAGAAGGAAGATGGAAACGCCGTTATAAAAGGGAGGGAGCAGAAACCTATAGGAGTGATAGAAAGGAGCAGGGAGTTGCTTGTAGTGGATTATGGGTGTTTTAACCTAGCAGTGGTTAATTTATCAAAAAAACATATGTGCCGGGGCTCTTTTCAGCAGGCAGCTTGCACCAGATCATTTCTCCTGTTAGCGCCGTCTAAAACAGAACCAGCTACCAATGGCCATGTCTTAAAGGGCAGAGCTGCCGACTTCGGAGCTTCTCCAGGTTGGAGTCTGGCGTGGGCTCAACATCCTGTTTATTTTGGTCAAATCACTTAATCTCCCACAAATTAATGTATCCTTAACTTGTGCTTATG
Organism: Triturus cristatus; assembly: GCF_964204655.1. Classification (NCBI taxonomy): domain Eukaryota; kingdom Metazoa; phylum Chordata; class Amphibia; order Caudata; family Salamandridae; genus Triturus; species Triturus cristatus. The sequence continues at coordinate 848,978,184 of NC_140594.1, read as the reverse complement.
AAAAGCGCCGGTGTTGATGATTCAATGCAGGTCCTAAGCACCGGAAACCACCTGGTCAAATTAAGCACTAGGCCCAAGGCTAGGCAGACTTGGTATTTGGCACACTGGCACCGACAGTGGGCTCCTGAGCAGAGCCCCAGGTACAAGCACTTGTTCTTTACAAAATAAGTGCTGTATAGATTCCCGTTTATTTTCATTTGGAGGATGACGCCCTCCGAATAAGTTTTAACTGGGTTGTGCCTGATCAGATAGATAATGCGAGGATTGGAGTTTGACAAGTATGTTCAATACAGATGGCAGCCATGTGACCACCATGAGTGGCACCTGCAGCCTGCCCTGTCTATTTAGGCTTCGGGTGTTTACATTCTGCTGTACCCAGTGGCAGAGAGGGTAAATTACAAAATGCGTATGTTAATCCATCAAGTATGTATTTATAAAACAAAACAATCACCAAAACTGGCTTCTTGGCGCTAATTTACAACATTTGTTGTTTGGTATGTTAAACTTTGACCCTGGCAGAACACATAACCGGCGGCGGTTCCTCTATAGAAGGGAGGAGCACCACCTCCCCCAAACTACTGTGCAGAAAGCTGGAAAAATAAAATGGTAATGAAAGGATTTTATTAACATGTTATTTTTCCAGCTTTGTGCCGAACAGGAGGGCAGGGCTGGGCCAGTGCCTCGATGCTGCTGCCTGCAACAGTGACAGTGGCCCCTTCAGTATGAATCGTGCGTGTCAGTTTGGCTGGCTACTTTGCTACGGACAAACAGACACACGCAATTCAAACTCTCCAACTGAGCTGTGGCTCTAGGGCCCCAAGACTGCGGCTGAGCCTGCCCTGCTCCTCAGTGAGTCCAGCACCTTAGCGCTAGCTGCCCCCCTCCTCCCCGAAGCACAGTGATGTGGTGCTAAGACACCGGAGCTTCTGCTGGCTCAGCCCTGCTCCTCAGTGAGTCCAGCACTTGATATCTAGCTGCCCCCCCCCCTTAGCACCGTGCTGTGGGGGCCACGGGCTGTGGCTAGTCCTGCCCTGCTCCTCAGTGAGTCCGGCGCGTCAGCCCTAGCTGCCCCTCAGAAGTACAGTGCTGTGGCTGGTTGACCCTGCTCCTCAGTGAGTGCAGCACTGGATCTCTAGCTGCCCCCCCTTATCCCCCGAAGCACTGTGCTGTGGTTGTGGGGGCCATAGGGCTGTGGCTAGTCCTGCCCTGTACTCCTCAGTGAGTCCAGCGCTTCAGCCCCACTGAAGCACAGTGCTGTGGCTAGTTTGACGCTGCTCCTCAGTGAGTCCAGCGCTTCAGCCCTAGCTGCCCCACAAAAGCACAGTGCTGTGGCTGGTATGACCCCGCTCCTCACTCAGTGAGTCTGGCACGTGACCTCTAGCGCCCCCCCATAAGTACTCTGCGGTGGGTGTCGGGCCCCGGGGGCTGCAGCTGGCCCTGCCCCTTCTCTCATTGTCAGGCTCGCCTGTGCTCCATGTTTACTTGTTGACGTTGCAGCTCCGGTCACGGCGGAGCTGCGCCGGCCCCAGGTTACAGACCGGTGAGAGCCACCCGCGGTGCTCGGCTTCGTCCCCGCAGCCTGCCTTCCTCAGACTCCGCTCTCCGCCTCCCGCTGCCCGGAGTGTGCGGCGTCTGCCCGGCTCTGCGCACTTACAGGACAGAGCCCTTGACCCTCGGCAGCTGCTGCTGCTGCTGCACTTCACTGGTAAAGCGCCGAGAGGCACGGTAGGTGTGAGAGGCACAGAGTGTGATATCAAGGTGGGGCAGGGCAGCAAAGTGGGACTGAGGGAGATGTAAAGTAAGAGGGCAGGCTTGAGTGAGAGTGGGGCTTTAAGTTGGGCCGGATCCTGCCAGAGCTCAGACCCAGCAGCCATGAACAAGTGACTTTATTATTGTCCTAAACTTTATGATCGACTTCACAAGAATGAATGTAAAACTCTTCAAACCGTGTCAGCGCCAGATTTCATGTCATGTTTTATTTGAAATTTTATTCCTTCAAAACATTAATTTTTTCTAGCTGTCTCCATACCACATGTGACTCTTGTACGATGCACACTGAACGTAGTCTCCGCTAGGACTCTGGGTGAGCTCTTGTTCTGGATGTGTGTTGGGGGGTGGTTATAATGGATCACGACAGAGCTCTGGGCTGGTGCTGAAGGCAGTGCGAGTGCCTGCCAGTGGGACACAGAGGTGTACAGCCTGTCTCGACTTGCTCATCCAATCCTTGGCCTCGCGGCTGATCGTGCAGAGCGATGGATGCGTATATACATTTAAATGTGATTCTACAACAACGTTTGAGAAGGAGGTACGGCAAACGAAAATAAAATGCTTTATTTACAGGTGAGGAGAGAGAAAGACGGAGTGGGGTGTGAGAGAGGGCGCGGTGAAGGGGCGCTCACACAAGGAAGTATAAGCAGAAAGACAAGGGTGGGCAGACAGTGATTAAGAGGAAGGTCGTGACGTGCACATGGGGAATCGGAGAGATGAAGGGGTCGGTGTCTCGCACAGTGAGAGTGCACAAGGCAGTGTTGTGAAGTGGGGGGGTGATTGTGTGGTGTCTAGACGCACTGGCACAAAGCTCACAGAGGCCTACGTGCCCTGAAGGGGGCCTGCGTGGTGACGAGGCACAGGACTTCAGTTCTTATATTGTATGTAAGCCATGGCATGAAATGCACAGATCTGGCCTCTTGGGAAGAATTTCTAGTTACGCTTTTTAGGTCTCGGCTAGCGAAGGCTGCGCTTGCGCAGTCTCGCTCGCGAGTTTTAAATGTTTTTTAGTACGGGGTTTGAACCCGCCCCTCTTCTCCATTGGCTGGCTTCCTAAACGGAGGCCAGTCATTGGAGGAGAGGGGCGTCTGTCCGTTTAAGCCCCGTCTTTTTCGGATTCAGGGGCGTGTTTTTTTACTTTCTCTCTCTCCTCTGGAATGTAAACATTCCAGCCAATGGGAAGAGGAGAGAAAGAAAAACACACCCCCCAATCCGAAAACGCCGCTGCGTTTCTCCGAGGCATTTCTGCTTAACCTCGGAGAAAGGCGGTGGTGTGCTCGTGCTCGTCCTCTGCCCCTGCTCTCGGCTCCCTCGGTGCTCCCGTGTCCGGCTGCTGCTCTGGTCTCCTCCCCCTGTCCTCTCAGGCTGTGCACGCAGGTCGCCAGTCACACCTTAACTCAACTCACTCCTACCGAGTGCTTTGTAAATAAGCTGCAAGGGCAGCGCTTTAATTCATACCGCAGTCATTGCTAGGCGCCTCGTACATCAGCCGCGAGCCCCGGAGACAGAGTGCTTTGTAAATAAGCTGCAAGGGCAGCGCTTTAATTCATACCGCAGTCTTTGCTAGGCGCCTCGTACATCAGCCGCGAGCCCCGGAGCACACCGGAGTCGTGGGGCGTGCCGGGATTTGCCAGTGAAAGGTGCAGTGTTTGAAGGGGCTTGCAGGTCGGGTCGCTGAAACCGAGTTCTGGTGACACCCGAGACAGCAGGCACATTTTTGAATGAAACACAACGGAAAGAATCCAGGGCGCAGGGCCAGGAAGGGCCCAGGCCTTGTGAAAGCACTAGCCTCAGATTTGTGGACCGCTTCCCCGACCTCTGCTTCATATAAATGAAGTGAGTGGACTTTTAAAGGCAGCGCTTCCTTAATCTCTGAGTAAGCACTGCATGTTAAAGACACGTCTGACTTAATGGGGGTGCAGCCGAATTAAATATTAAAAGGGGAGGGAGGAAGGCGCTTGAATAATTAATAGTCGTAATACAAATAGACGTTATGAATGGGCTTTTCCTTTCATAGAACAGATCTGTGTGTTGATAACGCAGTCGCCCATAAATGTCTTCCCAGCTTTTATGGTGTGCATTGTCTGGAGAACTTGCATTTTTATTGATCAACTTGTGCGTCCACTTTCCTACTCTGTATACTCTGTAGGAGCGTGTCAAAAACTGCCAAACAGACCATGCCGCCGCCGCATACACACACACACACACACACACACACACACACACACACACACACACACGCACACACGCACACACGTACACACCCTCACACACACCCTCCCTCCAAAGGAAACATTACGAAGGTAAATATAAGACTGGAAAGCACAACATTTGGTAGGCGGCCTGGACGGGTCTTATCAGTGTGTGTGTGTAGCCAGCATTCACTTTTAATACCACGTGCAGCTCACCACGCAGCGCCCGGCCACGTTCTAAGAGCTAAAGCTGAGACATGGTTTGCACAGGGGTCAATTTTACCACATCCTCCGCTTTTGGGGCAGTCCTGCCCGGAAGAGAGCTGGTTCTATCTTTACAGCTAGATGTCTAAGCGTGCGTTTGTGTCTCTTCATGTCTGTGGGCTGTGTGTTTGTGTGGTGTGCGCGCCTATTCACTCGCCTGTACGTGTTTGTGCGCCTCTTTGTGTGTGTTTGCCAGAGTGTGCATTGTGTTTGTGTGTGGGCACTAATCTATACATATTAGTGTGTTTGTACAGATGGGTGTATGTGTTCGTGCCTATTCATGTCTGTGTTGGTGTGTGTGCCTATTTACTCGCGTATCCGTGTTTGTGTGTGCCTCTTCATTCGTGTGTGTGTGTGTGTGTGTGTGCGCCTCTTCGTGTGTGTTTGCATTGTGTCTGTGTGGGCACTCATCTATACAGATTAGTGTGTTTGTACGGATGTGTGTGTATGTGTTCATGCCTATTCATGTCTGTGTGCGTGTGTGCGCCTATTCACTCGCGGGTGCGTGTTTGTGTGCGTCTCTTCATTCGTATGAGTTTCCAGAGTGTGGGCATTCATCTATGCATATTAATGTGTTCGTAAGGATGTGTGTATATGCGTCTGTGCGTATTCGTGTGCGTGTTGTATGTGCCTATTCACACGCGGGTGTGCATGTCTGTGGTGTGTGTGCCTATTCATTTGTGTGTTTGCCCGAGTGAATGCGTTGTGTTTATTTCTATGTGCGCCGCAATCATCAATGCAGATTAGTGTGTTTGAAAGGATGTGTGTGTGTCTTTATTTTCTATATGTGTGTAGTTACCTATATGCGTGCCTGCGTTAGCACAGCCAAAATGCAATTTTTGTTTGTGTCTGCGCTAGTCTTTATATACGAGTGTGTTTTTAAGGCATCGCGTGAATAAATGTGTCTTTTCAGCGCCTGTGTGTGTATATGTGTAAGATTGTGTATTTGTTAGGGCTACACTGAAATAAACATGTATGGAACTTGCCGACAATGAAAAATACGACACTTACTCCCCAAGCCTTGTTTACTCGTAATGTTCCTATCAACAGTGTCATTTTGTGCCTACAGATACCCACTTCGACGTGCTCCTGCCACGCATGGCATTCAGACTTTGTAGGTGTAGTAAGCCTGTCGTATTTAGCCCTTCCCTGCTGCACGTCAGCGTAGAGTGAAACTTCCCCGCGGCCACAGATCACCTTTTTGGCCTACTGACAGGCACTGCGAGAAACTCTCATTGCTTTCAGCCTCAACTCTGGATCTCTTAATTGTTGCTGTTATAAACACCTGGAGGCGACTTGTTTCAAAGCATGCACTATACAAGAGTAAAAAGCTGAGCAAAAAATAAAAAAGGAGTGCCGGTGAGTGCCACCTGCAACCACCGGTTCACATTTACCAGTGTGAGTGGTGTCAGTGTTATGCCGTTATGTGTGCTGCAAAATGCACGCATGCGTTGTGGTTGTGTTAACTATTGTGTTAGGATTATTTGGGATATAGAATGCGTTTAAGCATGGAGCGCGGTTCCTTATGCCAACGAAGGTGCACTCGTATGCAGAAATGTGTGTTTGTTGAAGTTTGTGTGTCTTTCTTGTGCAGGCTTGTGAGGCTGTAAGAAAATAAAACTTTATTAAAGATAATAAAAACCCTAATGTGTATCCGTGCTTTGCGGCAAATGGCTATACCAGTTGTGTTTGTGTATTTAGAGCAGACGATTGTCACGCCATCATAAACACCTTTTAATAACTCTGTGTGTGTGTGTAGGTAGCTCTGTGGGTGGCTCTATTTGTGTGTGGGTTGCTCTATGTGAGTGGCTCTCTGTGGGTGGCTGTGTGTGTGTGGGTGGCTCTATTTGTATGTGTGGCTCTGTGTGTGGGTGCAAATGCAATAAGTCTCGCATTTGAGAGTGATTAAGCTATTGACATTGTAAATAACAATGCCGTTTCTTTAAATGTTTTAAAAACAAAAACATAATACAAAAAGGCGAGACCTATTGGCTATGGCAATGCTTGTTTAAATTGAAAAGGCTTAAAAATTCTGAGAGTAAAAATTAAAACAATATATACCTTCATTGTCTCCTTAAGACAGTTAAGAGTACCACGCCTCTTTCCAAGCATGAATCAAAGATGTGCTTGAAACTAGAGTCCACTTCAATATTCTACTGAAGGACACCGTACCTACAAATTAAAGCCTTTTCTTGAATCTCATTGGCTCTATCAGACGGAAGTGTGCTTGCATGAAGTGTGACACATGGGATTTCCACTATATTTGAATAAATAGATCGACCATGATTGCCGGTTTTAAGAGACAGTAATATGAGTATGTTACATATATTTCAAGGTACATACATATTAGATAGGCTCCCTTTCTGGCATGTTTACCTATACAGTACAACCTTCAAAAGGTAAGTATTTAGCCAAAATCAAACGTCCTGGGAAAGCCTGATGGCACAAAGGATGATCTAATCCTGTTGAGGGTGGTATTGAGACAAGATAACCCATCTGTGGGGCCTTCACATTGTTATCCAGAGTCAATAAAAAGGTCTGCATTTAAGTCTGGTACCCAAATGCCTAGACGAAATATTTGGAAAAATAATATATCTAAATTTAAGAAAAGTCCTCTTCCACGGAGGGGAGTCAGCAAGGTAAAAGGGACTGCAATTGAAACTGGTCAAGGAAACATGGTAAATGTAACATGGTGAGGAAGCAAGTGTAGGTTCACACATTGTAGAAATATTGAGTGGGAGTTCTCTTTTAAATTTACCTTTTTGCCAATTCATAACTACTGCATAATATTGTTTAATTTGCTCCTATAATCTGTTCAACATGTTGGACAAAACCCTGACACTAATGTTCACTGTTCGAAGTCACTTATTTGGCAAGGTGCTGCTACCTTAACTGTCCTTACCTCTCACCCCCACTAACAATACAGGGTCATTACTGTATCTGGCTGGGGTTGTCTTGTCTAGACAACTGTTGCTTAGGTTGGACAACGGACAACCGACCACCTTCTTCAACAACAAAATGGCAAACACATTGACACATCCATCAATTAAAATAACACTGATGAGTCTTTTACATGAAGCAAGCTCATTTTACTTCCACAATTACCAACACAAATCATTTTAAGCTAGATTTTTACCACACAAATCTCTAATAACCACAGGCAAACAACTAGAAGCAATTGATTGGTCGAAAACCCAAACCATAGTATGAGAGTCCAGTTTAAGAAAGTGCAATGGTGCCATATTAATGGCTAAAGGTGCTATGTAAATGTGGATACAATGAAATAAATCAACATCAAATGTTTCTGTAAATGACTACTACTATCAATTTACCTGTAAATTCTGTATATATCTTCGGACCTCCCCTTTCGGAGTCGAAGTATTGAGGCTCCAGGATTTGCTTTCAACTGGAAATAACCCTATGCAGGAAGGAGGGTAAAGACAGAGATAACTTTGAAATAATTCAATTTTAAAGAGCTAAGATTTAAATATTAACATCCCAAGTATGTTTATGGAGATTACTAATTTACAGAATTAGACAGAAGGACCTTCACTATCTATGTAACAGAAAGAAAGACCGGGGGTTACCTCTAAACAGTAAGGTGTCATGTTCTATGAGAGACACCTTTCTAGCAAAAATATGCTTTTGTTTCAATTGCAATAGGTCATGAAAGCATGTGCTAGACAATGATAATTGACTTCTCCAATTTAGTTTCTCAATTCCAGGACAGCTAAAGATATTTTCTTAAACGTTTAAGTCCTACAGAGGCGGTTATGCCAAGAGACATGAAAAAAGGAATGTCGACTTACCAAGTTGGCCATGACAATGGTATCAACAATAACTGGGTTCCTTGATGTTCCAAGTGTAAACTGAAGCCCCCGAGGAGGTTGCCCTGTGGTGATGTCATAACAGTGCCCTTCCAGCAGTAGATACTCCAGCTCATATTCTGCCGCCACAATACTGTCCACCTACAAACGGTCACAGGAAAGCAAAAACAATTTACAGGACAGCACACTGCAGTATTAAAAAAAGATAGCTACACAGGATACAAACAAAGGTATGCGTAGCCTGAAATGTTAGATAGAGGGCCCTTGTGTCAGAAGCCCTTTCAGAAGGCTATGTGGCAAGCAGGGATTACTGGACCAACCATAGGCATTGTGGTCTTTAACTACTGCTCTCCCAGGACCTGACCTACTATTGCCCCTAAGTAACTGGGCCACTTGACTCTAGGTGGGCACATGGATCGTGCAGTCCAAGGATCTTCGAAGTGGAGGTAGGTATCCGGCATATGCAGGTGCAAGACCCAAAGTTCAAACAGTAACCTCAATAAGGTCCTTGCCCAGACAAATACTTGCTTTAATACAAAAAAAAAGTATTTTAATATAAGCACTCAAAGCATATAGGCAACACACTAATAACCAGTCTCTCAACAGCTGGCTTGCTAACATCGACCTGGGCAGTATCCCAAAGTCCCTCCATCCCATTGCAGTGAGGCTGGTTATTTCCTATTTTAAACCAAAGGCAACTGTCACATGCCTAAAGAATCAACTTCCGCAGAGCTACGCACTAAATTTGTGATATCCCTCGAAAGACCTACTGGCCTAGAACTATCTTTTCTGACCTAAAGCCAGAAAAGGCTGGTGTGAGCGTCTGCGGGCTCCGGTTTCCCAATGCGGAGGGTCTGCGACCTCACGCTCTTTCCCCGATGACCCGTCGGTCCTCCTCAGTCTCCAAATGGCCCACATGGGTGTCGGACGAACTATTCCGCAGTCTTGCACACAAATATGACTGAAAGGTTCAAAGGCCTACGTTTTTCTCTATTTCATGACTACCTGTTCTTACAGTGCCAACATTACCAGGCCCACCGTCTGCCTGACAATGAGCCCAGGTCCCACTGACCAGTATCTCTTCCTGGAATGAGGGACGTTTGATGTGCACAGAGAATGCTCTGCTCCCATTCCTTCTGTGTCTGTTCCCACGTCAGCCCTCAGGAACATCAGCAATTCACATCTCCTGTCTGTGGGTAGGAATTCTGACTTCTACTAGCCTTCTCAGGCCCTGGGCTTCCAAAATGGAACCAACAGGCCTTCATGTCATGTACTATGCACAGGCACACATATATTTCAGTATGCACACACTAGTATCACACACTGTTCAGCGCTACAAACAACACTATGTAGGCCAAGAGTGAACTAAGTACCCAGCAGCAGAACTTTAGATAAGTGGGCCGGTAGGCATCACTCCCGTGACACAGGAAAAAAGCATGTTCACACTAGTGATCACTTCTGAACACAATACAGATATGCTGCCACCACTTCACGTCACTTCGCTCCAGTTAAGGGCAGTAGCCCTGTACCACTATGAGGGGAGAACTTGGTGCTCCCTTCTGGGTCTAACAAGACTGCATTACCTTGCAACAGACTTCGGTCATGGTGCACATGCATTATCCATGTTTGCCTATTACTAAAAATCAGAACCAGGGATCCAGATATACATGCAACGGGGCCAGTCAGGGAAGGGATGCATGTCCGTCACATTGCAGAGGACCTTTCTGTACCAACACCTTGCCTATAATGCCTTACCAAGATAGTCTTGAATTTAGAATAAGGGGGGGGGCAAGAACAATGGAATTAAGGTAAATAATTGGTAAAACAAATGCTACTGACATTGCGAGAGGTGCTAGGGAAATATTAAGAATTTAAAATGCCTTTAATATGATCCACAAGGCAGATAAAACAAGGCTAGAATGCAAATCCAAGTGTTCACTATCATTATCAAACTGCAAAACTAAACTCCTCGCCAAAGTCATATTAAATACACCACTGGCTATCATAGGGAATCTGGTCTATCCTGACCAATCAGGGTTCACGTTACAGCAATCAACGAGAGCCAACCTAAGCAGACTACATAACTGCCACTACACAAAGCAGGTATCAGAACCCGCTGCACAGACCAGGAATTTGACTCTGTTTAATGTCCCTGCCTTGTCACAATCCTGGAAATGATAGGCTTTGAACCAAATTCCCTGTTGTGAGTGTGATTAGTATACTAAGACACACTGGCAAAAGTCGAAGTGAACAGGATCTTACTGCGTCTATTTCATGCATCATGGAGAGGGCAGTGATTAGAACAAAACTGCATTTCTAATGCTGGAAAAAAATTGAACAATTATAGTATTTTAGGTACTTTTTCATATTTTCTTTATAAACATCAACTTTTTATTCTACTGGGTTTGTTTTTTCTTCTGTAAACAAATAGAAATATGGTGCTAGAATTTCTTTCATACAACAGACAGAATCTTTCACAGTATATGCATACGGAAAGTTAAAGGCACTGTGTGGGAGCCGGCCTCGTGGCGTGGTCCTGTTTCCCCGCGCTAAGCCGCACGAGGTCCCATGCACATCGGGGCTCCTCCATCTTGGATTGCACGTCACTCCACTTGACCACCTGTATGACCCTGCTCTACCCGGCCTCGGTCCCAGCGAGGCCCGACATCGAGACGCCAACCCCTGGCTCGGGGGATACCACGTGAGCCCTTCCCACTCTCGGCGGAGGGCAGTATCGATGGGACCCCCTACCGTCTCTCCACACCTGGGTGTGATCACCCCACAGCTCTCTGGGGCCTGGCGCCTCTCCTGCTGGGCGTCTGGCCGCCCCCTACCCGTCCTCTCCGCCCCCTCCGGGCGCACGGGTCCGGACATCAAAGGGCTCTCGTCCTATATCTGGGGCGACCCGACAACAGGGCAGTAGTTGTATCCTGGAGTCGAGAGCCCTGCTGATCGGATCGCGGCTGACCCTACGAAGAAGACTCACCCTGAACCACCCCTTGAGCCCTGCTGACGACGTAGCGGCTCCACCGTGCTTAAAGACCTTCACGAACCTTTGGGGCCCTGCTGACGCTGTCGCGGCCCTACCTTGTTGAACCTTACCACCAGAGCCCAGCTGACCTCGTCGCGGCTCGACCTAAGCGGAACTACCATCCGAGCCCTGCAGACGACGTCGCGGCTCTCCACGTCCGAGCCGCTCTGAGACCAGCATCCAAGGTCTGGCGCAGAGCCCTCCCGTGCCTGGCTGGCACTAAGACTGTCCCGCTACCCTATCCTCTTGAACGAACACAGACTCTGACAGGATCCCTCGATCCCTCTGTAAATATTGTACGTATTACTGCCGATAAAGAATCTAATCTCGCAACTACTATTGAGTCCTGTGTGGTGGTGTTACTGGGCCTAGTACGATCATAGGAGAAAGACCTCCCCGAGGAGGCTTCTCGGCGGCGCTCGGCTATAACTTTGCGGTAGGAAGGTGCCGGAATAGTCTCCCCGACTACCCGGCGGGCCTCCCTCCAACATTTGGTGGCCAGCGGCGGGATCCGAGCAAACGCAATCGTACAAGCAAGTAACGCAACCACTACCTGACCAGACGAGAAGAGAAAAAGGGAACCATGGATGGCCAAGAAGCAACCATGGCCGCAACCTTCCAGTTGGAGAAACTGGAGGAATACACCCACAAGGAACTCAAACAATTCTGCAAAGACAAAGGGATCCCAACCACAGGATTGGGCACCATGGAGGAAATGCAGAAAGCCCTGAAAGCCTGGGCAGAACCCGAGACCCCTCCACCCCGAGCCGAAGGGACCTCGGCCCGGGACGGAAACCTGCCGACCACGGCCCCGACAAACGGGGAGCGAACCATCCCAGACACCAGCCTTTCCCCCGAAGAGATACGAGAACGGGAAAGGGCCCGGACACACGAAATGGATCTTGCCCGACTCCGGCTGGACGGTGAGCTCCTACTGGCGGAGAAAAAGATAGCCCTGGAGCAACTATGACTACAAGCAGAAATCGAAGAGAAGAAAAGGCATCGGGAGCTAGAGGAGAGACGGCTAACCCTCGAGCACGAGAGGAGCCTTAAAGAACTTGAACTAAAAGCTAAAGCTGGGGAGACCAGCAACCCCGGAGCCCGGGACGCTCTGCCCCCGACCGAGCCAAAGGTTCACATCCCCAAGGATGTCGTCAAGGAGTACTATAAAAATGACGACATCCAGCAATGGTTCCGAGCGTACGAAGTCGCCATGACCTCCCATCGGGTACCCCGGAAGGATTGGGGCGCCGGCCTATGGGGGAGGTTCCTCAGCGAGGGACGGGATACCCTGCTGCAACTCCCCGACGCAGTGATGACCTCGTACGACCACATGAAGGAAGCCCTACTCACACGCTACGGACTGTCGGCCGAGATGTACCGGCAATGCTTCCGGGACTGCAAGAAGATCCCCGGTACCACATGGGTCGAATACGTGGACTTCTTCAGCCGAGCGTTGGAGGGATGGATCAAAGGGAGCAAGGTCACCTCATATAACGAACTATTCGACCTCATTGTCTGGGAGCACCTCGCCAACAACTGCTTTGTGGAACTAAGGCAACACCTCCTGGACAGTAAACTGACCGAGCCCCGGAAGCTCGCCGCCGAAGCGGACCGATGGGTCAACACCCGGGTCCCCCGGAACCCCGTGGGGGACTACCAACGGAGCACCACGGGACCTCCCCGCCAGCGCGGCGGAGGAGGGGGGTCCCACCGCAGTCGAGAATTCCCAGCTGGACCGCCCAGAAGTCCGCCACGAGGGCAAACAACCAACCCCGCTTCCCCGACCCAGGGCCAAAGAGGGACCCCTATCACCCGGTCTGGACCACGACCGACAGTAACCTGCTTCGGATGCCAACAGACCGGCCATTATGCAAGTGACCCGGCTTGCCCCGTGAACCGACGGAACGGGACCACGGGGCCGCCTCCCCGACAAATTGCCGCCGCAGCCCTGGGGGAGGGAGAGGACGAGGAGGAGAACCACGACGACGGGTCCCCCGAGTGGGAACCAGCCGCCATGTCGCTTGTATGCCTAGGCTCCCGAGAAATGGTACCCCGCGCCACCATCCCAAGCAACACCCAGAAGTACCAACAGTGGGTCACCATCAATGGGCGACGGGCCGAGGCCCTCCGGGACACTGGGGCCAGTGTGACCGCTGTCATCTGGTGACCCCCGAACAGATCCTACCACATGTCCTCTGCCCTGTCCGGACCGCCGACAACACCGAGAGCATGTGCCGGATGGCCCGAATCCCCTTCGAGTGGGGAGGAGTGTCCGGCACCCTAAAAGTGACTGTCCGCGACGACGCCCCGGTGGACTGCCTCCTGGGGAACGACCTAGAGAGCTCCCCCTGGGCCCAGGTGGAGCGCCGAGAGCATCTGGGGATGCTAGGACTACCCGAGTGGGCCTGCGCCACCACTCGGTCCATGACCGTCCAGCCAGCTGCGGCCCCGGCCCCCGACAAACCGGCGGGCCCCGAACCCTCCACCTCCTCCAGCCCGGAGGAACCTGCCGAGGAGGCCGGCCCCTCCGAACTTTCTTCCAACGAGGCCGCTCCCCTCAGCGAGATCCCCGAGCTGGCCCAGTGGCGCCACGACGGGGGCCCCACCCGTGAACAATTCCAGCAAGAACAGAAGGGCTGCCCGTCCCTCGAGGGGGCCCGACAGCAGGCGGCCGCCCAGGCTGCGGGGGACCCCTCGGGAACCCACTGGGTCTATTGGGACAATGACTTATTGTATAGCGAGCAGAAAGTCGCCGAACTAGGGGCCAGCCGGGTGCTGGTGGTCCCCCTCCGATTTCGAGGATTCCTCTTGAACCTGGCACATGACGTGCCCCTCGCCGGACATCTCGGGCGGGACAAGACGTACAGCCGCCTCGTGACCCATTTCTATTGGCCCCGAATGAGACGAGACGTGGACCAGCACTGCCGGTCCTGCCCGACCTGCCAAGCTAGCGGGAAGACTGGGGGACGCGTGAAAGCCCCCCTGCAACCATTTCCAGCCGTCCACACCCCGTTCGAACGAGTGGGGATAGACATCGTGGGGCCCCTCGACCCCCGGACCGCCCGGGGCCACCGCTTCATCCTGGTACTGGTCGACCACGCCACCCGGTACCCAGAAGCTGTTCCCCTCCGAACTGTGACCGCTCCAGTGGTGGGCCGGGCCCTGATGGGCATCTTCTCCAGGGTGGGGTTCCCCCGAGAAGTGGTGAGCGACAGGGGGACGAACTTTATCTCGAAGTACATGAGATCCCTCTGGCAACAATGTGGGGTCACCTATAAATTCACCACCCCTTACCACCCCCAGGGGAACGGACTGGTCGAGCGGTTCAACCGAACCCTGAAGGGGATGATCAAGGGCCTGGAAGAGATGGGATGTCCTGTTGCCCTGCCTCCTGTTCGCCTACCGGGAGGTACCACAGAAGTCCCTGGGCTTCAGCCCCTTCGAACTGTTGTATGGGCACCCCGTCCGAGGGCCCCTCAGCCTGGTCAAGGAGGGTTGGGAGGCGAACGTCCAGAGTGCCCCGCCCGACGTCTACCGGTACCTCCTGACCTTGCGGAACCAGACTCAAAAGTTCCGTGCCCTGGCAGAAGCCAACCTTGAAGCCAGCCAAGAAGATATGAAAAGCTGGTATGACGAGAATGCCTCAGCCGTCGAGTTAGAGCCGGGCCAGCAAGTCTGGGTCATGTCACCCGTGGACCCCTGCGCCCTGCAGGACAAGTGGACCGGGCCCTTCAAGATAGTTGAAAGGAAGAGCCCCGTCACGTACCTGGTCGATATGGAGTCTCCGAGGAACCCCCTCAGGGTCCTGCACGCCGACCGGCTCAAGCCCCATTTTGCCCGAACTGAACTAAGCTTACTACTGGCTACCGACGATGGGGGTAAAAGTGACTCCGAGCCCCTACCAGACCTCCTGGGGTCCTCGAGCCAAGACGGCTCCTTGGAGGGCGTCCACCTCTCCGCCACCCTGACACCAGAACAGCGCCATGATTGCCAGAAGCTACTGCAACCCTTCGCTGCCCTCTTTTCTCTCACGCCCGGGGTAACCCCCTGGTGCGTCCACGACGTGGACACGGGGGATAGCCCCCCTGTACGACACCGCGCTTATATTGTGCCTGACCGAGTCCGGGCCTGCATATAAACCGAGGTCGCCAAGATGCTCGCCCTCGGAGTCATCGAGCCTTCCGACAGCCCGTGGGCCAGCCCGGTAGTCTTGGTGCCGAAGGCCGCCGCCCCCAGCACGGCCCCCGAACTCAGATTCTGTGTCGACTACCGGGGCCTGAACGCAGTTACTAAGACCGATGCCCACCATTTGCCACGAGCCGATGAGCTGATTGATCGCTTAGGGGCCGCCCGCTACCTAAGCACCTTTGATCTCACTGCTGGGTACTGGCAGATCAAGCTCACTCCCGGCGCACAAGAACGATCAGCTTTCTCTACCCCCGACGGCCACTACCACTTCCGGGTGATGCCCTTCGGCATGAAGAACGCCCCAGCGACCTTTCAGAGGCTGGTAAATAAGGTCCTGGCCGGTCTCGAAGCCTTCAGCGCGGCCTACCTCGATGACATTGCTGTCTTCAGCGACCACTGGGCCGCGCACCTAGGACACCTTGGGGAAGTCCTGGCTGCTCTCCAAAGAGCCGGCCTCACAATTAAGGCCAGCAAGTGCCAGATCGGTCAAGGATCTGTGACCTATCTGGGCCATCAGGTGGGGAGTGGCCAGGTGGCCCCCCTCCGGTTAAAAGTGGACGCCATCCAGGCGTGGGAGCCCCCCGCCACCCAAACCGCTGTCCGGGCATTCCTGGGCCTCACAGGCTACTACCGACGCTTCATAAAGGATTACGGCAGCATTGTGGGCCCCCTTACGGAACTCACCTCAAAGAAACAACCCAAGGCGGTGCACTGGACGCCCCGCTGCCAGACCGCGTTTGATACTCTCAAAGCAGCCATGTGCGCTGCCCCTGTGCTACAGGCCCCCGACTACAGCAAGGAATTTGTAGTCCAGACCGATGCCTCGGAGTACGGGGTCGGGGCAGTCCTCTCCCAGCTGGACGCCAAGGGCCTCGACCGACCGGAGGCCTTTATCAGCCGCCGACTGCTGCGAGAACAGAGGTGGAGCACCATCGAGCGGGAGGCCTTCGCTGTGGTATGGGCTCTCAAGAAGCTCCGGCCCTACCTTTTCGGTACCCACTTCAGGGTCCAGACTGACCACCGGCCCTTGCGGTGGCTCATGCAAATGCGGGGCGAGAACCCCAAGCTGTTACGCTGGTCCATCTCGCTACAAGGGATGGACTTCACTGTTGAACACCGGCCCGGCAACGACCACGCCAATGCTGACGGCCTGTCCCGATTCTTCCGCCTCGGCGAGGAGAACCCCCAAGAAGATGGGTGACTCTCCCTGCCTTCAGCTGGGGGGGGGACGCGTGTGGGAGCCGGCCTCGTGGCGTGGTCCTGTTTCCCCGCGCTAAGCCGCACGAGGTCCCATGCACATCGGGGCTCCTCCATCTTGGATTGCACATCACTCCACGTGACCACCTGTATGACCCTGCTCTACCCGGCCTCGGTCCCAGCGAGGCCCGACATCGAGACGCCAACCCCTGGCTCGGGGGATACCACGTGAGCCCTTCCCACTCTCGGCGGAGGGCAGTATCGATGGGACCCCCTACCGTCTCTCCACACCTGGGTGTGATCACCCCACAGCTCTCTGGGGCCTGGCACCTCTCCTGCTGGGCGTCTGGCCGCCCCCTACCCGTCCTCTCCGCCCCCTCCGGGCGCACGGGTCCGGACATCTAAGGGCTCTCGTCCTATATCTGGGGCGACCCGACAACAGGGCAGTAGTTGTATCCTGGAGTCGAGAGCCCTGCTGATCGGATCGCGGCTGACCCTACGAAGAAGACTCACCCTGAACCACCCCTTGAGCCCTGCTGACGACGTCGCGGCTCCACCGTGCTTAAAGACCTTCACGAACCTTTGGGGCCCTGCTGACGCTGTCGCGGCCCGACCTTGTTGAACCTTACCACCAGAGCCCAGCTGACCTCGTCGCGGCTCGACCTAAGCGGAACTACCATCCGAGCCCTGCAGACGACGTCGCGGCTCTCCACGTCCGAGCCGCTCTGAGACCAGCATCCAAGGTCTGGCGCAGAGCCCTCCCGTGCCTGGCTGGCACTAAGACTGTCCCGCTACCCTATCCTCTTGAACGAACACTGAGACTCTGACAGGATCCCTCGATCCCTCTGTAAATATTGTACGTATTACTGCCGATAAAGAATCTAATCTCGCAACTACTATTGAGTCCTATGTGGTGGTGTTACTGGGCCTAGTACGATCATAGGAGAAAGACCTCCCCGAGGAGGCTTCTCGGCGGCGCTCGGCTATAACTTTGCGGTAGGAAGGTGCCGGAATAGTCTCCCCGACTACCCGGCGGGCCTCCCTCCAACACACTGTGTCTGGTTTAAACCAAGAGCACATTGTTTTGGCTTAATCGATGGAAATGATGACAAGCCAACTGCATAAAAATGTCCACACAGACATATGGAAGCGCAAGAAAGTAGCCAGACGAGGAAAGCTACTCCGAATAAGAGTGATCAGAGAAATAAGCAGATTTTTTTTTTTTTTCTTCAGTCTGACCAACTCATTCTGCTATTAATAAGTATGTCTCATCCAGGAAGGGCATTCATTAGTTGGCTTCACAAACATGACTCAATGAGTGATGCGGTGCAGTGCACCACAAAAACTCACAGATAAGTACCATTTGCACACAGTAGCAGGCCTCTTTTTTTCAACCCATTGCAACGTTGTGCAATGCACTAGCACAGAGGGCACGAAAAAGGCCTACTCGGCATCCCTACTCCTGATAGGCACTGGACATGGCTTTCAGTCAGGCACTGAAGTACAGAAAAGGTTGCCAAAAGCCCATTGGACATACTGTTTGGTCCTACTCAGTGTGCTCTGGTTGTACAGCTCACTGTACTTATTCTCTGGCTACGTCGCTTAAATTCTGGGCATGGAGCCTGGCTTTTGGTCAAATGCGGCACTGAATACAACAGTTTCCAAGAGACAACAGCTTTCTTGATGTCATTGACGATGCCATTTGTGATGTCTTCTGTGATATTAGTTATAACGTCATGAGCAGTGCATTGAGGGTAGAGATGTTTCAGTTCCACACCACGGAAGACTCATTTCAGGGGTTTTAATGTTGTGTACAATAGTCCTACATTCCTTGAATGGAAGGTTTTTAGGACAATTTCCATTTCATTTTCTCATAACAAACACGCTATTTCCTCTGCTGAGCACTTTGCTTTACCGAACGATTTTCAACCAAATATCTCTTTAATGACATACTTTAGCCCCAGAGCAAAGTAAGATTCAATCATGCATAGTACTTACTCAGCTGTGAACTGTGCCCAAGCTCTGTGCATCCAGAATCTACATAGCACAGCCTTTGTTTCTCTGGTAAAAGTACATACCCTTACTCCCTGCCTTAATGCCCTCTGTGTACATTTCAGCAGAGGCCTTACTATAATTGTTTATTTTGTTTATTTGCTAAATTCACAGTTCTCAAATTAACTCTGGGGATTCAAGATAATGTCTTAAGTCCTGGTATACATGGGGTGTCACAAGGATCCTGCAGATGGTTCTGCGATTCATGCAACAATATATATATATATATTTTTTTTATTGTGTGGGCAGTATCTACCCTTCTATGATAAGCTTGCATCTCTGGAGAAGGGGATTTCCCCCAGTCCCTTCAACTCTCCAAATGCTTTTTCTGTGATGCCTTAATCAGTTGTATCCTTGAAGGCAGCCACAACTAAATTTTACATTTGCAGTCAGATTGCATGGAGGATTCCAGATTTTTCACACATTGAAAGTTCACTTAGTACAAATGTTCCAGGGTTCAGGTCGATATATATATATTTTTTTTAAATGTCCTTGCAGCAATGGATCTGGACTTGCAAATAAGCTGCAAGCTAACTGTAAATCTTCCAGTGATAAACTGTTCAAAGCACTTCAGGATTCCACAATGGTCCTAATCTGAGTTAACGTCCATCTTGATGCCAAATTTGCTGTAGGTTTGTTCAGCACTATTTGCTGCAGTACCTATAGTAAACTGCAAAAATTCCTACAAAACGTAAAATGGGAAATGCTACTGTCTTGTTTGGCTCCCCACTGAACTGCGGGGCTGGCTCCAGGGCGGTATGTCCGGTGCGACCACACCGGGCGCGGACTTCCAGTGGGGGCGTTGTGTTTTCAAGCATATAATGGTTTTAAAAGCACCTGCTACCCTGTTCCTGTCCTCTATCAATGTTCAGGCAAAAATAAAAATGTCAAGATAAATCCAGTGACAAAGGTTCTACTTAGAGCGAGATAAGCGGTTTGTCCGGTGAAAGGTTTTCATTCAAGGTAAAGTATGGTGCAAGGAACACATTCCATGCAGATCACAATGTGCATATAATATAAAAAGGTCAGTGGGTTATTGTTTTAGTCAGAGAGATCCTTTTATTACTTGCATTTTCTAAGTTAAAATCCTAACATAGAACAGTGAGCTATTAACTTATCAAAGAGCTGCATGCAAACTACAAGGTATAAATTAGATCGTTATGATTTTTCCCCCCAGTCTTTCATTATCTTAATGTTGGAAAAAGTGTTCATTAGGAAAGACATCAATTCCGAATATTAAAGAGAATCCCCAACCATGGTGTTACGTTTTAAAGTCTGAGTTGATGCTTCTCCAAACTAATAAACTATGCTGCCTACCAGTATGGTGTGCCTCCTACACCTGTTTTATGTAACATTTCCAAACACTGATTTAAAGACGTATGAATGATGTGTGAGTGTGTGAGTGAGTGTGAGTGAGTGTGAGTGAGTGTGAGTGAGTGTGAGTGAGTGAGTGAGTGTGAGTGAGTGAGAGTGAGTGAGTGTGAGTGAGAGTGAGTGAGAGTGAGTGAGTGAGTGAGAGTGAGTGAGTGTGAGTGAGTGAGTGTGAGTGAGTGAGAGTGAGTGAGTGTGAGTGAGTGAGAGTGAGTGAGAGTGAGTGAGTGAGAGTGAGTGAGAGTGAGTGAGTGAGTGAGAGTGAGTGAGTGAGTGAGAGTGAGTGAGTGAGTGAGAGTGAGTGAGTGAGTGTGAGTGAGTGAGTGAGAGTGAGTGAGAGTGAGTGAGAGTGAGTGAGTGAGTGAGAGTGAGTGAGTGAGTGAGAGTGAGTGAGTGAGTGAGTGTGAGTGAGTGTGAGTGAGTGAGTGAGAGTGAGTGAGTGAGAGTGAGTGAGTGAGAGTGAGTGAGTGAGAGTGAGTGAGTGAGTGTGAGTGAGTGTGAGTGAGTGTGAGTGAGTGTGAGTGAGTGTGAGTGAGTGTGAGTGAGTGTGAGTGAGTGTGAGTGAGTGTGAGTGAGTGTGAGTGAGTGTGAGTGAGTGTGAGTGAGTGTGAGTGAGTGTGAGTGTGAGTGAGTGAGAGTGAGTGAGAGTGAGTGAGTGTGAGTGAGAGTGAGTGAGTGAGTGAGAGTGAGTGAGTGTGAGTGAGTGAGTGTGAGTGAGTGAGTGTGAGTGAGTGAGTGTGAGTGAGTGAGTGTGAGTGAGTGAGTGTGAGTGAGTGAGTGTGAGTGAGTGAGTGTGAGTGAGAGTGAGTGAGTGAGAGTGAGAGTGAGTGAGTGAGAGTGAGTGAGTGAGTGAGAGTGAGTGAGTGAGTGAGAGTGAGTGTGAGTGAGTGAGTGTGAGTGAGTGTGAGTGAGTGAGTGAGTGTGAGTGAGTGAGTGTGAGTGAGTGAGAGTGAGTGAGTGAGTGAGAGTGAGTGAGTGAGTGAGTGTGAGTGAGTGAGAGTGAGTGAGTGAGAGTGAGTGAGTGAGAGTGAGTGAGTGAGTGAGAGTGAGAGAGTGAGTGAGTGAGTGAGAGTGAGTGAGTGAGTGAGAGTGAGTGAGTGAGTGAGTGAGAGTGAGTGAGTGAGTGAGAGTGAGTGTGTGAGTGAGTGTGAGTGAGTGTGAGTGAGTGTGAGTGAGTGTGAGTGAGTGTGAGTGAGTGTGAGTGAGTGTGAGTGAGTGTGAGTGAGTGTGAGTGAGTGTGAGTGAGTGTGAGTGAGTGTGAGTGAGTGTGAGTGAGTGTGAGTGAGTGTGAGTGAGTGTGAGTGAGTGTGAGTGAGTGTGAGTGAGTGTGAGTGAGTGAGAGTGAGTGAGAGTGAGTGAGAGTGAGTGAGAGTGAGTGAGTGTGAGTGAGTGAGTGTGAGTGAGTGTGAGTGAGTGTGAGTGAGTGTGAGTGAGTGTGAGTGAGTGTGAGTGAGTGTGAGTGAGTGGGAGTGAGTGGGAGTGAGTGGGAGTGAGTGGGAGTGAGTGGGAGTGAGTGTGAGAGATGTAAAGTGCTCTGACACCTTACAGTGGTATGAGGGGCACTAAAAAACTAATTAAATGCATCTGAGAGAGAGGTTATGGAGACTTGAGGGGCACTGTTAGAGGGTGGTGGTGAGAGAATGCATGGCAGAGGAGGTCATTGGAGGGCGACATCAAACACTGTTGCACCGGGCACCACCAGCGCTTAAGCCGGCCCTGCTGAACTGCATGGAATTTAAAATGAAGCACTGAAGTTAGATCGGACAAGAGTCTTCCAAATATTGGGCAGATTGGTCAAACAGTGCCTGAGTGATCAAATCAATTAAATAAGGTACATTAAAGTGAAATCAAAACGTTGCATAAAGCATTACGAGTAGAAAAGAAAATAGGCCTGGCATTGGCCGCCAGCATTGGAGCTGTCAAAGCTTCTTTTGTCATGGTTTTCACAAAATGTTATTGTTGGATAAGTTGCTGGGCCATTAGGCAATCTAAAAAATAAAATACAATTGGCAAAAAACAAACATTTTTGGGTCTTAAAACACACACATTGCAGTCTCTAGTACTTAAGGGAACTACTATTTTGTGTACAGATGTGCTCTTTGTGAAAGGCAGATTGCTGTCACTCACAGTAAAGTTAGTCAGTGGCTGATGCAGGCTGACCCATTGCCCATGTTGTAGCGGGAGGGTGAAAAATGTGAATGACATTAACAGACCAATGGATGAAAAGGGCTGGCTGAAAGCCCATGTAAGTATATCATATACATAATCTTAGCAAAACCAAAAGGTCTTGGTTAATGTTAGAACTAACAAAAATAAGGTATGCCCTTTACTCATAACAGTATGGAAATAAAAAGAGATCATGCATCATTAAGTATTTTAAAGCGGTTTCTGGGATCAACGTTTTTACCAAGATTTATTCTCTTCACTACAACATGTTAGACCTTTTCTTTATTTTTGCAGCTTTTTTCCATGTAGGAAAACTTTCTTTAACTTTTCTGTAGAGGTGCTGTCGCCTTCTCCCGTCTTCAGTCAGAATGCCTGCTCTCTCAGGCAACAGTTCATATGTGGTAGGGAAGACTGAAAAGAGCAATTACGTGTGTGGCCTGCAGTCAGACACCTCGTATTTATTTAAGGATGTGACATTTATCAGATGATGCCATAAAGACAAAGTGATGTGTATGTTGTATTTGAAAGCACTTATCTCCTCCTCCTCCTCCTCCTCCTCCTCCTCCAAGCAACCTTCTAACAAACTGGGTGGAGTGGGGATTTCCTCCTACCCCTGTCCATTAGTAGGACATAATTTAAGTCACTAGTTCCTGAAGACTATGGAATAATTTGGCTCAATTTTAAGGTATCCATAGATGTCAACATCTTTACTGATGTAATGAAGCGTCACTCAGAGCCACCTTCCTGCGTTGGCCTAAACATCAAAGCCACTCTATGTTCAGGATTCTTCACCTGCGTGTGAAGGGGAGAAGGCCAGAAACAGTGCAGTTGTCTATGTTAATAAAAAACACACACACACAGAAAATGTAGCCACTTATAGCCTTGTTTTCAGTGCTAAATTGATTGAAAATGTAAACTGCATTTCACAATCTCTCACATCCATTCAGACAGAATCCCGTGATGGAGAACACGTGCATTAAAATCGGCTTTAAAACATTTTTAGGCTTTGCAGTATGGATTTCTGATTGGCCACTTCTAACTTAGCCCGCCCTTCCCACCAATTATACACTTGAGACTGGTACCTACATTTTGGGCTTAATTTCAAAGGCATTACTATCACCCCATGCACTTAAGAAAACAATCTGAACTATTCAAATGCCTTCTGTTGCATGGTGGCTTATATAATCAGACTAAGATGAGTGTCCCACATGTCCATCTCTCCAAATTCCCACTTATCCTCATCCACCTAGCAGCTCAAGGAAGTTCCCAGAAAAACCTGAAATATATACATAAATCATCTTTGCGAAATGACCCTGGAAATGTGAGAATTTATCAGTACAGATTTAAGCCCAAAATATCTTTCACTTGAGTACACCATAGGGTACTGAAATGCTATAAACAATTTGTAGGAAACTGGCTCTATATATACTACACCAAAATGAGGTATAGTGTGAATAGAGTCCAGGTGACCCCAGAGGTAGGCAGAGGTTAAAGTTAGATAGAACCTTACTCTCTATTTGTGGTAGAGTAGTCGAGCAGTAAGGCAGTATCAGAGGACAGTGGTAAGCATTTGATGTACACGCTTAGTCAGCAAATGACTTCACACACTCAGGGACTGAACTCTAGACCAAATGTTTTTGTATAAAAAACATACTGTTTTATTTTTAGAACCAAGCAAGCCTGGCACAGGCAAGCAGTAAATACTTTACAGTAATAAGTTGCTGACTGTAGAACAGTTTGAAAATGCAATAGGAATTGTACTTTGTTTGATTTACAGGGGATGCAGTAGATTGCAATACTTAGCAAATACAGTACATTGAAATGAAAAGGCTTTTTAAGTAAATTACAGGTAAGTTACTTTTTTACGTTACTTTTCTAACTCAGTGCTGGATACCTAGATTCAGCACTGGGACATTTCCTGCAAACAGGTAAGTAAATACGTTTTGGTTATTTGTGCAATTTTTAAAGATTATGTTTAGATTTCAAAACTCCACACTTACAAACTTTTTTGGAAGAAAATTGTCAATGTTATCCTATGAAGTAAAAACAGGTTATTGTTTCACAGGTAAGTTATCGACTGTGGGAGTTAAGGTTCCGGGGTTAGACTCAGGGGTCCCCTAGGGTCAGTGATGCACTCTTGTTACACCCTCAGCGGCACTAGGGCGGCCCGGTGCAGAGTGTTGAGGCCCATTGTTATCCAGTGGGGGATAAGGGGCCTCCGGTTGGTGGCCACTGGGTTGTGGGAGCAAAGCTCCTGGGGTTTAGGTGAGGGCAAATGGGGAAATAAAGTAGCACAAAAGGTGCACCCTCAGCTGCACTGAAGCAGCCGGGTGCAGAGTGCAGTTTCGATGTCGGGCACCCTGATGTTTTCTATGGAGAACCTCCGGTTTGCAAAAGCACTGCAGGGAGGGAGACGAAGGACTTCTGGGTGCGACCACCACTTTGAGAGGTAAGTTGGGACATTAAAAGTTGGTTCGGCACCGTTGGTTTGGGCACACAAGGCCGTGGGGCGTCGGGTGCCTTTTGGGGTCGGATCTTCTTACCAGCTCCGGGTCGCAGTTAGAGGGGCCTTCTAGATTTAGGCTGCAGGCATCGGCTGGAAGCTTGAGGCAGGTCAGGGGTTGCCGGATCTCGGGTCAGGATCGCCAGGGTGACCTCCTCATGGTGTTTTTCCACTCGAACTCGGGCCGGGTTCAGCGGGTGCAGAGTGGGCTGGATTCGAGGTCTCCGGCTGCTGCCAGAGGTTGCAGTTGAACAAATCCGGTGTTCACGGAGAAGCAGTCTTTGGAAGTGAAGGCAGGCAGGTCCTCCGGGGTTTTTGAGGTTGCTGGCTGCAGGACACACCGGGATTTCGCAGAATAGCAGGTTCGCGGGGAGACAGGCCTGTAGGGCTGGGGCCAAGTCAGTGGGCGTCTTCCTCTTGTTAGCTGGCTGCACGGCTGTTCGCTCCTTTTCTTCTTATCGTTTCTGGATCTGAGGAAGCAATGTTCGGGTGCCTCATAAATACTAGATTTAGGGGCGTTACAGGTACGTAAAGGGCAGGGACCAATGGGTCCCTTCCCTGGGGTGGGTACACCCCCTATCGTGCCACCCTCCAGTGGGAGGGGGACAGGAGCCTGTCCCTGGTTGGTTGGGTCCCCCGATCCTCAAGATGGCGGGGACTGGAGTTGGCAGAGGTGGGTATACCTCTTTCCCTCACTTGTTTTTCCCACCGGTTCTACCTCCCAAAGTGGGGGGTAGAACCAGTGGGGACCAGTTGCTGAAAGCAGCAAATGGTCTGGGGAGGCTCACAAAGGCGCCATGCCTTTGAAGCTCCCCTTCGTGAACCCTGTCCATCCTGAGGGAGGAGGCTTGGCACCTCGTCCCAGGATGTGCATTGTTTCAGGCCCCAAGAGCAACAGGCTCTCGAACCAGGGGTCCAGAAACAGGTCTGTTAGTGGCAGCCTAAGCAGCCACTCAGTCGGGTTACTAGAAGTTGGTCGAGTTTCAGGGGGCATCTCTAAGATGTCCTCTGTTGGGCATTTTACATTAAATCCCACACTGGCATCAGTGTGGGCTTAATGTGCTGAGAAGTTTGATACCAAACTTCCCAGTTTTCAGTGTAACCATTATGGTGTTGTGGAGTTCATAATGACAACCTCCCAGCACCATATACGCTTAATGGCAGCACTGCACTTACAATGCCCAAGAATGGACTTGGGCACTGTAGGGGTACAGGGCTCATGCACCTGTACCCTCACCACCGACATAGTGCACCCTGCTAGAGGGGTGACTGATCTATGCCAGGGCAGTGGTTTGTGGGCATGGCACACAGGGATGTGTGCCATGTCGACTTTTCACTTTGTTTCTGCACCAAGACACGCTGCCTGCAAAGGCAGTGTGAGTGTCAGGGTACAGGACCTCTAAGGGTGGCACAATAAGTGCTGCAGCCCTAGAGGCCTTCTCTGGTCACAGTGCCCTGGGTACCTGTGGTACCATTTACCGGGGGCTGACCTGTGGCCAGAGATACCAGTTGGGTTAAGGCTGCAATGCAATTTTAGGGAAGGAACATAGGCCCTGGGCACCTGATTGGCAGGAGTCCAGGGCACACTCAGTCAAAGAAAATCAGCACTTTAGCAAAAAGTGGAGGCATACCATGCAGAAAGAAAGCACTTTCTCACGCAAATTCATATTTAAACAGAATGCCTTTGGCTGTGTTCACTGGCAAACTCTACATTACCATGGCTATTTTCTCTCAATGTATATTAGGCAGAATATCACTAGATAAGTGTGAGATCTTGTAAAAGGTAAATGCTACTTACCAGTATGCATCTGTTCTTGGCATGTAGAGCTGCTGCAGTCACATTATTGCATTAGATCGCCGCCTAGTGTTGGGTCCGGATGTTGCACGTCGTTGTCTTGGAAGAGTCTTCGAGATCTCACGAGATAGGTGACTCCTTCCATGGACTAATGCAATAATGTGACTGCAGCAGCTCATATGCCTCGAACTAAACTTTTCAAAAACATTGATACGTACCAGTGTTCCAAATGACCTAATCTTGCACCCTTAACGTGGTTGAAAAAATCAATTAGAAAAAGAAATAAACCAGGAAAAGGTGTGCTAATGTTAAAACAAAAACACAAACGATTACAACATTGTACAAACTGACCTTGCTCCTTTAAGAATTTTAAAAGGCAACAGAGTCACATCAAATCATATTCAGCAAGGGGTGTAAGTAAGTTAGGCAGTTCGTTTTTTGGCGTATACGGAGGATACATAAATACAGTATCCAGTTCTAAATCAGTGGCCCCAAATACTGGGGAATTCAGAGAGTACACCCAAGGAGAAGAATAAGAATTACACTTAAGTAACTTTCTTCATCTATATGAGAATTTCTGATATACATAACAGGCAGAACAAAGCAATAAGCAAACTCGCCAATAAAAAGCACAATTGGGGCCACAGAAGGAGATGTTAAGGCAAATAAGATACGAAGAAAGGCCTGACATACCAAAGTATTCATCTTGGAGTTAGACTGCAGACAATGTTCAGCACAGGTATGGTTGATCTTCAAATAGCAGTCTCAAATTTCAGGAAAGGGGATATTTCTTACCAGATCAGAAGTAGCTTCCCTCCCTCTGGCATCATTGGCTCGAGGCTTCCCAGGTAAGGGCCTATTAGTTTTTTTCTAAAAAGTAACAATACAAGAAACTGTCTATCTGTTTGGAGGAGGCTAGGTCTGCAGGAACAGCTCCATAATTTTAAAAGAGCAGTTTACCCTTACAAATCTCTTTGGTTTTATCTAAATAATAAGGTAAAGCCTTCACAAAGAGGGCGTGTAACAGATTTTTAGCTGGGGAAGTAAGATTTGGAGAAAAGGTTGCAAAGAAATATCAAATACGTGTGAGCCAAACAAAAGCCACTGAAACGCAAATCCGCCACCATCTTCTATGCATGCATAGTAAAAAGGTGCAAGTCTGTGCCAGAAAGAACACCATGGCAAATTCCAGAAGTGGCCAAATGAACAGTATTCTGGGCAGCAACAATCAAACTGTCAGAAGTAAGCATGCTGTCTATACAAATCCCTTAATATTTTTTCTCTTATCAGGTGGGAGAATCTTAAGAAACTGATTCACGAAATTTCAAAGAGATCTGTCATAGCAGCTCAAAAGGACCGAAGAACTGGAAGAGCCAACAATGCCAGCTGAAGTTTGACACATTTTCCTGCCTCTTTAATCTTAACTTCTGCTCTCGGTCTCAAGTGGAGTTACAGACGTTAAACCTGTAGCATTACATTTCATCTTTGCTGCAGCTGCCACAAAAGAATGTGCTGGTACAATATCCATCAGGAATACTGGGTCAGAAATCGCAGACCTGAACTTTTTCAACCAAAGGACTGGCAAAAGTGTCCCGATAGGTTTTAGGAGACCAGGTAACAATGGAACAATAAGACATGCCTCAAGTGTCATCGCAATCATCTCAAATATGACTGACTGATGTGCTAACTTCAGGAATAGCGGTCTGAAAATTAAACCTTCGGGTGACCATATTTGACAACTTATGGAAAGAGATGAGGTCATCAACAATAGACAACTTTGATTGGATTGACTAAACTGAAAATGAAGATAATTGACACCAAAGTACAGAAGAGCCAAGAGTAAGTAGTTGTATGCTCAGGAAGTGTTCTAAGTCTTCTAGGGAGATTCAGAACTGCAACTACCAAAACACTTATGATTAGCCTGCCCAAGTCTCTTGTGAGAATGCCAGCGGACGACTCGTCCCTGTAAACATGTGCTCCTTCAAAGGCCATTATAGCTCTATGCAGAGTTTGGAAAAAAGGACCCTCAATCCATAGAACTGGAAACAGTGCTTGGAGCAACATGAGAGAGAAACTGCACACAATCCTTGGTCACAAAATCAATCAAAGGACTCACAGGAGATCGAGAAGGTGGTACAATCCACTTTCAAGCTAGACAATGGCGATTCAGCGCTCATGAAAGAGAAAGCTTGAGAGTTGCGTAGTCCCATACCTCACCCGATGCGCTCTATGAAATGTTTTAGTTGAAGAGTGCCTTGACCTCGATCCAGAGTACTCAGAACACCTCAATGGAGAATGCTTTGATGTCAAACTTAAATGCAAACCTTGACACTACAGACCGCTGATGACTTTGAGATGCTATCCACTCACTCATGAAGTGGCAGAAGCGGTGTTCTGAAAAAGAGGGGCGGTGGATGTAGATGCTGAAGAAGACAACCTTCTTCAAATATCGCTCCTCTTAGCCCAAATAAGAGAACCTTCCCTGTCCCTCAGCCTTCTGAATGAAATCCTTTTGCAAATATCAGAGTCCTTGATGGACTGTGTCCAGAAGACAGACCGCACACACATTATGGTCAACACATCCTCAACAGGCTGGACAATTGTTCCAAAAAGTCAAACAGGATGAGGAAACAACACAAAGAAAAAAAACACTTATCTTCAGATAAAAGCTAACATCCAATGGCAAAGTCAGAATATATTAAATGAACAGCAAAATTCCTCACAAAATGGTGTTAGTAGCCACAATTAGCTTTAAAGAAAGCAGAGCGGTGTTCAGGATCTTTCTCAGAGTAAAAGAAAAGAAACTAACTGACACCCTGCTGGGCATGATGGCCAAGTGCAGTATTCTAAGGTTCTCAAAGGACTGTTGTAGTGTTTTTACTTTAATGCACCACTTCCCGCTTCCATTATAAACAAGCACATTGATTCTAAGTGTTTTTGTAAGCCAAACATAATCTGTTTTGTAATTTAACTAATTGGACATGTTTTCCATTTATTTAGTTGACTGGATTTTTTTTTTTACTTTTTGAAAAGCTGTGTTCAAGAACCTGGCTCACGCACAGGCATATTCTACTTTTATGAATATCAGATAGAATACAATGCTGAAGAATTTCTTTAAAATATAAATCTAAAATTCCAGATTCCGGTCTGCAGCGGAAACACTGGTATGACAGACACCACACCAACAACCATGGAGAGTGCAGTATAAGAATGGCAATACCGTGACACAATGTAACAAAAAAGGGGTTCTGAAATGGAAATACAGGAGGGTTTAACAAATAAAAGCACTAAGCATTTTGTCATACCCAAAAATAGGAATGTCTGATTTGTTCACTTACCTTTATGCACAAACAGTTCATTGAGAACGAAAGGCATGTAAAGGTTCACTGAGTCACAGCATGCTATAGCAATAGATTATATGCACACAAAAAAATAATAATAAGATATCTTCAACGGCAGTCAGAAGAGATCCTCTATAAAGTCGAACAGAAATAAACATTCTGAAACTGTTTTGATGCAACCTACCTCCTCCAGGAAAATGTTATCCAGATCGTAGGGTGTGCGAACAGACTCAACCATCCAGCTGTCCGGGGTATTGATGTTCAGAGTGAAAAGAGGTGAATGGGGCATATCCAGGAATTTCGCTATTGGACCTGGAGCAAAGCTGTTTTCGGATGTGAAAGATACTTCAGGCTCCAGGACATACCGATAAAAGCTAAAAAAGTGGGTAGGTTACAGTTAGTTGACATGCTGCTTAGAAGGCGGTCATAACAGTCACAATAATTCAGTTGCACAATGGATCTATAATCATTCAGCGATTGTATTAGCTCAATAAGAACAGATTGTAGCAAGCTGGCTCTGTGTAGACTATACCAAAGTGAGGTATAGTGTGCACAGAGTCCAGTGGATCCCCAAAGGTAGGCAGAGGTTAAAGTAGAGAGTACCTTACTCTCGATTTGTGGTAGTGTGGGCGAGCAGTAAAGCCTTATCAGAGGGTAGTACTAAGAATTTATTGCACATACGCGGGCAAGAAATGGTTTCACACACAGTCAAGGACTGAACTCTGACCAATTTGTTTTGTAAAAAATATGTATGTTATATTTATTTTCTAGAACCAAGCCAGGCCTGGTACAGGTAAGTGGATTTATACTTTCCAGTAAACAATAGAGTTGAATGCAGTTGTATAAACTTGGTTTTGGTTAAAGATAAATCACTTGTAATGCAACACTTTGAACTACTGTACATATACTTATACCTGGATACTACACTGAACATTTCCTGAATACAGGTAAATAAATGCAGTTTTGTTATTAGAACACAATTGTATAGGTTTTTATAGATTTTCCAACTCCACACTTGGAAACTTTTTCACAAGAAAACAGTCAATGTTATCCCATTAGAGGAAACAGAGTTACCGGTTAACAGGTGTACTTTGTTGTGGGAGTTGTTTTTCTGGGGTTAGACTCAGGGGTCCCCCTGGGTCAAGGATGCACTCTCAAAGCGCCCTCAGCTGCACTAGGGCAGCCGGGTGCGGAGTGTTGAGGCCCAATGTTATCCAATGGGGCCTCTGATTGGTGGCTGCTCACAAGCAGGCCACAAGGTTGTGGGAGCAAAGCTCCTGGTGTTGGGCTCAGAGCAAAGGGGGCTCAGAGTTAGCACTCAAGGTACACCCGCAGGGGCGGCTGGGTGTAGGGTGGTGGTTTGATGTCGGGTGCCCTGTTTTCAATGGGGATTGCTGGTTTTTACAGCACCACTAGATGCCATCTTTACGTGTTTTGTGGTGATTGGCAAACTTTGTTATGCTTAATACACATGTGGGATGTTGGTAAGTTTCCCTGCATGAATTATGAACAAATTAAAGAATGTTTGTGCATGAACCATGGCTTCCAAACCATTTTTAGTCTTTATAGGCATATATCATGAGGGCATTTAAGGTTGTAATAAGGATTTGTTATGTTCACAGAATAAGCATCTGGCATACAACTTGTGGCTTCCTGAAGAAGGGGTTATGCCAAAACGTGCGTAGAGAGAAATATACTATTCATTAGCCATTGCCTGAAAACTCTATAAAAAGTTATCTTTTGCTGTAATCTTTCCAAAGAAAAGTTGTTGGAAAATTCCCTTTTTCCTTATACCGTATATTATAAGTATGTATCATGTCTTTTGCAATGGGTTATGTTATCCAGATAATCCTATACCTTTACTTTGATGCATGTTGTGGATGGATGAAAGGGTATGAGAGATTGTGTGATTGAAATAATAAAGATTTGCAATGCACAAGTTACTACTTGTGTAACAATATATCTGTAAGAGACATTAGTTAGTGATAAGATTCCTTACCACAGAATATCCCCAGGCATCAGACTGGATCCGGAAAGTTTTCGTCAGCAGTACCCCTGTGCGTCGGAAGGTGGTGTTGTGCGGGTCCGCGTCTGTCGCTGGCGTCGTAAGCGCCGAGATGATTTCACGGAGACTACTTAGGCGTCACCCATAAGCGCTGACACCAGTTCTGTACACGATTTTCCGCGTCAGGAACGCAGATCCATGCAAGAAACTGACCACTGGTGCCATGAAACTAGGGCCCTGAAAAGAATGACCCTAACCCTAGAAATCAGTTTACAGAACGGGGAGGATGGGTGGGGCGGTAAGGAATCTATCACAACTAATGTCTCTTACATGGTTACACAAGTAGTAACTTGTGCATCTGAAAGAGACACGTTAGTGATAGATTCCTTACCTTAGAATAGATACTCCAGCAATACCTACCCGGAGATGGGTCTGCCAATCAAAATCACACCAGAAAGTCCCGGAGAACCGCACGGCCAAAGAAGAAGTCTCTCCGCAGAACCGAACGGCCGAAGAAGAAGTCTCTCCGCAGAACCGAACGGCCAAAGAAGCCGTCTCTCCGGACTTGGCTGTCTAGGCAGTATTGCTTGGTAAAAGTGTGCAGCAAGGCCCATGTAGCTGCCTCACAGATGTCCTGCAAGGGAACGCCCCGTCCCAAACAGTAGTGGCTGCCGTTGCCCTGGTAGAATGGGCATGCAGCCCCACAGGAGGCTCCTTCTTAGCAAACGAGTAACAGGCTTTGATGCAGAGAACGACCCAAAGAGAGATGGTCCGTTTGTGCATGGCCCGGCCTTTTTTGGCGCCCACGTAGCCAACAAAAAGGTGGTCATCCACCCAGAACTGTTGTGTGCGCTTCAGGTAGAACGAGAGGGCACATTTTGGGTCCAGACGATGGAGCCTCTTCTTTTGAAGGATGCGGAAAGAAGGTGGGCAAAGTGATCATCTGCCCGATGTGGAAGGGCGAGACAACCTTTGGCAAGAAAGAAGGAGGAGTCCTTAAAACCACTTTGTCTGGATGAACAGAGAGAAAAGGAGGTTTAGAAGAAAGAGCCTGGAGCTCACTCACTCTTCTGGTAGAGGTGATAGCTACCAGGAAAGCCGTCTTTAGAGTCAGAAGACGTAAAGGACAGTTATGAAGTGGATTAAAGGGAGCACACATCAGACAAGTCAAGACAAGATTAAAGTCCCATTGAGGCATTATGAAGGGCACAGGAGGAAACGTGTGTGTAATGCCTTTCAGGAAGCGATTAACAATTGGGGACTTAAAAAGAGAAGGCTGATCTGGAAGCCGTAGAAAGGCGGAAACGGCAGAGAGATAACCTTTGATAGTGCCAAGAGCAGAGCCCTGCTGGGCCAAAGAGAGAAGGAACAGAAGGACCTCAGAAAGAGGGGCAGCAAGGGGATCCACAGCCTTTGCTGTGCACCATGCCACAAATTTGTTCCACCTGCAGGTGTATACTGTCTTAGTGGAGGGACGCCTGGCTGCCAGAATAATGTCACAGACTTCGGAAGGAAGGTCGAAAGCGGTCAACTGTCGCCGCTCAATCTCCACGTGTGGAGGCTGGGTAGGTTCGGGTGGACGACCATCCCCTGTTGCTGCGACAGAAGACCCTCCCAAAGAGGCAGTCAGATCGGGGGAGCGATCGCCATGCTGAGTAGCTCGGGTTACCAGTATCTTCGTGCCCAATCCGGAGCCACAAGGAGGACTTGGGCCCGGTCACGCCGAATCTTCTTCAGCACTCTGGGCAGAAGTGGTATAGGCGGAAAGGCGTACAACAGATCGCAGCTCCACTTGTGACGAAAAGCGTCGCTGAGCGAGTGCCGCCTTGGAAATTCCAATATGCAGAATTGAAGACATTGCACGTACTCTTCGGTGGCAAATAGATCTAACCAAGGCTCTCCCCACTGCAGAAAGAGACCTTGCGCTACCTCCGAGTAAAGACGCCATTTATGATCCATCATGCACCAGCAGCTGAGTTTGTCCGCTCTGGCGTTCAGAGAACCTGCCAGGTGTTAAACCACCAAGGTAATGCCTTGATGTTCCAGCCATGTCCAGAGGCGGAGAGCCTCCCGACATAGGGTCCACGACCCCACCCTGCCCGGTTTGTTGCAATACCACATGGCGGTGGTGTTGTCCGTGAACACCTGCACTACACTTCTCCGGACAGAGGAAATGAATGCTTTCAGTGCAAGTCGGATCGCCCAAAGCTCCAAAAGGTTGATATGGAGCCGGGACTCCGCCGGAGACCAGAGGCCCCTGATCTCCGCCTCTCCCATGTGGCTGCCCCATCCCAGGAGGGACGCATCCGTCACCACTGTGTGCTCCGGTTGGGGAAGGGAGGGGGATCTGCCCTGGACCCAATCGCGATTCGTGAGCCACCACTGCAAGTCGTGTGCAGTGCCCTCCGAGATCTGGATGTGATCGGACAGGTTGCCCTGATGCTGCGCCCACTGGAACGTCAGGTCCCACTGCAGAGCCCACATATGCCATCTGGCATGATGCAGTAGCAGGATGCAGGAGGCCATGAGGCCCAGGAGCCGGAGGGTCATCCTGACTGAAACCCGGGATAGAGGCTGAAAGATCGGAATCATTGCCTGAATATCCCGACTTGCTGCTCGGGAGGATAAACCCAAAACTGAGTAGAATCCAGAACCGCTCCGATGAAGGGGAGCTTCTGAGCGGGACTCCGGTGCGACTTCGGCACGTTGATGGAGAAACCCAGCAAATGCAGATGGTCAGCTGTAGTCTGGAGGTGGGAGACAACTGCCTGGGGCGAGCCCGCCTTCAACAACCAGTCATCGAGCTAGGGGAAGACTGAAACCCCTGATCTGCGCAGATGAGCTGCGACCTCCGCCATCTCCTTCGTGTACACCCATGGGTCACTGGTAAGACCGAAGGGGAGCACAGCAAACTGAAAGTGCTCTTGGCCAACCGTGAACCGCAGGTGACGCCGGTGGACCAGGGATGTGAAAATTAGCGTCCTGCAAGTCCAACGCTACCATCCAGTCTCCAGGGCAGAGGGCAGCCAAGATCTGAGCTAGAGTCAACATCTTGAACTTCTCCTTCCGGAGGAAGCGGTTGACGTTCCTGAGGTCCAAGATTGGACGCAGGCCCCCTTTTTCCTTCTTAGGGACCAGAAAGTAGTGGGAATAACAACCACATCCTACTTCTGGCCCAGGAACGCGCTCGATGGCCCCCTTGGCCAAGAGGGCCATGACTTCCTGCTGGAGAAGCGCAAAATGGTCCCCTGACATGCGGTGGAACTGAGGTGGAATGGCTGGAGGGTCAGTCTCGAAGGGGAGGGAGTAGCCCCTTCGGACGATTTGCAGCACCCACCTGTCTGAGGTAATGGAACGCCAGTGGGGAAGGTGATGGCGAATCCTGCCACCTACCGGCGTGGGGTGTGGTGTGCCTCAAAGCTCGGACTAGGAAGGCTTTGAAGCGGATGCTGCGGGAACGGAGGTGGACTGACCCGCACGCTGGCCCCCTGTCCCGCCGCGGCGGGCACCATGTCCGCTGCCGCGCTTGGTTCTGCGCAGGCTTCTGGCTGAACGAACGTGTCAGGCGTCCCTACCGTGGCCACGAAAGGAACGAAAAGCAGACATGGCCGGGTGCGTGGTGGAGAGACCCAAGGACTTGGCCGTAGCCCGTGAGTCCTTAAAACACTCCAGCACACTATCTGCCTTATCGCCAAACAGGCGAGTACCATAAAAGGGCATGTCCGTAAGAGAACTTTGCACATCCCCTGAAAAACCAGTGGACCGCACCCAGGCGTGACGACGGAGGGCCACTGTTGTGGAAATCGCCCTACTCAGTGAGTCCGCGGTGTACAGTCCACACCCGATGGTAAACTTTGCTGCATCTTTCTCCTCAGCAACAGCTTGGGAAAGTACTGTCCGAACCTCCTCCGGACACAGAGGCAACACCTGCGCAACCCTGTCCCACACAGCGCGGGAATAGCGGCCCAAGAGGCATGCGGTGTTCGTCGACCGCAGCCCTAAGCTGGGAAATGAAAACAGTTTCTTGCCGAACTGTTCCAGCTTCTTGGATTCCTTATCCGGCAGAGCGGTAGGGAATGTGCTTTGGGAAGTGGAGGCCAGGCTCTCCGGGGTTGGGTGGGTGGATAGAAAAGCAGGGTCACCCGGGGCTGGACGATGGCGCCGGGCCAGATTCTTATCCACGGGAATCCCCATGGCTGGTCTATACCAGGTGCCCATCAAGACGTCAGTTAATACCTCAATGAACGGAAGCAGGGGGCTCCAAAGAGCTTGTAGCCGGCTGAAGTACTTCAGTGAGGAGATTAGTCTTGAGGGTCACTGTAGGCAGGTCAAGGGCCTCAGCTGCTCTACGGAGCACCATAGTGTATGCGTCGCCCTCCTCCATAGCCACAGCAGGAGAGGAGAAAGAAACCAGGGTCAGAGGAGAGGTCAAGACCACCGGCATCCTCTAGCTCTTCTGTCCATTCCTGTTCTGACCCGCACTACCATGCGAGAGTGTCCTCAGACCCCTCCCAGTCTTCCCTCCCCTCCACTGCCCGTGGAACAGGCTGCGGTGGGGGGCTGGGGCGGGGACAGGGGAATACAAATGGTTGAATGCCGCCAGGAACGGCACCGGTCGACGCCGGTCCGGCTTAGTGTCCCAATTAAGTTCCCAACCAGGAGCAAAATTGTCCGGGCACCTGGGCAAGGGCGAACGGGGAACGAACAGAACCCACTGCAGCGCCGGGATCGCAAGGGAGGGCCCTCAACTGGGACCGCGGGGCCCATAGGCGCGCCGGCGGGAGCCCAAGGCCTTAAGAGGCAGTCCATGGCTGCAAGAAAATCTTGCACCTGGGCAGGAGTCACCGACGGACCCGGATTAGGTGGGTAGGCCGCGGGACTCACAGGCTCCAAAGGAGCCGCGGGGATGGTACCCCCGGCCCCCTCGTCCGCATCCGGAGACTGACGAGGGGACGTCGGAGTGCAGAAACGCTTCTTCAACCTTTTTATGATGTCTCTTACCCGAATCAGAGTGGGACGACTGCGACCCCGGGGAGCGAGGACTATGGCTCCGCGAGAGATTCTTTGAGCGACCCCTGGACCTCGAACGGCGCGGAGACGACTGCCGGGCTCTCCAGTAGCTTACGGGAGCGCTCCTGCAAGGCCTTCGGAGCCATGGCCAAACAGTCGGAACATGACGGGGAGTCATGGTCGCGCTCCAGACAGTAGACAGAGACGTCATGGGGGTCGGCCACCGACATTGTACGGCGACAGGCCCCAGAGGATTTAAATCTAGGCATCCCTACATGGCACCAGGAGTCAAAGACTCAAAAATGGAAGACAAAAAGTCTCAAAAGTTTAGTCAAAAAGTGACAAGGGTACGTGCTCTAACCGGATCTGCGCTTGCTGGCGCGGAAAAAGAAAGAACGGACGTCAGCGCGCATGGGTGGCGCCTAAATAGTCTCTGTGACGTCATCTCGGCGCTTACGATGCCAGCGAAGGACGCGGAGCCGCACGACGCCACCTTCCGACGTGCAGGGGTACTGCTGACGAAAACTTTACGGATCCAGTCTGACACCTGGGGATATTCTAAGGTAAGGAATCTACCACTAACGTGTCTCTTTCAGATGCTATGATACATTTTAGAAGACATACGAGCTATTTATACATTCTTATAGTGTATACTGAATATAATTTTTGAATAATAAATGTATCTAATTTCATATCTACTCACATGTCCGTCGGGTATTGTAACGTGCCCTCAATTGTATCTTGCTGCATTTTATTTCTTGTGAAGGAAGAGTTGCCTAAACATTTCTTGCGCTTGATTTATTTGTCCCTGCCTTAGGAACCATAATTGTCAGCAGGGGAACCCCTTGTGTATTTCGATTACACCCTCTATAGGACCACTTTCTGTGAGAAGTGGGCATCACCCGGACCCTAGAATGCCAATTCTGTCGAAAAAAAGATTGAGGAATCCTAAATGTGGGGTCAACATCAGCTGGTCCTCCCTAGGGGTGGTGCTGGCTGAATGTGGGCACATCTCCTAATCTTACTAATTTTCCCACCTCTCTTGCCAGGGGGGTGGGCATCTCCACCATCGAGAGACGCCTGGGTTGCATTACAAAGACGGCAGGGCCTTTAAAGCTTCCCGACCTGGAATGCATGTCCGGTGGAGGAGGTGTGAGCACCTTTGCCCAGAGCAGGCTTTGTTCCTGGCCTCCAAGAGCGTAGGCTCTCATCTCAGGAGGTCAGAAACCTGTCTATGGTGGCTAGCTGGTCGAGACCAGTCAGTCAACACACTAGTAGTCAGTAGATTAAGGGGGCACCTCTAAAGTGCTCTCTGGGTGCATTTATAAAATAATCCAGTACTACTATCAGAGTGGGTTTATTAAGGTGAGGTGTTTGGTACCATGCCAATTGTGGAACAAAGGTACAGTTTCAGAAAAGAACATTGGTACTGGGGACCTGGCTGGCAGGAACTCAGTACACACTCAGTCAAAGTTGCACCAGATGCCAGGCAAAAAGTGGGGGTAACCATGTCAAAAAAGGGACGTTCCTACATCTCCCGTCAGCAATAGCTTGGTAAAGTATGGTCCTCCAGAACCATGGGCAGCACCTGCCCAACCGAATCCCACAGAGCATGGAAGTAGTGCCCAAAAGGCATGCGGTGTTTACAGACCGCAGTGTCACAATGGTGGAAGAAAACATCTTCTTGCCTAAGGTGTCTAGCCTCTTGGATTCCCTTTCCGGTGGGGAGGTAGGAAATGTGCCAGAATGTACACAGGAAGTGGAGGCTTGGACAACCAAGCTTTACGGGGCAGGATGTTGTGTGAGAAAACTGGGGTCCCCTGGGGCGGTGGGCAATCCTCCTTTTCACAGGAGTCCCTGTGCTAGGCTTGGACCAAGTCCCAAGCAGTACATCTGAAAGAGCTTCATTAAATGGGAGAGGAGGTTCTGAGGGCATCACTGCCAGCTGAAGCATCTTTGTCAAGACATTTGTTTTGACTGCCACTGAGGGTAGGCTAAGGTCCAGGAGCTCGGCCGTCCTTCTCACAACCAGTGCAAGCGACCCTCCTTCCTCCGTAGCCACGGTAGGGGGAGAAAGCATGCCCATATCTGGAGAAGCGTTGAGTCGATTGGCATCCGCCAAATGCTCACATCAATCCATATTGTTATCTAAGGGCTGGTATTCTCTAGGGTCCAGCGATCCCTCCCAATCCTCCCCAAGTTCCTACCCAGACGAATAGGGCTCAGGCTCCAGCCTGAAAGGCATTGCTCCAGTCGGCGTCGGATAACACCCATTCGGCTCCGTGTTGGAGATCAAAAAGATGATGGAGCGGCTGGAGGGCGCCAGGAGTGTCAGCATTGGGACCGGCGCCGGGGAAGGTAGAGTTGGTACAACCAGCGCGGGTCCGGATCCATCCAAGGATCCAAGGGGCCCCACTGTCGCTGAGGGTAGGGCCACAAGTGTGGACCCAATAGGGGCTCCTTCCGAGATCACTGGGCCCACAAGCACGGCGGCTGGAACAAGATGCTCAAATATGAGACAAAAGGTCTCATAAATCTTTTGAAGTTGAGCCAGGATCGCTCTGGCTACGGAAACTCGGAGAGGCGCAGAGTCGACCCAGGCGCAGGTTCAAACGTAGAGTCTGACCTTGAATGAAAACGCTCCCTCATCTTGTTTGAAGACCACGACGGATAGGTCGAAGTCGAAGAGCTTTTTGACTTTTCTTCTTTTTGTGGGACTTACTCAAGTTGCCTGACGAATTCGAATGTGACAAGGATCTCGGACTCAGAATGATCCCAGGCCCGTCCTCTCGATTGGGATCAAGATCATAAGGCGGCAAGGAGCTTGAGGGACTACTCCCTCAAGGCTTTGGGGTGCATGGCATGGCAATCGGTGCAGGTCTTCACGCTGTGGTTGTGCTACAGGCAACAGAGGCAAACAAGACGTGGGCCCATCACCACCATCTGTCGATGACAGGGGCCACAGGGCTTGAAGCTGGCCTTCCTAGTGGACATCCCTGCCGCTGAGAAGAACTCTAAAAAAACGTAGACAAATCTTTGTCGAAAAAGCAGTCAAAAAGTAACAGACAGGGTAGCTCTCTCTCTGACTGGTGGGGAAAACCAAGGAAAGATGTCAGTGTGCTGGTGTGACGCCTATATAGGCACTGTGCACTTCACTTCCGGCGCGAAGGACGGCAAGTGGAGCAGAGCAATGCCACCTACCGGCACGCAGGGGTACTGCACACGAAAAATGTTTGGATCCAGTTTGACGCCTAGGGATAATTCTAGGGTAAGGAATCTGCGGCTAAAAGTCTATCAGATAAGGAAGGGTTAGGCTTGGCAAAGGGTTAATTTTGCCAAGTCGAACTTGGAGTTTAAAAGCTGCACAGCTGCAGAGGCCTAGAGTCATGTTTTCACTTGTCAGTTTAATGTTGGCACAATAAGTGCTGTGGTCCACTGGTGACATTTAGTTTACAGTTCCTAACAGCACAGAGTACCATGTATTAAGGATAGTTGGATATGCCAATCTGGTATCAGCCAATTGCACCTATACTTTAGGGGTTAGAGAACACACTGGGCACTGGACATCAGAGCTGTAGTCTACAATCAGCACCCCAGCACTAAATCTAGCAAAAAGTGTGGTAAAACGTGGGAGTAATGCAGCATGGTTGTGAGGAAATGTGGTGTATTATATGGTGTGGGTGTGTGACCTCACCGTGTAATACACTTACCAACCCCTTTAGGTCCAATAGGTTTCGTCTGGAAAACTCTAAGCTCAACCTTGGGTAGCTGTGGCACTGAGCAGCAAGGCTCACATACAGGAACAAGTGTTATACATTTAAAAGCACCAAAATAATTGAAGAAATCAACAACACTCAATTTATAAAAATAGGTTGTATTTTTAAAAGAATTCAGGCCATAAAACGAAAAATATCCACTGGAGGGTTCCTGAAATATAAAATATAGATTTTACAAAAAGTAATAAATAGGTGCAATTTCACTCAACAGCAAACAAGCCTTGGCAAAGTCAGCCAATTGGAAACTTCTGGCAGGGAGTTAGTCAGGTGGACCAGCAAGGTCCTCAAGGACATTTTCCTAGACAGAAGATGCAGTACTTTCGCTGTTCCAGGCACTTGATTCACATTTCAATAGATTCCTATGAAATGGTCCTGATTGCAAGGGATGAAGGATGCTCAAAGGATGCTGTGGATGCGATGCTGTCAACGGGGGTCTTCCTGTAGGGATTCACAGGTCAATGAAGATGGTTCTTGGTTGCAGAACCGATGTCCCACAAAGTCTTC
Organism: Triturus cristatus; assembly: GCF_964204655.1. NCBI lineage: Eukaryota > Metazoa > Chordata > Amphibia > Caudata > Salamandridae > Triturus > Triturus cristatus. Next base: position 848,937,192 of record NC_140594.1, on the reverse strand, counting down.
TCCGGTCTGGTCGAAGTCCAGTCACAACAGGACTACAGAAGCAGCCCTTGACCTCCATGGTCCCACGCGCCGCTATTCCGCTGCCGCTCACACCTGATTTGGCTCCCTAGATTGCTGACTGCATCGCAGTCGATAAACCCCCGGTTTGATTCCACTGGGGGACCCTTGACTGCCTGCGAATATTTACTTTCCTGGATTGTGGTACTTAATTGCTTGTTTTGTGTTTTTGCCCCCAATTATACTGTTTGGTAGTTTTGCTCTAATTCTATTTTGCCTGATTGTCACTCATTGGACATCAATGTATGCCGTTTTCCCCATTTCCCTTGCTTCCTGCCCTCCGGCCCACCTGCCGGCCCCTCCTGCCTCCCTGCTGGCCTCTCCCACCTCCCAGGACTACTTATGAAGGGCACTGTGTGGCTGCGCCGCTGGCGTGCCAAGGGCACATAAAGGCAAGCCAGTCTGCGTCTGGACCGCGTAGAGTGCCAGGATCCCCGGCTCTTCCACTCAACGAAGATATACCACTGCAGATCTTCAATCCCTGGACTCTGGATGCACCAATCTTCTCTGCACATCCCCACGGAGCATCAAAGGACCATTCTACTGTCAACAATACCCCATCACCTTCAGCACGGAAGCAACCAACGACACTAGCAATACCACCAACGCGGCTACACATGCTATATCGACTGAAACACCCACAACACCACTCCAGTGCATCCTACTCAAAGCACGTTCTTTCAGTAAACACACTACGGAGATCTGGAGCACAATCTCGTCCCTCACCATGGATGTCCTCTCCCTCATAGAAAGCTGGTTTCACTCTGCGTCCGCACCAGACATCGCCACCGCCATCCCCGAAGGTTAAAAGATAACGAACCAGGGCCGAACCAACAAGCACAGTAGCGGAATCACCCTCATCTACAGGGACACCATCCTCTGCACAACATCCTCCGATGACCCAACACAGGTAATGAAACACCTCAACTTCCAACTCCACACAGACGGTAAAAGCACCATCAGAGGTACCCTTGCCTACAGACCACCGGGACCACGCCAAAGCTTCTGCAACACTATCTCTAAAATCATAGCCCCGCTCACAATCAACTCCAAGCACTACTTCTTCCTAGGGGACCTTAACTTGCACATCTGCCAACCCAGGGACACCAACTCCACCAACCTACAGGAAATCACGAGCAACATCAGACACGAGCAGCTTATCACTGACCCCAGCCATATCGCAGGACACATGCTTGAGCCCATATTCACCTCAGTCAGATCCACTCTCCTCCACTCCTCTCCACTCACCTGGTGCAACCACGACAGCGTACACTTCATCATAATACCCAACCCGGCCCCCTCAGATCCATGTGCAGTCACTGGAAAAAGGTATCAGAAGACCAGTAGAACGACACACTCCACTCCCGCTTCCCAGGCTCTCCACATGACCCTGAACAAGCAGCAAAGAACTTGACCCAGTGGATCACAAAATGAGCTGACACATTGCCCCCATCAAGACAACCAAGGTCAAAGAACAAAGCAAAAGAGAAAGCTGGTTCACCGAGGAACTGCACTCCACCAAATGAGACTGCCGACAACTAGAAGGGAAGTGGTGCACCAACAAAAACAAATAACAGAAGACCGTTCTGCCAACAGGACCGCTCTCAGCCGGTACCACCACCTCCTGAAAGAAACCAACACCCTAGCAGGCCGTATCGAAGCCAGCGCAAATCACGGCAAACAACTCTTTGCCATTGTGAAGGAGTTCAGTAATCCCGCAGCCATCGAGAAAACGTCACTTCCTCCCAGGAACTGAGCAACAACCTTGCAAACTTCTTCCATGACAAGATCGCGACCATCGATGAAAACTTTGAACGCCAATCCTCCGCCACAGACAGCATCAACCAGCTCACACCCACGAACACAAAGTACGAACACCTACTCACCCACTGGGAACTCCTCACCACGCAAGATGACATCTCAATCATGAACTCCTTGCACTCTGGGGCACCTATGGACCCATGCCCCCACCACATCTTCAACCTAGAAGCAAGACAATCGGCAAAGAGCTCAGGAAGGTCTTGAACACCTCAATGCCGCAGCCTCCTTCCCCAAGGACTGGAAACGCCCTGAAGCGAGGCCCCTCCTGAGAAAAACATCCACCGACCCTGCTGATTTGAAAAACTATTGGCCCATCTCACTACTGCCCTACCCAGCAAAAGTCCTCACAAAAGCGATCAACCAGCGACTCACCAAACACTTAGAAGACCACAACCTCCTGGGCCCCTCCCAATCTGGATTTTGCACTAACCACAGCACAGAGACAGACCTGATTGTTTTCACCGACAACATTAGAGCCCTCCTGGACCTCAGGGAAACAGCAGCCCTCATCCTTCTGGACCTGTCCAACGCGTTTCCCACCACATCCTGATTAACAGACTCTACCACATTGGGATTCAAGGCAACGCCCTCAAACAGATCGCTTTGTACCTCACTGGCTGAACCCAAATGTTCGTCTCTCACCGCTTACCTCAGAGCTCAAGAAGATCTGCAGAATCACTCGGTGTTCATCCCTCAGCCCGACCCTCCTCAATACCTACATTCACCTTCAGAGGGTCCCAGCAACTCTCAAACAGCACTCCCAGGCCCAGCAAACTCTAGTGCAACTCTGTGCAGAAGGTCTTGGTCTTCGGTGCTGCACACCAGTGGTGGTAGTGGCTGAAGGTTTTGTGCTATCAACTTGCCACAGCAGGCTTTTTCAGGTGTTCTTTCCCTGCGCTGGGAACAGGAGGCCAGTCATCTGGCCCGTGGAGTTCTCTTGGCTTGACTGGGCTCCTTGAGCAGGACCAAGAAGGCACAGTCTATCTCTTCGCTAGCCACCAGGTGCAACACAAGCAGTCATTGTCTGTGCAACCTCTTTGCTGGTACCTCGGTGCAGCAGGGCAGTTTTTCTTCAATCCTTCTTTCAAGTCGGTTGACAACTGTCGTCTGGGTGCCATAGGGTGCCCCTCTTACACTCTGACAATGCCCTCAGGGCAGGATGCGGTTGGTAGCCAATGGGCTACCAGGTTCCCTTCCACCTAGTGATCACTTCTTGTGGAGTGTAGCATCTGGATATCCCAGGATGCACCATTCTGCCCACTTCTAAGATGGCAAGAACCCTTTTCTGGTGTACAGACCTCCCAAGCCCACCCCGGGCTGTGGCTACATCAAAGGCTATATGCCCATGGGGAAACTGGTTTGGCAACTTGCTTCCCCTCTCTGCCTCCCGTGTCAGTCTCTCTACCTCAACAATGGGGCATCCCTCCCCCTCTGGTGCTACACATCTGCCCTTCAAAAGTGGCTTCACCTTTTTAAGCGTGCCTTCTGGGGCTAACACCCACGTAACTTCCTGCAGGAGGGAGGTAATGTCTCCCTGGCCAGCAATCCTTCATTGCGCCCCTTCCTGAGTCTCGTTAGCATATCTTTCCGGGAAGGCAGAAAGTTGCCTTTTGAAGCAGAGTTTGTGTGTGCCCAGGAAGTCACAGAAGTTTTAATGGCAACAAAGTGGCAGTTTTGCTATAGCTGCACACTACAACAAGTTACAATAATTTCGACTTGAGATACAAGACAGGCTTAATGTAACAAGTTGTTTGATACCTTGGAGTGCCCACTTTGGTTGCACCATTCAGGAGTTAGCACAGGTGAATAGTCAGCGTGTGACCCTGTACTTGCCGACTGGGCAAGCAAGTCTTTCAATGGTAAAACAGCAGTTTTTAGTGGTTTTTTTTTTTACTGTCAGGACATGTAAAGTACACGTCCTGCCTGTGTCATATGTCGCAGTCTGCCTTAAGGGCTTTGTAGGCCTGCCAAAGGGGTGGCTTACACACATGTGCAGGGAACCAGTGGTTTTGCGATTGCTTTCAAAGGTAAAGAGAGACTAGCAGTGCAGGACTGCTCTGCCAGTCTGCAGTGGCGGACTTGTTTTACTTGGGGGACCTCCAGGTTAACAATCAGTGCTGCAAGCTCTGGGATACCCCTCTAACTTACATGCCCAGGGTACCATTTACTAGAGACTTACAGGTAAGTTCGCCATTTCCAACTGGGTACATCCAATTTGACAGACACTTTAAGGGTCATAGCACTGACATGGAGGTCTGGTTAGCAAGCCTCAGTGTACTCCGAATCAAAAAACTAGCAGCATCAGTCAAAAAACTTGGGGGGTGACCATACAAAAAGTAGTATTTCCTCACGGTGGAATTCTGCAATCACCAATATCTTTATAATCTGCAACTTGTGACGCACCAAGTCGCTGGATTATAAAGAAAAGATGTCAGAACACGACTATTACAAGGTTATTACAGTAGAGTTCTGATGTCACAATGCCTACTACCAGAGCTAGCATTCAAGGTGAAAGGCAGGTCAGGTAACATAATTGAAGCAGCTGTTTAAAGCAACAAAAAAGGAACTTTGCTTTTCTTTCTTCTGCTATATATATTTTAGCCGATGTGAAAGGGAAATCAGGTCATGGAGTATAATGAAAGCAGCTGTTTAAAGCAACCAATGGAACATTGTTTTTCTTCTGCTCTTATTTAATAGCTTACAACAAGCAGAGTATATGTTTATTTTTGCACTCCTTAGACAGATACAAGCTAGAATCTTTCTGCATGTTTCTACACGTTCCGAGCTACGGCAGCTTTTTTTTTTTTTAACTAACTTTTATTGAACTGTTTCTAATCTCCGTTTGCAACAAATATCTAACAGGTTTTTGATGTGTTAAATTCTCCTCTAGAGGTTTTCTTTTTATTCTTCATGTTTGCAAACATGCTTGCTTTTTCATATGAAAGAGCTACACACCAAGGTTTTAAGCAGTTTGTGGGAAAAGTGATGTGACCATGTATTATATGGGACGACGTACCTGCTGGTCTACATTATAAGGATATTGCAAGTCACCTCTGAGTTCCATAACCTAATAAGGGGAACTCTGACTCTCGCCTCGCTCCTCTGTATGTTTATGGAACTCCTCAGTGACTTTCAACATCCTTATAATGTACAGCAGGGGGTACTTATGGGTACCCCTTTCAAAACTTTATATAAGGCTTCCTTACAACACCTTACCTGGAAAGCGGCCTTTCTAGTAGCTATTACTTCGGCATGCAGAGTCAGCGAGATTCTGTCTTTGTGTGCCAAAGAGCCTTCCATGGTTTCCATGCTAACAGGATTATGATGAGAACTCATCCGAGTTTTCTCCCAAATAAGGTGTTTGATTTCCAAATTAACCAGACAATTTATTTCCCTATGATCTTTCTTAATACTTCCACACCAGCGAAAGAGCTTTACACTCATTGGAACTTAAAAGAGCTGAAATTTTACTTAAACAACACCAAAGCTACCAGACAATCTGACCATCTGTTTGTTAACTATGGTCGTATGTGGACAAGCATTGCTTCCTCCAAGCAGTCCATTTCTAGATGGATAGTTTATTGTACTCTATTCACCTGCCAGTTGCCAACAAACAGTAACCTGCCAGACCCAAAGCCCACACTACAAAGGGCAAGGCAGCAACAGAGGGACTGCTAAGGAAATCTTTAACGCTGATACTTGGAGATCAGTGCATACTTTCACAAGGCATTACTGTCTAGATGCAGACACTCAGACATACATCCAAGTAGGGTAGGCCTCCTTAAGAAATCTATTTTGATGATGATTACAGCTGCCTCGGTTTGCTCTTGATTCGTACGCAGGTGTGGGCTCGGCTTGCTACTCTATTCAGTGCTTAGGACTATTGATGAGGATCCCCTGGAAGAAAAGGATAAGTTACTTACTTGTAATCCTAGTTCTCTTTGAGGGGATTCCTCATCAAAGCCATAATTTTAATGGGTATTTATATAGCGCCAAATCACCGGCAGATCTCTTAGCGCTCAGGGGAGAGTGGGCAGAGCTACTAGACTGAGTCGGGAACAATGCGTGAAACGGGAATTTAAACCGTATTTAGGGCCTCTCTGAACAGGAGCGTATTGAGCTGCTTTCTGAACAGGAGGCGAGTGGATTCCTTTCGGAGGTGTTCAGGTAACTGGTTCCAAAGCTGTAGGACCAGGAGAAGACTCTGCCCCCTTTTGATGCAGTATTGTACCGTGGACAGGACAGACGGCAGGCCTCGGAGAATCGTAATGTACGGCCGGGGACATAGGTCACAAGGCGTTCTATAATATAGGTTGGAGCTTGGCCATAGGTCGCTTTACGGGCAATACAGAGGCCCTTGAATTTTGCTCTTTGCCTAATAGGAAGTCAATGCAACTTGCGCAGCAACGGAGTGGCAGGAGACCTTCTTGGGAGCCTGAAAATCAGCCTGGCTGCATCATTCAGCACCACCTGCAGTCTGTTAGGCAGTATCTGCGGGAGGCCAATATATAAGGCATTACCATAGTCCAACCTCGAGATGATAGTGGCTGACACTATCATCTGAAGTGAGGTCGTGGAAAGGAGGGGGACAAGTTTCCGCAGTTGCAGTATCAGGCCTGTGCAAGTGCCAACCACAGAGGTGACCTAGTTGGCCATGGAGAGCTCGGAATCTACTTTTATTCCAAGGCTCTTCACGACCGGCACAGGTAGGGGGGTGGAACCTAGCTCTTGGGGCCAAAAAAGATCGTTCCAGGGCGAGCTTTTGGTGAGGATAACAAGGACTGTCTTGTTTGGGTTGATTTTCAGTGAGTTTGCTGCCATCCAGCTCACTGTAAATCTGAGAACGTTTTGTGCTCTGTCCTGTGCATGAGAGGAGTTAGCGATACTGAAGATGAGTTGGGTATCATCCACGTAGTTAAAGATTCTACAATCCAAGTTGGCTAAAGCTGCTACCAGCGGCCTAAAATATATATCAAAGAGAAGTGGGGACAGGGCCAAGCCTTGAGGGACGCCACAGCTAAGCATACCCTTGACCGATACCAACTCACCCAGAAGAATTCTCTGGGACCGACCGGACAGAAAGGATTCGAGCCATTGGCATGCCAATCCGCGGATGCCCAAAGCAGTGAGTCTGGCCAGGTGTTGTGCATAGCTGACAGTATCGAATGCCGCTGATAGATCTAATAAAATCAGGGCACTGTCTTTTTTTTTTTGCTGTCACACAAAACACTGAGCTCGTCAAGTACTGACAACATTACCAACTCGGTACTATGATGGGCCCTAAAGCCTGCCTGGTGCCCCTGGAGTAGCTAGTGGTCCTCCAGGAAAAATGACAGTGTTTTGAGGACATGTTACAAAACTTTTGCCAGGAAGGGTAGCTGGGAAATAGGCCTATGGTTTTTAGGGTTGGCAGCGTCTGCCCCTGGCTTCTTTAGCAGGGGTATGACTCTAGCCTCCTTTAGGTTAATTGGCAGGTACCTGGTCTCCAGAGAGTGGTTTAGCATGGTGATGATCTGTCTTTCCAAGCCAGGAAGAGCCATTTGAGAGAACCTAGGGGGACAGGGATCTGCAGGGGAACCTGATTTGATCCGACTCATCAGTAATGCTAGGGAAGCAGAGTCCAATTTGGGAAAAGTGGTAAGCAGCTGACATGGGGAAGGGTCTTGGGGCAGGGGTGGGAGGCTATAATTGACTGGAGATTTGTCTATTTCTGAGAGGATGTCCCTGACCTTCTGCAAGAAGAAGTATTGGAAGGTGTTACAGTCAATACAATCAACAGCCAAATTCCTTTTGTCTGAGTTCCTTCAAAATTCTGAAGGTCTCTTTCTGTTTGTTTGTTGCTATGGAGATTCTGGTCTCATAGTACTCCGCTTTAATAGTCAGGATGTTTATTTTGTATGAGGTGAGTAGGGTCTTGTAGATTTCTCACTCAGCTGGGTCATTAGTTTTCCGCCATCGTCTCTCCGTTTGGCGGAGCTTTTGCTTCCTTTCTCTCAGCAGCTGATTGAACCAGGGTGCCCCTTTGCCCTTATCTCACACCCCTCTCCCTTCGTTCAGGTGCCACTTGGTCTATAACTGCACGCAGACTACCTGTGAGAGTTTCACTTTCCTGATCCAGATTTCCATTTTCACATTTCAGGGAGGGGGGGGGGGGGGGGGGGGGGGAGGTCCAGAGTAGGTTGTCCACTAAAATTGCAGGCTCAATTTTTTTCCAGTTTCGCACCTTTTTCCATTCTTGAGGAGGTTTTGACAGTGGGCTGTCAATCGGGACCCAGCAATTAATTAATGAGTGGTCGGACCAGGCACACGGGCTAATGTCTATAAGACTAGCCCGTGGTTGAGAGGTCCAGATAAGGTCCAAGATGTGACCTTTGATGTGGGTGGGGTAGTCAACCAGTTGTTGGAGGCCCATCGTGTTCATCAATGTCTCAAACTGGTAGGCCAAAGGCTCTTTTGGTGTTTCGTCCCAGTGATAGTTGAGGCCCCACCTACAAGCAATCTTTGGTACTGTGTGCAGAGGTCAGAGATAATTTCCAAGAGGAGGTCGTTAAAACATGGGGTTGACCTCGGGGGGCGATATACTGCCACAAGAAGAAGGCAAGCATCTTGAAAGGAGATTTTCACCCCAAGTATGTCTGCGTTATCAATATTTTCGGTCACTATTTTGGTAACTATTAGCTGCTTTTTAAAGAAAATGGCCACATCCCCTCCTCTTGTTTTATCACCACGGTTATGCCACAGAACATCAAACTCTCCTGGTAGGGCTGCAATAATGTCAGCGACAGAAGTGTCCCCTCAACAGGTTTCTGTAAGTGCCAGAAGGTCTATGTCCCCATCCTGAAGACGTGAAAAGACTTCGAGGTGGTGTTTTTGTAGGGAGCGTGTGGAGAGTTGCCACCTTCAGCTTTGTCTGACTTTTGGCTGTTGTGTTTATGTGGGGTACTAGGGGTGGGCTTAAATATCTATCCCCTCCATTTCCCTTTAGTATTTTTTCCTCTCTAAGTGTAGATATAATGTTGCTACTTAAAGCATAATTACCCGAGGCTAGAAACTGTAGTTCTTTTGCTGAGTATGACAACAATTGGCCCGGTTTCCTGGCCCCTGGGCCCGGATGGGATTGCCTTTGGCGCGTCTTCTGCGCGCCCGCTGCGCGCACGCTGACACATCGGTCTATGTAGAGGGACAGGCAGAAGGACTACTCCGCCCCCTCTTTGACCGAGCGTGAACTGCGAGTGGTCAGATTACTGTAAGCTACGCCTCCACTCAAACAGCAAGCAGATGCGGGGAC